>NC_091209.1:25375206-25717706 GCF_040958095.1 Procambarus clarkii
CACAGGGCTCTGTGCTTGAACCTATCCTGTTTCTGATATACGTAAATGATCTCCCAGAGGGTATAGACTCATTCCTCTCAATGTTTGCTGACGACGCCAAAATTATGAGAAGGATTAAGACAGAGGAGGACAGCTTGAGGCTTCAAGAAGACCTGGACAAGCTGCAGGAATGGTCGAACAAATGGCTGTTAGAGTTTAACTCAAGCAAATGTAATGTAATGAAGATACGGGTAGGAAGCAGGAGACCAGATACAAGGTACCATTTGGGGGATGAAATTACTTCAAGAGTCAGAGAGAGAGAAAGACCTGGGGGTTGATATCACGCCAGACCTGTCCCCTGAAGCTCATATCAAGAGGATAACATCAGCAGCATATGCCAGGTTGGCTAACATAAGAACGGCCTTTAGAAACTTGTGCAAGGAATCTTTCAGAACAATTAATAACACATATGTCAGACCAATCCTGGAGTATGCGGCTCCAGCATAGAGTCCATATCTAGTCAAGCATAAGACTAAACCGGAAAAGATTCAAAGGTTTGCCACCAGACTAGTACCCGAGCTGAGAGGTATGAGCTACGAGGAGAGACTACGGGAATTAAACCTCACTTCATTGGAAGACAGAAGAGTTAGGGGGGACATGATCACCACATTCAAGATTCTCAAGGGAATCGGCAGGGTTGATAAAGACAGGCTATTTAACACAAGTGGAACACGCACTAGAGGACACGGGTGGAAACTGAGTGCCCAAATGAGCCACAGAGATATTAGAAAGAACTTTTTTAGTGTCAGAGTGGTTGACAAATGGAACTTTGAAGGGTTCAAAGATGACATAACATGAATTTTAACAATGGGTGGACGTAAGTAAATAGTGGCAGTCATTTACAATCCTCCCCTAAATGACAGAAGACCCAGACAGGAGTTTGATAGGAACACCATGGCAACCAATAATATAATAGAGAGAGCAGCTTCAGTTGCCTGCAGGAATGGCTCAAGACCCTTAATCATGGGCGATTTCAACCATGGAAAAATAGACTGGGAGAATGGGGACCCACATGGTGGTGCAGATACATGGAGAGCTAAATTCTTGGAAGTGGCAACAAGGAACTTTCTGAGCCAGCACGTATGGGAACCATACAATGCTGGTTCATCATTGAGAGGCAATGATGAACCAGCTAGACTCGACCTGATATTCACCCCTGAATGAGTCAGAAGTAAGGGATGTCAAAGTTGAAGCCCCCATAGGGATGAGTGACCACAGTGTATTGACATTTGAGTACTTTGTAGAAGTAGGGATTACCTATCCAAGAAAGGGATCGGAAGGGAAAAGACTAAATTACCGAAGAGGAAAATATGACGAGATGAGGAACTTCCTAAGGAGAATACCAGAGGGGAATACTTAGAGATAAGACTGTACAGGATATGATGGATTATGTCACGCAGAAGTGCCAAGAAGCTGCAGACATGTTTATCCTGGTCCAAAGAGAAAAACGAAAAGCAACAGAAGAATCAATGATTCAAGCCGGAATGAAAGGAAGCAAAGCAACTGAGTAAAAGAACATGGAGGAACTACAGAAATAACAGAACTCCAGAGAGCAGGGAGAAATACCAAAGGGCCAGAAATGAGTACCTGTTACGGCCCTCTCGGGACGCAACGGGGTTCTTACTCTGATGTAGTTAGAGGAAGATATATATCCGGCCCCAAGCCAGTAGAGGCTATCAAGGGATGCGATCCGTGACGCAAGTAACTTAAAGGGAGTAGGGAAAGAAAGGTAAGAACTTAATATAATATAATATAACCTTCACCATTTAAATATATAAAAGTAAAACGTACACAAGGGGGAGGGGTATTAACACTTTACAAAGGGGATCAACACTGTAGTCTTCTGCTGGAGACTATGGATCCTTGAAGCTAGGTGCTGAGTCCGCGGTGCTTTCTTCGTGGCCTCAAGACGTGTCCTCTGAGAACGCCGAGCCTACCCTGGCCACAGGTCAGCCACAACACAGGTCCACTGGGGGCACCGTCGTGGAGGCCGTCAACCACACGTCCAGCAGGTCTGCTGGCAGGTACTGAGCCACCAAGGCTGGTACGGCCACTCCACGAACGATATAAGGGGTACGCCCTAGACAGGAGTCTCGTGTGATATCACCAATCACCCTCCTGTCCTCAATACCCCAGTGGATTATCGTCTCCAAACGTCGGTCCCGGGTAAATCCTTCCACTGCCACTCCACTGGCAGGCTTAACACACCACAGTGTTCTTCCGGGGGGACGACGTCACGACAGCTGCAGCAAACTTCACTGTATGGAGACTGGCTGCCTCGGGTAGACTGACTCCACCTTCAACACAGTGGTCCCAGGTCGGCTCTGTAAGCAGACACGTCATTAATAACCGGGACACTAATACACCACACTCACAGGCTCAGATACAAACGCCCGACATATCCACTCCATAGATGGCGCTGTCGTCGGAGCACCACCTCACCAGAGGTCAGGAGCGGCGGTGTTGAGCGCTGAACCAGACTGGAAACTGGTCCTCGAGGCCAGTACACGCTGTCCTCACTAGGTGTCGTCGTTCGTTTGGCGGGGGTTTCGGGAGCTGACCCACAGATGGCGTGTTTGTCACTGCTCCAGGCACGGACGCTGGATCCGGGTTCGTAACAGTACCTCTGAGTGAGGAGTGAAGCAGAGAGACAGTATGAAAATGACTTCGCGAGTAACGCCAAAACTGCTCTACAACCACATCAGGAGGAAAACAGCAGTGAAGGAACAAACAAGTGATGAAACTGAGAAAAGGGAAGAACAGATACACAGAGAACGACAAGGTGTGCGAAGAACTCAACAAGAGATTCCAGAAGGTCTTCACAAAAGAACAAAGAGAAGCCCCTGCACTAAATGAGGAGGAAGCAAACTAAGCAACCTTGGAGGATTTTGATCTCACCAGTGATGAGGTCAAAAGAAACCTGTTGGAGCTGGATGTGATAAAGGCTGTTGTGCCAGATAAAATCTCACCATGGATAATAAAGAAAGGTGCAGAAGCACTAAGTGTGGGAATGGTGTTATACACCACTCTCTATGGTGTATAGCAGGTCACTGGAAACAGGAGACCTACTGGAAAGTTGGAAGACAGCTAACATAGTCCCAATATACAAGAAGGGTGACAGGCAAGAGGCACTGAACTACAGGCCAGTTTCCGTAACTTGTATACAAATCAAATCAAATCAAATGTTTATTTAGGTAACGTACATACATACAAGAGATTTTACAAAGAGTGATGGATTTATAGATAGAGCTAGTACATACAATGCCTAAAGCCACTATTACGCAAAGCGTTTCGGGCATGAAAAACTTAAATGACTAAAGCTTAATACTAATTGAGCATAAAGAGTATAATGAAAACATGGAATGAAAACATAGCTGAAAAAGCAGCACAAATACAATATTGTCGACAAACAGCGCTCTTAAAAAAAAACAGACATTGGTTGACAATAGAGGGGTAAGGTAGGTTACAGGGAATTTATTAGGTATAGCTTCGTTTTTATGTTAAACTGGTTGAGAGAGGTACAGTCTTTAACATGGTTGGGAAGGTCATTCCACAATCTGGGTCCCTTGATTTGTAGAGCATTTCTAGTTTGATTAAGTCGTACTCTAGGAATATCTTTAGCATGGGTGGGACACGAACAAGGGGACACAGGTGGAAACTTAGCACCCAGATGAGCCACAGAGACGTTAGAATTTTTTTTTTCAGTGTCAGAGTAGTTAATAAATGGAATGCATTAGGAAGTGATGTGGTGGAGGCTGACTCCAAACACAGTTTCAAATATAAGTATGATAGAGCCCAGTAGGCTCAAAAATCTGTACACCATTTGAGTGACGGTTGAGAGGCGGGACCAAAGAGACAAAGCTCAACCCCCGCAAGCACAACTAGATGAGTACAACTAGGTGAGTACACACACACATAGTGGAGCGTGGTGAAGTGTGGTGGAGGAAGCGGAGTGGCCCTACTAATAAGAAACGAATGGAGTTTCAAGGAAATGGTTATCCCGGGCTGCGAGGGATTCAGAGACTACATAACAGGCACAATGACAATGGGAGGACCAAGAGTAGTATTTGCAGTGATATATAACTCTCCAACAAACGACAGAAGACCCAGGCTGAGTATGAAAACAACAACATGGTAGTTAACACTATAATTGAGAGGGCAGCCTCTGCTGCCTGTAGAAATAGATCCCATCTGCTCATTATGGGGACCTCAATCACGGAAGGATAGACTGGAAGAACAAGGAACCGCATGGAGGTAAGGATACATGGAGAGCTAAACTATTGGTGGTGACGACAAGAAACGTTTTAAGCCAGCATGTCAGGGAACCCACAAGAATAAGAGGAAACGATGAACCAGCGAGACTCGACCTAGTATTCACTCTAAACGACTCCAACATAAGAGAAATCGGTTTCGAGGCCCCAGTAGGAATGAGCGACCAGAGTGTACTGACGTAAGTAAGTGTACTGAAGTAAGGGCAAAGAGAGAGAACAGCCTATTGACATAGCTCGAGTGCATGGGGGAGTTGTGTAAAACCCTGGTTTGTGTCTCAGAGATGCTGCAGGATCCAGTGAGTTCAGTAGAACTTCGGTTTCAAATCTTTTGACCATGTCGTAGCTCAGTCGATTAAGGCAGCATCTGGGATGCTCTCGGACACAGGTTCAAATCCTCGTCACTGCCCTTGTGGATTTGTTCATTGATGCATCGTGCTAGTGTGATTTCTGTGTGTAATGAAGTAAGGGCGAAGAGGGAGAACGGCCTATTGACATAGCTCGAGTGCATGGGGGAGTTGTGTAAAACCTTGGTTTGTGTCTCGGAGAGGGGTGCAGGATCCAGTAAGATAAGTAGAACTTCGGTTTCAACTCTTTTGACTATGTCGTAGCTCAGTCAATTAAGGCAGCGTCTGGGATGCTCTCGGGCGCAGGTTCGAATCCTCGTCACGACCCTTGTGGATTTAATCACAAACTTTATTCATAACATCTTACACAAATCTAATTTATATTTTTATATAAGTACATTTAAGTGCTACTTACTTAAGTGCTACATTTGTATGTGAAATGAGTGTTTTTTGTGTTTGTCAATGTGTACTTACCTATTTGTACTTACTTATTAGTGTCTACAGGGGAGAGAGGTCTAGCTCTTTATGCCTCGCCTCCTGGCCTTGAACCTGTTGCATATCAACTTATCTACTCTGACTTTCAAGTTCTTTGTCGAATTGGGCCTTTAAGTTGTGGATGGAGGTGGCTTCCACAACTTCCTCTTTTAGAGCATTCCATTTTTCAACTAGCCGTACAGGGTACGAGTACTTTCTTACGTCACTTCGGATCATTTGCTCTCCAGCCTCCACCTGTGTCCTCTTCTCCTTCTCTCTCTCTCAATCTGAAGAGACTATCCTTGTCTACCGTACCTATTCCCCCTTAGAATCTTGTAAGTTGTGATCATATCCTCTCTCTTCCTTCTATCTTCAAGGATTGTGAGATTTAGTTCCATTAGCCTATGTTCGTAGCTCAGCCCTCTTAGCTCTGGCATCAATCTTGTTACAAACCTTTGTACTTTTTATATTTTGGCTTTATGTTTCACAAGGTACAGGTTCCATACTGGTGATGAGTATTCCAGTATTGGTCGATCAACTGTTGTGTAGATTACATAGAAGTTCTGAATCAGGTTCTTAAATGATGAAGTTATATTTGCCAGCTTCGCATAAGCTGCTGATGTTATCCTGTTTATTTGTGCCTCCGGTGTTAGTGTCAGAATTATATCCACTCCCATATCCTTTCTTCTTTATTACTATAGCTGCCTTCCCCGGATGGTGTAGATACCCTCTGGTCTAATTTACTATCTTCATTACCTTACACTTGTTGGGATTCAACTCCAGCATCCATTTGTCTGAATACTTCTGGAGTTTGTCAAGGTTCTCTTGTAACTTTCTACAGTTCTCAGCTGCTTTTAAGTTCCTCAACAGCTTTGCAAAATCTGCAAACATTGACATGTCCGAGCTTACTCCCTCGGATAGGTCGTTCACATTAATTGGGAACAGCATTGGTCTTAGGATAGACCCTTGTGGGACCCCAACTGTTACATTCCTCCAGTTTGAAACCTTCTCTCTGAGTGAGTCTTTGGTTTCTGTCCTTCAGGTACTCCCTTACCCAGATCAGTGTTTTCCCAGTTATTACAGACTGGTTCTCCGTCTTGTACAACAGACCTTCACAGGGAACAGTGTCAAATGCCTTCTGACAGTCAAGAAAATTACAGTCTACTCAGACATCGCTTGCGTATCATATTTTAGTATCCTTGTCATAACATTCAACCAAGTTGGTCAGGCACGACTTTCCATTTCAAATAAGTCAAAAAGTCGATCCTCTCAAAATGCTCCACCATTCTTGACTTGATTACTTACTCCGGCACTTTACGAGGAACACTTGTCAGTGACACTGGTCTATAGTTCAGTGCCTCCTTTACATCTCCTTTTATCAATATTGGGGCTACATTTGCCTTTCTCGAGACATTTGGGGACTGCAAATTTCAAGTGTTTTATTACAAATTTTTGACAACAGGTGACAGTGCTTCAGTAGCCTCCATCAGCAGCTATGGTGAGATTAGGTTTGGCTTCATTGATTTCCATCACTTCTAGTTTCTCTGGGATTCTTTTCACCTCTTTCACAGTGACTACAATGCCATCCAGTATTTCTGTCCTTTCATTTTGCAACTTTGGTCTCCATGCAGTTTTGTAATGTAAAGACCTTCTGAAATATTTCGTTGAGTTCCTTGCGTGCCTCCATGTCATTCTCTGTGAAAGCTCTTGTTTGTTTCCTCAATCTGAGTACATAGGCTTGCACTGTTCTTTTTCTCTCTATATGGGTATTGAACTCTTTTTGTTATTCCTGAGCTTTTGCAGCAATGTCATTTTCAAATGGCCTCTCTACTTTCCGAAACCGGGTGTATTCAGTCCCTGTTGTCTTCAGTGCCTCTCTAATTCTTCTCTGTTCCGAGTTCTCTGTACTTTTTCCCGACTTATTTTTTTCCTGAGAGTGTTCTAGCATATCGTCGACAAGAACTCACCTTGGAAACTACACACCACATTCAGCGCCAACAAGCTACTGCTAGTCTTCCTGTAAGTTTCAATGTCTCCCATGCAAGTAAGTTAATGCCGCCATTAGTTGAGTTAGAAGTCGATGTATTTTTTACTACTTTTGAGATCCTAGCTGACAAACTTAAATGACCTGAAGATCAATGGTCTACCCTTCTCAGAGTGCATCTCACAGGTAGAGCTGCTGTTACTCTCAGTACCTTAACGTCTGAGAATGGCTACCAGACCCTGAAGCAAGTAGTTTTAGACGCCTACCTTCTCTCCACCAAAAGCTACAGACGAAAATTCCGTGATTATCTAAAGACAAGTACCACCACCTTTTTAGAATTTGCCAATACAAAGAAAAGATATTTCATGAAATGGCTGGAAGCAGCACATGTCTCTACATTTCCAGAACTCGTCAACCTCATTCTAGTTGAGGAATTCTTTAGACGTGCTCCCCCTTCCATCCGTTTATATTTAGCAGACAAAGAAGAAACCGACTGCATCAGATGTTCGAAGTTGGCTGACACCTACAGCCTCATACACCAGCTAACACCAGACCCACCTTCCAATAAGAAGTCTTCATATAGTTATCAATTGTATTGTAAGTATTGCAAGCTCTATGGACATACCATAGATAAATGTGGGAAAGCTCAATACAAAGTCAATAGTGAAACTCCTAAACCCAAACCGACTCCTCCTAAGTCCGGTAAGCCTGTGATGAATGTTGGTGTTCCTGTTAATGATCTTTCTCTCTTCAGCAAACACCTGTATCCTGGAACTGTCTCTGCCAGCAGTACAGATTCGGAGGGACGTTTCAAATTGAAGATCTTGAGGAACACAGCGGCTCTTCAGTCAATAATATTGAAATCGGCTGTGCCTAACATCACCTACACCGGGGAAACCGTCCTTATCACTGACCTCACTGCTACACTCCGTATCCACTCGCCAGAGTCCACCTGGATTGTCCTTTCGTGACTGGTGAAGTCCAAGTCACCATCAGGGAAAAGCCTTTTCCCATGTCTGAAGTGCAACTTCTCCTGGGCAATGACTTGGCCGAAGATCTATAACCTTCCAACCTGATCATCATGGACAAACCCCAGATATGTGACTCTGTAGTGGACAACCCCATCTTAAAGTATGTTCCAGCAGAGGTTCAAGAAAGTGATGAAGTTTCTCCTCCGATTTTGGTGACCACCCGTGCACAAGCTGCACGCCCGCAACCAGCTGACACTACTGCAACCGCTGTCCCTCAAGACCATCCGAACCTACCACCGAATCTTACTATGTTGAAATTCCGTAAGTTACAGAGGGAGGATCCTTCATTAACACCATTATTCTTCCAGGCTGAGATTCAACCTGACAGTATCCCTGGGTTCTTCCTAGAGAATCAGTTGCTCTACCACAGGTACAGACCCAGTAAGCTGACGGAGGATGACGAGTGGGCCAATGTCGACCAACTAGTTGTTCCCACCAGCCTGCGGCCCGAAATTCTACACCTGGCCCATGGAGCACTTTCTCACTACGGTTTTAATATGATCTATCACGCCATCAGATAAGACTATTACTGGCCAGGTATGGTTAAAGATGTGAAAATCTATGTACAGCAGTGTCATACATGTTAGATGGCAGGTAAACCTAATATCTCTATTACCAGGGCTCCGTTGACTCCTATCCCAGTGCCTTCGGAACCTTTCCACAGGCTCATACTGTGGAAAGGTTCCGACTGCAACAGACTGTGTTGGTCCTTTACCCCGGACCAGTTCTGGCAACGCCTATATACTAGCTATCCTATGTCCTACCACCAGATTCCCCATAGCAGTTCCCGTAAAGAACATTACGACTGCTACTATGGTGAAACAACTATTGAAGATCTTCACCCAGTATGGATTTCCAAGAGAGGTTCAAAGTGACTGTGGCACCAACTTCACCAGTGTCTTCAAGAAGACGCTGGAAGAGTTCAACATCACTCAGGTATTGTCCAGCCCCTATCATCCTGCTTCACAGGTGGTACGACCCTGGGTTCCTCAGTGGAAACCAGAGGTCAAAATTGAGCTAAATAAACTACCTTTTAGTAGAGGGATGCATGGCGAGGTGCATATCTTCCCTGCCAGATGTAAGACTATTCTTGTTTCTCAAAGAGCATTTAAAGACTGAGCTTGGGGTTGATTATTAAATAATAAAATAGGCACCATCTATGTTTTCTAATACTTTCTAATCATTTGTAAAGTAAACCTGAGTAAACTTGGGATAGGAATGCTGTACGATTAGTTGAGTAGTCTGCTGGCAGCGAGTGAACTGAGGGAGGGGAGTGGAGACGCTCAGCCTTCTCTGACTGGCGTTCGTGGGGATCAAGACTTTTCTGAGCTGCTCTGCACTCCTCTACCTTTCCTCTTACTTATTTCCCTTACCATTAAGTTAAGTCCTGTGTTTTTTAAGTGTGCCTACTCTGGGTTTGTAAGATTGGTGGAGACCTTGGGGTAGTATTTGCCAGTGTTTTGGGTACCCATTAGTGTTGTGTTGTGTTAAGGTACCACTTGGGCTCACT
This sequence comes from Procambarus clarkii, assembly GCF_040958095.1. Classification (NCBI taxonomy): domain Eukaryota; kingdom Metazoa; phylum Arthropoda; class Malacostraca; order Decapoda; family Cambaridae; genus Procambarus; species Procambarus clarkii. The sequence goes on from NC_091209.1 coordinate 25,384,860, forward strand.
ACCCCCTAAGCTGCCCAAGCTTCAAGTGCTTCACTAGTAGTATTTTACCCTAGCTTGTTCTCAGTGTAAACCTTGTATCCTGCTTATGTGGACCAAGGCTTTTAACGTAAGATAGTGTGGTAAAGTAATTATTATTATTGTTATTGGTGTGAATGTATATGGGGGGTTGTTAAGGGGTTAATAAATAACTAAGATAGTAAAGGAGTATCCATTCTTCCTGTGTAGGAGATCTATGATCAACCTCTAGACTGACATTGTGTAGCCAATTAATATTCACTGTGGATATTTTACTTGGGGGCCGGGCCTTTTAGATCTCCTATATTCGATAACTCTCAATGCTAACTATTGCCCCTACATCCATTTATACTAGATCCCCCATAGTACAGACTCCCATTTTTAACAACAGGGTTCTCTTTAACGTAGTCACCAAACGATTAAATCACTCCTAAAGAAATTTTGCAATGAAACCATGAAAGACTGGGACAAACAACTTGACATCATCATGTGTATTTTCAGAAGTCTCCCAAATGAGTCTCTAGGAGTATCTCCTTATGAGATTGTTATAATAAATGGTGGGCTTGCTATGGGGGAACTAGTGCTATTCAGGGGTCAGGTCAGTCAGAATAAAGATGTATCTATTTGGGGAGATCAGTAAGGCCCGGCCCCCATGGAAACTAGAAGTAGTGCTGACTACTTGGCTACACAACAAGGTCAGTCTAGGGAATGATCAAGATCTCCTACACAGGAAGAACGATACTCCTATAATTCATGTACTTATTTATTAACCCCTTAACAGCCCCCCATATACATTCACACCAATAACAATAATAATAATAACTTTACCACACTACCTTACGTTAAAAGCCTTGGTCCACCTAAGCAGGATACAAGGTTTTACACTGAACACAAGTTAGGGTAAAGCTCTACTATTGAATAACTTGAAGTTAAGAGTCAGCTAGGGTAGGGGGACCACGTGGTTCCAATGGAAACCCCCTTTAGAATAACTAGTAATATAAACTCTAAACACACCTACTACACACAAAGTATACTACTCTACACATAGAACATGAGTATGCCAGAGATTGAATAATGTACTCAGTATACTTATCTTGAACAAGACACAGAAATAAGGAAACGAAGAGGAAGGAGGAGGTAATTCCTTTCACCACAGCCAGCAACCAGAGAAGAACGCTTCAGCCCAGATCATCCAGCCTCCTGCATCGTGTGGTGCCGGGAAGAGCCTAATTGATCGTGCAACTAAGCACATTAAAAATCTTCCCCTATGCAACGTATTGTTACTTTACAAATGATTAAAGTATTAGTAAACATAGTTGGTGCCTATGTTATTATTTAATAATCAACCCCAAGCTCAGTCTTTAAATGCTCTTTGAGAAACAAGAATAGTCTTACGTCTGGCAGGGAAGATACAGAGACACATCGAGTTGCGTTTTGCTACTCTAACATAGCTTATTTAGTTCAATTTTGACCTCTGGTTTCCACTGAAGAACCCAGGGTCGTAACACTCCTCCCCCCTTCAGAGAAAAAAAAATGTGACTACTAGAATAGTAGTCATATTTTTTTGTAAGAGTATACAGAGAATAAAAAGAAAAAACATATGACAAAAAAAATCAATCAAAAACAACAATTTCTCTGCAAGAAAAATACAAAGGAGTTCTCTGAAAGAAAAAAAAACATACACAAAAAAAAACAGGGAAGTAAATAATTTGGACACGGAATATTTAATGTCACATGAGAACCTAAAAAAAAAATAACTAAAGCATAACAGTTGGTACATGGCTTCCTGTGGCCTAGATGAATGTTATTCCGGCAACCTGGACAGAGCGTCGGCTATCACGTTGAGTCGGCCCGGTAGGTGGGTAATGGAAAGATTGAAGTCCTGTAGGTATAACGCCCACCTGAGGATGCGTTTATTCTTACCCTTCATCTGAGTCAGGAAGACTAGTGGGTTATGGTCCTTGTACACTTCCACTATATTACCTGTGAGGTAAACTTTGAACTTTTTACATGTTAACACTAGCGCCAACGCCTCTTTTTCTACCACTGAATAATTGCGTTGCACCTTGTCAAATTTCACAGAGTAATAATATACTGGGTGTTCCACCTGATCATCCCCAGTTTGCAACAACACTGTACCAGCACCCGAGTCAGACGCGTCAACATGAATTTTAAACTGTCGGTCGAACCTTGGACTAGCAAGCACTGGGGCGGACGCTAAGATCAATTTCAAATTTTTAAATGCCTCTGCACAGTCTGATGACCACTTAAATTTAACGGCCTTCCGCAACAAGTCTGCGAGAGGAGTGGCAACACTGGAAAAGTTCTGACAAAAGCGTCGATAGTACGCACACATACCGATAAATCTTTGAACGTCCTTTTTAGATTTTAGCACCGGATACTCCAGAATGACACTGATTTTATCTTGCCGAGGTAACACTTTTCCTTGGCCCACTTCATAACCAAGGTATGTAACTGTGCCTTGGCCAAAATGACACTTTTTTGCATTTAAGGTAAGATTTGCCTTTTTCAAGATTGCGAACAACTGGCGTAACCTAGCTATGTGGTCAGCCCAATTACTGTCAAAGAGCACGATATCATCTAAATACACCCGACAATTTGGCACATTAGCGAGCAAAGAGTTCATTAGCCTCTGGAACATGGCAGGGGCATTACGCAAGCCGAACGGTAACACTTGATACTCAAAAACACCCTCGGGTGTCATGAACGCAGTTAGTTGTTTAGCACGTTCAGTGAGTGGGATTTGATAATACCCCCTCGAGAGGTCGAATTTCGAGACGTACTTGGCGTTTCCCAGCTCGTTGATGCAGTCCTCGAGGAGGGGCAGCGGATAGGAATCCACAATGGTCACCTTGTTGAGCTACTGATAGTCGGTGCATAATCACCAGGAGCCGTCTGGTTTGGGAACCAAAAGGCAGGGCGAGCACCAAGAGCCCTGGCTCGGCCGGATGAGGCCGTGCTGGAGCAAGAAGTCGACCTCCTTCCGTACGATGGCCTTCTTTTCTAGACTCATCCGATAGGGTTGAAGGCGAATGGGGGTGTAGTCCATCAACTCGACATCATGGCAAATGGCATCAGTCTGGGTCGGGACCTCCCCGAACAGACTGGAGAATTCATCAAGCAACGACTGCACCTCTTCACATTGGGCCATCTGCAAATGGGACAGTCTCTCCTCCACAGCATTCACAGAACTAGAATTATTGAGAATGAAATTAGTTGGGTCCCCAGAACAATCATCCCCTCCCTCACTGGAAATGGAAACATTGGTTAGTGCAATGGGCCTGGGGCCCTGGAACTTCTTCAGCCGATTTACATGTACGAGCATTACCTGGTTACGCTTGTCAGAGTGCCTCACTTTGTACGTGAGGTCCCCAGTCTTTTCTGTCACAATTTAGGGGCCTTCGTACTTGTGGGACATGTTCCACAAGTGTTCCCTAGTCGAGGCTTTAATACCAGGACAGGGTCGCCAGGCTGAAATACCCGTAACTTAGCCTTAGCATCGTTTCGGTCTGTCCTCTTTTCTTGGGCCTTCCCAAGATACTTTAGTGCAGCCACCTTGCAGTCCTTGATTCTCTGGTGGTGTTGCGCAAAGAAAGCCGAACCTTCGGTTAACGTTACGTTCCCTAACAGATTCTCCTGTAACATTTGCAAGGGTCCATGAACTTTATAGCCAAAGACTAACTCAAAAGGAGAACAACCCGGTGAACTTTGCAATCCCTCTCTAGCCGCAAACAAAACATACGGTAAATTCTCATCCCAGAAGGTGTGGGAACTCTCGCACGATGTCTTCAACATCTGCTTCAGAGTTAGATGGAAACGTTCAATTACCCCCTGACTCTGTGGATGGTATGGACTGGAAACCTTATGAGTTATTCCATGGTCCTTACAAAATTGCTCAAAAATATCAGACTTAAAGTTAGTACCATTGTCAGTTTGCACGACCCGAGGCAGTCCAAAAGTGGAAAAAAAATTGCAACATACGAGCAACAACAGTCTTTGCTCGGATGTTCCTTACAGCAAAAGCCTCTGGGTAACGAGTAGTGATACACATCATCGTGATTAGGTAAATATTACCAGACTTAGTTCTAGGTAATGGTCCAACACAGTCCATTACCACATGAGAAAATGGTTCCTCTTGCACGGCAATAGGCCTTAGAGGAGCTTTAGGTGGAGTCTGGTTTGGTTTCCCAACCAGTTGACAAACAATACACGCATTACAAAATTTTGCCACATCGCTTTTCAGCTTGGGCCAGAAAAAATACTTTAAGATTTTGTGATATGTAATATTAATACCTTGATGTCCCCCCATAGGATCATCATGAGCAGCTGCCAAAATTCTTTCTCTATAGCAGGTCGGCAACATAACCTGACTACCTCCCAGTCATTTGACAAGGGAGCACTCTGTGGTCTCCATTTTCTCATCAAAATCCGATCATTGTAGTAGTACCCAGTTGCTGCGTCTACAATTTCCTCCATAGAGACGGCTGTCTCATGACAATCTGCAAGAGTGGGGTCAGCTTTCTGTAACTCACTCAAGGAGGCATCTAGGCCTTGGTCAGATGCCATTGGCCGAGGCTCAACAGTGTTCTCCTCCACCTCCCCACTACTCTCGGTAGATGGCAGTGGCAGGCTCTCCACAATGTCCTCGGCCACGTCATCGAGTCGGGCCATGAATGTGTCCGCGAGGTCCACTTGGCTTTCACCACTCGGAAAGTTTCTCGTGTCCTCGGGATTTACCACCTTGGCAAGCATAGGGCTGCCCTTACATTTAAGTCCCACAGACCTAGTCACTGCGCACCGGCGGGTGGATCCAGGCAAACCTTAGGGGTAGGCAACATAATAGGCAGTCTGGAGTCCCCTACCTTATCCCCTGCTAAATCATTACCAACTATTACATCAACATTAGGGAAAGGTAGGTATGAAGTGACTCTGACTGTACAAACAACCTTGTGGAAATCAGATTCCAGGGTAACCTTATGGAGGGGTACTGCTCGAGTATCACTAGTGACACCCTCGACCAGTACCACCTCTCCAGTGTCAAGAGTGTTGGCACCTTGCAACGCACTCTCTAAAATTAAAGTCTGGATGGCACCGGTGTCTCGGAAGATCACCACGTCCTTCCAGGAAGAACCCTCAGACAAAAGTAGTCTCCCTTTCGATAAGAATGGAGTAAGCAAGTCCAACCACTGTGGGTTAGAGGTCTTACTCCCTAACCCTTCCGAAGGCCTCAAGCACTGTGTCACAACTAGAACATTGGGTCTTTTTTCCGGGTACAGTTGCCAACAACGGCTAATAGTGTGGTTTGGACGTTTACAGTGACCACAAAAACGTCGGGGAGAAAAGACACTAACAGAATTACCCTTCGGTTCACCCTTAGGTACTGTGGGGCTAGACACTTTAACAGGGTTAGTTATGTCTGAAACAGAAGGTGCATTAGTTAAAGGGTTAGAATGAGCTGGTCTGGACTGGCTGTGGGTATAAGTTTTGCTACTCTGTGGGGTATAATTATTTTTATTGGGCCTTTTGCCTGCCAATTGATAGTTTTCTGCCAACTTGGCCAAATCCCCTATTTTAGAATTTACCTCTACCCTTCCTCTTATATACTGAGCTACAATGTCTGGCATACTATCTATAAACTGTTCTATTAACATACTATTCTTAAGTGCCTCGTATGTTTCGGCTTTAGCCGAGCGAATCCATTTATTAAACAATCTAATTTGATCATTAGCAAATTCAGTGAGCGGTTGGTTGTGAGTAGGCCTAAGGTTGCGATAAGCTTGGCGGTGAGCTTCAGGAGTAATTTCATATGCCCGCAAAATTCGTTCCCTGACTTTATCATATTCAAAACACTCATCGTCAGGCATGTTTATAAAAATATCTTGGGCCTTACCCCTAAGTCTTCCCTGTAGGATTTTCACCCACTCTTTTTTTGGCCAGTTCATGGACATGGCCAATCTCTGAAAATGGTTGAAAAACCTTTCAGGGTCCGACTCGGAAAATTCAGGCAAATTATGCTTTTTCTCATAATGCCTGGGGTTTGAATCCCCGGCAGGTGGAGGTCCAGTGGCATTCGCTCTAATTCTAGCCTCCTCGGTTTTGAGTCTTTGCTCCTCTAATTTTATTCTTGCTAACTCTAGAGCTAATTCTCTATCCCTATGAGCTGCACTTTCTGCTTGGCTAGGCTGGCATAAAGGTGTATCACTTGCCAATAGTTCTTCATCAATACAATGTTGTAATATTTCATTCACCAAAGTCCACTTTTTATCCGCGTCATTTAATTCTAGGTCAAATTCCTTGCCTAACAATACTAAATTAGACTTAGTAAGTTTCTTTATCTCTACCACTGAAGGCTCCCTTGCCAATCTCTGCATTTCAGATGACATCACTAATAAGTTTAGCTCCCAGCCAAAGAAAAAATTAAAAAATAAAAATTGGAAAAAAAAACAAAAATTTGCACGGCCCCTAACACAAGGCCACACTAACCTTAATCATGAAGGGATCCAGCTGGGTGTCCAGACAGTGCAAGAATGTCCTTTGCTAGATGAGCTGGACCCTAGGCTAGCACACAACCGTTCTGCGGAAAACAAAAAATTTTAGTTTTGGCACTCAAGAATCTAATTTTTTACAATTATAAAGTTCCTCCCGAACTGGCCAACCACTTGTTATAATATATGGTGGGCTTGCTATGGGGGAACTAGTGCTATTCAGGGGTCAGGTCAGTTAGAATAAAGATGTATCTATTTGGGGAGATCAGTAAGGCCTGGCCCCCATGGAAACTAGAAGTAGTGCTGACTACTTGGCTACACAACAAGGTCAGTCTAGGGAATGATCAAGATCTCCTACACAGGAAGAACGATACTCTTATAATTCATGTACTTATTTATTAACCCCTTAACAGCCCCTCATATACATTCACACCAATAACAATAATAATAATAACTTTACCACACTACCTTACGTTAAAAGCCTTGGTCCACCTAAGCAAGATACAAGGTTTTACACTGAACACAAGCTAGGGTAAAGCTCTACTATTGAATAACTTGAAGTTAGAGTCAGCTTAGGGTAGGGGGACCACGTGGTTCCAATGGAAACCCCTTTAGAATAACTAGTAATATAAACTCTAAACACACCTACTACACACAAAGTATACTACTCTACACATAGAACATGAGTATGCCAGAGATTGAATAATGTACTCAGTATACTTATCTTGAACAAGACACAGAAATAAGGAAACGAAGAGGAAGGAGGAGGTAATTCCTTTCACCACAGCCAGCAACCAGAAAAGAACGCTTCAGCCCAGATCATCCAGCCTCCTGCATCGTGTGGTGCCGGGAAGAGCCTAATTGATCGTGCAGCTAAGCACTTTAAAAATCTTCCCCTATGCAACGTATTGTTACTTTACAAATGATTAAAGTATTAGTAAACATAGTTGGTGCCTATGTTATTATTTAATAATCAACCCCAAGCTCAGTCTTTAAATGCTCTTTGAGAAACAAGAATAGTCTTACGTCTGGCAGGGAAGATACAGAGACACATCGAGTTGCGTTTTGCTACTCTAACATAGCTTATTTAGTTCAATTTTGACCTCTGGTTTCCACTGAAGAACCCAGGGTCGTAACAGAGATGCTCTACGGACGTAAGTGCCATACTCCTCTCAAAGCTTTTAAAGACTCTCTGCGTGATGCCTCCTTCAGTGACCCTCTGAATGTGCCCCAGTTTCTTCAAAACTTAAAGCACATTCTCGAGAGAGTGCGTAAATTTGCCAACACCAATTTGTTAAAAGCTCAAGATAAAATGAAGACTCATTTTGACCAGCGCAGTAAAATTAGGAAATTTCAACCAGGAGACTTTGTTCTAGCATATTTTCCTATCCCAGGTTCTCCATTGCAAAACAAGTTTTCAGGACCATACCGCATCAAGGAGTGCAGAAACAACCACAACTACGTTCTTGAGACTCCAGATAGGCGGCGGAAGACCCAGTTGTGCCACGTCAACCTCCTGAAGCAGTATCAAGGTACTCCCCCCACTGTGTTAGTCTCATTATCCACATTTCAAGGTCCATACCTCCACAGTGAGACCTTCCCTGCTTCTCCTCCCAGCACTAACAATGTGTCAGTGCCTTCCAACTCGGAAATCCTAACTGATCTTCATAAATATTTGCAGGACTGTAATAGTGCTCCTCTCATCAGAATCTTCAAGGAACATCAGAAGTTGTTCAGCGATGATCCACAAGAGTGTAATGTGGTTCAGCACGACATCCAGCTACTTCCTGACACCCGGCCGTTTCGTCAACCTTTCTACCGAATCAGCCCGCGCAAAAAGGAAGTTATGCGTGCTAAAGTACAGTACCTCCTGGATCATGGGCTGGCCACCCCTTGTGAGTCCCCTTGGGCCTCACCTTGCATCTTGGTGCCGAAACCGCACAGTAAAGTGAGGCTGTATACCGACTACAGGAAATTGAATCTTGTGACTGTCAAGGATGCTTACCCATTACCTAGAATAGATGACATCCTTGACACCATTGGTAATGCTCGGTATTTATCCCAACTAGACTTACTCAAGGGATACTACCAAGTATGTTTGACAAAGCGAGCTAAGGAAATATCTGCCTTCACCACTCCTTTTGGCCTTTACAGATATGAACACCTTCCATTTGGACTATGTAATGCCTCGGCCACCTTCCAGCGATGTGTCAACCGCATCATCCATGGCTTAGATCACACCTACGCCTACTTGGATGACATCGTTATGGCAACTAACACCTGGGACGAACATCTGCTCCAGCTGCAACGATTGTTCGCCAAGCTCCTGACAGCCGGCCTCACCATCAACTTGGGCAAGTCCACCTTTGCTAAAGGTAAAGTGCGTTATCTTGGTCATGTGATAGGGAGTGGCAGCCTAGCTCCGTTAAACATACACACTCCAGATACAAACATGTCCAGAACACCCTACTGCTGTTAGCTTCCTCAACTGTATGAATTCCTGCTTCCTCATACCCTTAATCACTAGACCTACTAGAATCACTGATAGCACTGCCACGACTCTAGATCACATCTGGACAAACATAACCTCTCCGCTTACTTCAGGTATAATCACTGATAGCACAACAGACCATTACCCCACATTTCTCTTAACTAACATTAGCAAACCACCTCTTGAGTCAAGAGAGATACGTTTTAGACTACACAATGAAACTGCTATAGACAATTTTATAACTGCTGCTGATAATGTCAACTGGGAGTCTGAGTTAGGTAACATAGAGGACATCAACCTAGCAGTGCAATCTTTTATTCAAAAAACTCTTAGCCTTTATAATACCCACTGTCCTATGCTTACAAAACAAGTCACAACCAAAAGGCTTAACAATCCCTGGCTTACAAAGGGAATACTTAAATCTATTAATAAAAAACATGACCTTGAGAAGAAGTATAGGTTAGGAATTGTCTCCAAAGAATTCTCAAAGAATTACTCATTATTGCTATCTAAGATAATTAGATGAGCCAAAACTAAATACTACGAAGATAAATTTACCCAAATAAAGAGCAACATTAAACAAACTTGGAGAACAATTTCACAAATATTGGGATCAAAGAAGTCTTTCAATAACAAACCGACTCTCCTGTCTAATAACGATGGTCAGCTTTCAGCCTCTGATTCTGCTATTGAGTTCAATAGGTTCTTCTCTTCCATTGGTTCATCCCTTGCTAATGATATTCCATCTTCCAGTACTGACATTAAGGACTATCTTACAGGTAACTATCCACAGTCTCTGTACCTAAAGCCTATTAATTCCACTGACGTCAATGAGATAATCCTTTCCCTTAAAACCAAGTCTGGTGCCCTTGAGGAGATACCAACTTTAATCTACAAAAAAGCCTCCAGATCTTTAGCCCCTGCTATTGCTTTGCTCTTCAACAAGTCACTTGAACTCCAAACCTTTCCAGATATTCTAAAAAAAGCGAGAGCAACGCCTGTCCACAAATGTGGTGATCTCACAGAGGTTAACAACTACAGACCTATATCAATCCTGCCAAACTTGTCAAAATTTTTTGAAAAACTAATCTATAAGCAGCTTTACTCATATCTAGCCAAACTCAATATACTTAGCCCTTGCCAATATGGCTTCAGACCCAAAAAAGCACTAACGATGCACTTATTAGTATGCTTAACTCGATTCATACAGCTCTTGATAAAAATGAATTCCCTGTTAGGTTATTTGTGGACCTGCGTAAAGCTTTCGATACTGTCAACCACCAAAACCTTCTTCTTAAATTACATCATTATGGAGTCAGAGGACACTCCCTACAATACCTCAAATCCTACCTTACTGACAGGCTCCAATGTGTTTCTGTGAATAATACAATTTCTCCCACCCTACCCATCAACATTGGTGTTCCCCAGGGCAGCATACTTGGCCCTCTCCTCTTTCTCATCTACATTAATGACCTTCCAAATGCCTCCCAACACCTCAATACAATACAATACAATACAATACAATACAATACAATACAATTTTATTTAGGTAAGGTACATACATACAAAAAATTTTTACAAGGATTGGTTGACTTATAGGTAGAGCTAGTACATACAATGCCTAAAGCCACTATTACGTAAGGCGTTTCGGGCATGATAAACTTAAATGACAAGCTTAATACTAATTGAGCATAATGAGTAGAATGAAAACAAGAAATGAAAACATAGATGAAAAAGCAGCACAAATACAATTATGTCGACAAACAGCGCTCTTTAAAGAAAAAAACAGACATTGGTTGACAATAGAAGGGTAAGGTAGGTTACAGGGAATTTATTAGGTATAGCTTCGCTTTTAACTTAAACTGGTTGAGAGAGGTACAGTCTTTAACATGGTTGGGAAGGTCATTCCACATTCTGGGCCCCTTGATTTGTAGAGCATTTCTAGTTTGATTAAGTCGTACTCTAGGAATATCAAAACTGTATTTATTTCTGGTGTGATGCTCATGGGTTCTGATACAACCTTCTATGAAGCTTTTGAGATCAGGATTGGCATTATAGTTTAGCGTTTTATATATGTATAATACACATGAGAGAATGTGCAGTGACTTAATGTCTAACATATTCAGAGATTTAAGTAGGGGTACCGAGTGATGTCTGGGGCCAGAATTGGATATTGTTCTAATAGCACCTTTGTGTTTCTCAAACCTCAAACCAATTCTGTTTGCTGACGACACAACCTTCATTTACTCCAGTCCTGATCCCCTTGCTCTAAATGCCACAGTAAATACTGAGCTAAATAAAGTCCATCTGTGGCTAACTGCCAACAAACTCACCCTTAACATTGACAAAACTTTCTACATTCTGTTTGGCAATAAATCCACTAATCAAATAAATCTCAAAATAAACAATACCCAAATTTGTAACAAATTAGATGGCAAATTCCTTGGCATTCTCATTGACCACAAGCTGAATTTCCAGGGACACATTCTAAACATATCAAAAAAAGTTTCAAAAACTGTGGGCATTCTTTCTAAGATCAGATATTATGTACCACGCCCTGCCCTGGTGACTCTCTATTACTCCCTTATCTATCCATATCTCAACTATGGTATTTGTGCTTGGGGCTCTACTACCCAAAATCACTTACGTCCTCTAATTACTCAACACAAAGCTGCTATTAGGACAATATCCAATTCTGGCCCCAGACATCACTTGGTACCCCTACTCAAATCTCTGAATATGTTAAACATTAAGTCACTTCACATTCTCTCATGTGTATTATACATATATAAAACGCTAAACTATAATGCCAATCCTGATCTCAAAAGCTTCATAGAAGGTTGTAACAGAACCCATGAGCACCACACCAGAAATAAATACAGTTTTGATATTCCTAGAGTACGACTTAATCAAACCAGAAATGCTCTACAAATCAAGGGGCCCAGAATGTGGAATTGTAACAAACTAGGCTGTTGTAAGAATTATCCAGAGTGGTGTATCGACAAAAGAGAATGGGAAGCTGAGCCCGCATGGTGACCTGGGAACCTGACCCCAGGGGGATTCGCGGTGGAAATAACCGACGCTTTGTTCATAGCTGCGTATAATGAATCATCCTATAGTATTCAGTAATTTAGAGAAATTAGCCTTTATTCATTTTGTATTAAAATTGTATTGTATAATAGTACTGGGTACAATATCAAGAGTATTCTAATTATTGAGTTTAAGTCACCATCAGTGACGTCACGAATCAGATCTAACTTGTAAGGCGGAGTGACCGGCGGTCATAGGTCATCAGGGTTGACAGGTCTACTATTTCTCAAAGTTTTAATAACCATTTTTGTGATCGGGAACAGGTCTGCCGTTAGAGGCTTGTGTAATTTAATTTCAGTAAAATAATTCAACCAGTCTGGATCAATTCAGTACAAACAGAGGTTAATTGTTATAACTTAAACCTGGCTAAGGCGAGGCGGAAGGATACAATGTTCTAGTCTGGGCTAGATCAGACGAGGACAATCAGTGTGGTCGCCAGAGCAGCTGGGAGAGGTCAAACATCTTACCTCTCCCCGAGACCAGCCCAACATCTTTAGCTGGTAAAACATAGAGGTATAGTTGCTATGGTTATTTATAGAATAGTCTTCATTGCCATTCAGGTCAAGTAGGGAGTGTTAAAGTGACACGGAGTGAACATATTTAGATTTTGTTTTAGTTTTTCTTTTAATAAATTTAATTTGTTAATATTTTGCATTTTATTATTTCCATGTGTTTTATGTGTAAACTTGTCCTGGTCACGTGGTCCACACGAGGCAGAGTTGGATTGGGCGCCGATTCTAACATCGAATCATTCCCGTGTAATTAATTTCACACTCTTAAGTTTCCACGGTCATCGGTTATAGTGGGGATCAAGCCCCAAGGTTGATTAATTAGCGTGATCGATCCAGACTTCGATCATTGCTCAGTGTTGCTGGTCTGGTGGTGGCAGCGTAGAGGCGACTCTAGGGTTTTGCTCAAAGCCTAGGTCACGTCATACTGGGTGTAGAATCCTAAGTCGGTCAATCGTCTTAGGACCACGTGGCGTGGAGTTGGCTTTGGTAAAAGTTTTGGAGTCCCTTGGTAGAGAATAAAAAGTAAGAATACGGGTAGAGGGAAAGTAGAAGGTAGATAAGTAGAGAGAGGAACCCTAACCCGTGTTACAATGGTGCACAGCGGTGGTTTCAACAATTTTGTTTGAAATTGTTGAAAGGCTCACGCGTCTAGCCGTTCGAACACGTGCGCGGATGCTAAGGAGACAGCCGCGGGCCAGGATTAGCAGTGCGCCTCACAACAGTGCGTTTGAGTGGGGATTGGCGAATCTTGGGTCATGCGGGCTGATATGATTAAGGTTTAGTTAGTAAGATTAGGCTGTTAAAATAGATTTATTGAAAAGGAGACCGCTCCGAGTTGATTGGACTGGGTTCCATACTCGACCCATTGCAATTAATTCAGAGGTGTTGGGAGCCGCCATACTCTCAACAGCAGTTCCTTGAGGGCTGTCTGGGGCGGATATATCTGTGGGACGCCAGTAGATAGTCCGAGGGCGTTATTAGACGACCCAAAACGCTAGGAAAAACGGAAATCCGTGAAGGGCGTTGCGGCCTCCGAGGGACGGACTAGTAACCTACCTAGCAGCGATTCAACAACTAAGTGATCGCACACTTAGTGGAGGTTGAGTCGTCCCTAGTCATAATTGTTGCTGAAAGCTGCGTGTCGCTCTGTTGGAACCTAGATGGTCGTGACCCCTAGGCTAGGTGTGGTAAGGCGAGCCGGTAGGAGCAATTATAAGATTAAGTCGAGTGCATTTTTGAATTAAGTATACTTCAATTTATAAAGTAATTTCCGTTATTTTCGTTGTTCTAGAGATTAATTTTTTTCCCCTTACATTCAATCCCCGGTTAAAAAATTTTTTTATCAAAGTGTTTAGCATTTTCTTGCATATTAGGCTAAGTGCGTACATTAAGTTTTGCTATTCCTTGTTGTATTAGTCTAAGTCAGAGGCGTTGTTGCTAGAGTGTAGTTAATCCTCTGGACTTAGGGCTATTGGTCGGTCACTATAGTGAATGAAGGAGTTTAAGGGATAGTAAGTTGCGTGTAAATGTTTAATAGAGTCCGTGGAATATTTCTAAGTATTTTGGGGATAAGTTTTCGGCTAAGTCAATGTCAGAAAGTCGTTAACTGTAATTAATTTGTATTCGTGGGTCACGTGTATGATCTGGGTATCATTAGGACTCCCCAGTCGATGCGAGTGATATTTTCTAGTTTTTACCAGTAAGACGGTAGAATTGTGTTTTTAGACTTAGAATTCTGTTTTCAGTAGACACGTAGGTGGAAAATTTTCTAAGTCCAGCTTGGGCTAGAATCTGACTTTTTGGCGAAAATTCGAATTTTCATGTTTTGTGTATATTCTAGGGTCAGTATTACTCTCTAGTGCGCGCAAGGAACGTAATTCTGTCCGTAAGGCATTAAACAGTGATAATTACATTTTTGCCGAATTAAAGTATTTTTTCGAGAAAATCATGTCGTAATTTTGTCAGAGTCCATTTGAGGAGAAAATCTCGGATTTTGACGAAAATTCGAATTAGTGAGTGTTGAAACCGCCCGATGTGTCAGTATTGTTCTGCATACAACGTCAGTAGTAAATAATAACGTATTTATATCTGGAAACGAGAAACCCAATTTTTTGTGAATTAAAGGAGTTTTGTGATATTTGGGGTGATAGAATTTTTTCCCTCGGAGTCAGAAAAATTGGCAGAGTCCAGCAATTGAGTAAAAACGCAGTTTTTTTTTATAAAAAGTCAATTTTGGTAAGCAAATATATGTCCTGGGTGTCTATATTAATTGCTAGAGCGGTTTATTAACGTAAAACTAATTATTTTCCTTCAGAACAAAAATTTTGATTTTTCAGCGTTTAAGCGAAAAAGCGCGGGACTTAGTTTTTTTTCAGCGCAGCTGGTCCCGCTCCATCAGTCATCAGTGGCCACGCTGCTCACTTCAAGCGCGTTTAGTATTCAAGTACAGTAAATATTCTTTATTAATCCATCACGAGTGCTGCGCGTTAGTTGCGTTATCATTTAAATTGTTTTATATAAATTAGATTCTTTAATTTTTTTAACGTAAAGGACTTAGGTTTCAGCAATAGAACTGCGGGATATTTCACGGTCAGACACGAGTGCGGGGCAGACACTCATTCATTGGATTCACTTCAGCGATTCTCTCGATAAATCGGTGTATTTCCTACTTTGGGGATTTAGTAGTTGTTTCTTGGAAAAGAGTTGTGATTTTTTTTTATTATTTGTGTAAGATCACGGTTGTAGTGAGTCCGGGTCGAGGGTGCACTAAAGGGCAGTTTAGAAGAGACGTGGCACACCAGAAACCTCAGAAAATGTTTAACCCAGATAGTGACCAGTCAGTAGGGACCAGTGGAAGTGTAGAGGGCAGCGCCTCTTCCGACACCACTGGGGATCGCTCAGGTGGCTCAACTGGCACCACAGGTGGGGTCAGTGGGACTGAAGCGACGAGTTCACGGGTTCTGCATGGGACTGGGCAGTCGAGGGTATCTTTCCATCCCAGTAGCGATACTATTATTGACATGAGTGGGGAGTCTTGCGAGGAGTCGTCCCATGAGTGGGGAGAGCCGTCTTGGGTTCCCCCACAAATAACATCGACGCCATGCCAGCAGGGCAGACAGGGGGCCTCAGTTAATATGGCAGGACGTCCCACTTCGCTCGGTAGAGAACAGCAACCCGTTCAACGGGAAAATGAACAACCACACCAACAGCAGGAACTACCTAACATAACACCAATACCACAACACCTAGGTACACCTCATCCGTCACAACCACCCCAACCCCACCACCCATACCAACCCCATCCTCAATTCCCATACCAACCCCATCCTCAATTCCCATACCAACCTCACCCTCAATTCCCATACCAACCCCATCCTCAATTCCCATACCCACAACATCCTCAATTCCCATACCAACCCCATCCTCAGTTCCCATACCAACCCTTCCCCCAACCCCAGGCCACTCCATACCCATTCCAACCCCAGGCCACCCCATACCCATACCCATACCCATTCCAACCCCAGGCCAACCCATACCCATTCCAACCCCAGGCCAACCCATACCCATTCCAACCCCAGGCCACCCCATACCCACCTCAACCTCCATCCACACCCCAACCCGAGGCCACCCACACCATACCTCAGCCTCAGCCCCAACCTCAATCCACACCCCAACCCGCGGCCACCCACACCATACCTCAACCCCAACCTCCATCCACACCCCAACCCGAGGCCACCCACACCATACCTCAACCCCAACCTCCATCCACACCCCAACCCGAGGCCACCCACACCATACCTCAGCCCAAACCCCAACCTCCACCCAGTTCCCAACCCCAGGACCCACCCACTGCCAGTAGCTCCGCGTCACATACACAGGGACTTGTGAGTCTGATTCCCAAGTTGACTCTGCCGACACTCAGAGGTGGGGAGTTGTCGCTTATTAAGGTGGAACGCAACCGCCAGGTGGAAGACTGGCTTTGTGAGATTAGTTCGATGCTGGAGGCTGTCCCAGAGGATAGATCGAAAATTACTCTCGCTATGGGGGCTTGCGTGGACGTAGCCGGTCCACTGGCGGGATTTACAGAGTTTCAGCACCTGACATCTTGGCCTCAGTTTGTCCAAGCGATTAGGGACAGATTCAAAGACAAGGTTTCAGAGGATGAGGCGTACTTTTATCTCGAGTCACTTAAGAGGGATGACCGAAGCACTGTCAAGGATTTCGGGTCAATATTAAAGAGAAGGGTTGACGACCTCACTAAGGAACTGGGGTTAGATTCGAGTCAGGCAGAGCAATTCGCTAAACAATTGTTCTGCAAAACGTTACCTCCTGATATGGGGCCATTGTTACTTGCGGGGAGAGCGGGTGCGAGTTATAAAGACCTAGTCCAACAGGCCGCCACAGCCCTAGACAGGCAGACGCGCGCAGGGACATCGGGCACTCAGTTGTCGCCATACGTAGAGGCGGTAAGTAAAGGCGAGGGAGCCAAGCCGAGTCACTGTGGCGCGGGTTCATCAGGCAGGAAGCAGCCCTCAGCGGCAAGTTCGAGCCACCCTGCGCGGGGTAACAACAGGGATCCGCGGAGGTGTTACTCCTGCTGGAAGCGCGGGCATATACAGAGGGATTGCGAAGTCACTCCTACGAAAGCATGAAAGCAGGCTCCTAGTGATGGTAGGCCTACTTTTGAGGTGAAAGTGGAAGGTGTGAGATTGACAACTTTTGTTGATACAGGAAGCCAGGCGACGGTAATTAAAAAGTCAGCCTTCAGCAATTTTAAGTATGCACGTCTTCAACGTTGCGCAAAGACATTAACAGCAGTCAATGGGGAAAAGATTGAGATCGTAGGTCAAGGTACAGTGAATTTTGAGATTGATGGGGAATTGCAGCCTCACACATGTACGATCGTAGAGAACCTTGATTTTCCTGGTCACATCTTAATGGGAACTGATTTTCTGTCGCGATTTGATTATTCCTTGTCTGCTCAAAAAGGGGCTAGGAACTGCAGGTTGCAGTTGGGACAGACTTCCTACCCAGTGGAGATGATCGACCATCCCCCAGTTGTAGCTTCAATTAAGAGGAAGCTGAAATATAATGCGCACTATCCAAAATTGATTTTTAAGTCTCTTCCAGACACAGTTAAGAGGTTATGCGCATTGCATGCATTGACCAAACAGAGTTGCCCACCACATTCTGTTAAATTTATTAAAGTAGCCGTGGGACGTCACATACAACCAGGTACCACCCTTCAGGTGGCTGGGAGATGTGATAGTTTATTAATTCCTCATCACTTAGTTGTAGTGCTCGATAAAGGTGCACTCATTCCAGTTGTCAATCTTTCACATAAGACTTTTCGCTTCAGGGCAGGTGATAGGGTATCTCAGGGAACCATGGTGGAGGACACAGAAATCTTTCACCATGAGTCAGCTGAGACGCCAGCCGTCACTGCACAATGTAGTGCACTGAACATGTTGAACACTAAAACACCATCCAAAGTACAATACGAAACGAGAAATGTTGCACAGAATGTAGAGGAAGTGGAAAAATTAATTTCAGCACTTGATTTGCAACATGTTGCACAGGCGGATAGGAAGGCACTGAGAGGAGTTTTACGAAAATTCCCGAAATTGTTTGCGACAGAGGATGACCAGATTGGTCTCCTTGATAAGATCGAGCACACCATTCCAACTGGTGACCATTTGCCTGTGTACACAAGACAGTGGAGGTTGCCGGAACAGGCAAAGAACATTATCAGGGAGGAGTGCCAGAAAATGTTGAGACAGGGCGTAATAGAGCCTAGTACGTCACCATGGCTCTCTCCTGTTGTGCTAGTTCGGAAACCGGACGGTAGTTATCGTTTCTGTGTTGACTACCGGAAGGTGAACGAACTAACTAAGGGTGATGTGTATCCGTTGCCCCGAATACAGGAGATAATAGATCAATTTGGTGCTGCTAAGTATTTCTCAACTCTTGACGCAAAATCGGCGTATTGGGCGATTCCGGTGGCAGAACAAGATAGGGAAAAAACAGCATTCTCGGATGGTAGGCACACTTATCAATTCCGTAGGATGCCGTTTGGTTTGAAGACAGCGCCTTCGTCGTTTCAGAGGGCCATCAACTTTATCCTTAGTCCGGTACTGGGTAGGCATTCTTTAGCGTACCTGGATGATGTTGTGATATATTCCAGGACGTTTGAGGAACACCTACAGGACTTGACTGAGACTTTGAAGTTGTTAGATCAGGCAGGTTTCAGGCTGAATGTTCAGAAGTGCACCCTGGCGGCTCAGAAATTCAAATTTCTGGGGTTCCAGGTGTGCCCAGACGGTATCCGACCTGACCCAGATTCGTGCCGCGCCATTGCTGACATGCCTACTCCAAGGACAGCAAAGGACGTGCGTAGGTTTTTGGGGGCGGCCGGATATTTTCGTCGTCACATTGAAGGTTTCGCTGGCATTTCAACACCCCTGACTGATCTGACAAAGAAAAATGCGAAGTTTGTGTGGAAATCAGAACATGACGAGGCCTATCGCAAACTGAAAGACCAACTAATCACGACACCGGTATTGGCTATTCCTGATTTTGAGAAAGAGTGGGAAGTGCACACTGACGCCAGCGGTATTGCTATTGGCGGGTGCTTAATTCAGCGAGACGCAGATCATTTACCCCATCCAGTAGCCTATTTCAGTAGGAAGGTCAAAGGACCTGAAGTTCGTTATTCAGCTACGGATCGGGAGGCACTGGCAGTAGTAGAATCAGTTAGGTATTTCGAGCCTTACCTATTTCAGCGGCATTTTGTAATCTACACAGACCATCGAGCGTTAACACACATATTTAAGAAGCGAACAAAATGCCCACGAATGTCACGCTGGTCTCACGAACTTTCGGCCCACTCATTCCAGATCTTGTACAAGCCTGGTCCAGCACATGTTGTGCCAGACACGCTAAGTAGAAATATAGCGGCAATGCAGATTAATGAAAATATTGAAACCATTCCATCGGATAAAATGAGAGAATACCAGATGAACGAGCCGAGATGGAAAAAGATTATTGAGTATTTAGAGGGAGGAAAATACCCGAAAAAGAAAAAGAATTTACCTATTCATGATTTTGAAATGAAACAGGGCGTCCTGTATTATGTTAATAGCCAGAATGATAGGGCAGTATTTCAGCTAGTTATTCCGGACGCGTTGCGGTCATCAGCGTTAAAGCTTGCGCATGCTTCAAAAATTGCAGGGCATCCGGGGATCTTTAAAACGCACTTAAAAGCAAAGTCTCTATATTATTTTCCAGGATTACTTTCTGAGGTAATCAATTTCGTGAAGTCGTGCCCTCGTTGCCAGAGGAGGAAAGGCACCCTTAAGGTACAAGCCCCACTTCAGGAATTTCCTGAAATTCGTGAACCGTTAGATCGTGTGGGGGCCGATCTGATTGATTTACACCACAGTCATTCAGGTAACAAATATGTGTTGGTGCTAGTTGACCATCTGTCTAGATACACTACACTAGTTGCATTACCTCAGAAGGATTCTCGTACGGTTGCAGATGCGTTCTTGCGTAGGTTCGTTACTGTATTCGGACCTCCTAAAGTTTTAGTCTCTGACCGGGGTCAAGAGTTCAATGGGAATATATTTAGAGAAGTTTGTAAGATTTTAGTGACAACTTCGGCTTTTACAACGGCCTACCACCCACAAGCAAACGGAATGACGGAACGGACTAATCGTTCAGTCAAGGATATGCTTGCAATCCTTGCTGAACATGATGCAAACACCTGGGATGAACACCTACCCTATGTTCAGTTCGCCTTGAATACTGCCACCCACCAATCAATTAACACCCAACCACTTCATTTGTTTACTGGTAATTCATGCAATTTCCCCTCAGGTCTGCTTAACAGACATAATGTTGCATACGGGGAGGACTATCCTTCAGAGGTCCTTGGAAAAATGAGAAATGCATGGAATATTGCAGCTGAAGCGTCCAAGAAGGCACGGACTCGGTATGCTCATTTTTATGACAAGAAAGTGCGCCCTCTTGAGTTGACGGAAGGAAGCCTCGTATTGAGAGTGAATGAGGCTGCGCCCGCCAATCAGAGCAGGAAACTAGCTCCGAGGTGGCGAGGACCATATAGAGTAATTAAAAGGGCGGGGCCGGTTAATCTTGTTATAAAAGGAGTGTTCGAGGACCAGGTGGAAAGGACAATTCATGTAAATAAATTGAAACATTATCATGCTAGAGAGGAATTAGAACTGCCTTCAGCGGGGCTAGTTCCTGACTCAGCAGTGCTGACTCATGGCTTCACCGACGAGTCAGAAGATGAGGATGACCCTCTGTCATCGCTCATCAGTAGTCAGGTGCAGTCTCGCCACCCTATGGTGACGAGATCTCGCGCTATACTGTAAAGTAACTTCCCTAGTTAGTATAATTTAGTATTCATTAGATTTTCCTGTAAAGGCAATGAGGTGTACTATCTCTATACTTAACTCAGGTAGCAGCTTTTACCGTGCTCTGGGGTTCCACCTCCACCAAACCCAGAGTATATCTATGCTTCCGCTGTGTTGTGTCTGTCTGTTCCCAGGTCTGATTGGTACACCGACCCAGTTGTTCCAGCCACACGTGAACCCTTGTCTGTAAAGACCGAGGGGGGAGGCACGTTACACAAAGCCCTCCCCCCACCAGACCCAGTAACCCATACATCAGTTACTTTGGGGATGAGTGACTGTCCAAGAGTCACCCGGCCGACGCCTCACGTCACTAACGAGGTTGTCAGGGCCAGCGAGCTGTCCACATTATAGCAGTCACCGGAGGTGCCATACAACGCCGGGGTAGCTGTCTCGAGATCACCACTACCCACCTGCTGCGTCATCAAGACTGCAGCCATTCCAGCAGTGTTGGAGGAGAGGTCAAGAAATGGAAAGCACGTAGCAGTACTCAAGACTTTCGCCGGAAGATTAATGATTACGTCATCTGAAGTAACAAGAAAGCGGAAGTAAGGCGGTCACAGGTGGAAGGCACGGTTTCCCTACAGAGTACCGGGACTCGCCAATAGAAGGTCGCAAAATTGTCTCCTTTGGCCTAAAGTCGGCGGTACGAGGGTATACACAGTTGGTGTTTACGGCCTAGTAACCTGGTGACATAAAGAAACGCCTGAGATGACGTGAGCAATGATGGAAGACGAGATTCACCTGTTCTGCAAACAAGCAACCCGCCTCTACGACCTTCTGACACCACTCCTGCTAAGAGACACCGTTGGTACATCCAGTCCTGCTCTGCTGTGGTCATCTGCGCCGTCAAGTTTAACATCAAGACTGCCGTGTGAACTGTGATTGATATGAAGGCGTGTGGACTGTCGAGAGCAAGATTAATGGCCGAAGTAACAGTATTCTACAGCTGTCACTTGGCACTCAACTCTACTACACTCTGTCGTCATTCAGGAGTACCGGATGGGAGTACAAGAGGACCAGGTATTGATGTCTACCCATGGGAAGAAGCAAGATCGACACCGTCATCGTCAGCGACTACATTCAGCATCCAGCAGCATCGATTTTTTTTTCTCGTTTACTCAATATGAACAATTGATACAAACAACAAAGTTGGCTCTGAATATCTGTGTAAAGAATATCTGGACACTTTTGTTTAAATGTTGAAAAACAGACTTAGAATCAATACTTTATAAATGTTGAAAAACAGATTTAAAATAATTCTGGTATAATATATGAAAATTTTACTCTATAAATTGGTCAGTAATCAAAATCGAAGCCCCTGTGTAATTGTCTCAGCCCAGAACAAACGGTTATGGAAAATTATGTTGTTGTGCTATTTTTTCAGAATGTTTGAACACAGGAGAGGCGGACCAATATAAACATTGACACTTCTAGTGAGTGAGAACACTTGGCTGTACAGTCAGCTGAAACCTGTGATATAGTATAGGATTTTTTTTTTATATTTTTAGATACATGTAATAAACGTTAGGTGTGTTCCTTAACATGTCAAGGTTGACATTGATGGGGAGTGGTTAGTACACGGATGTGAACTTGATAGTTCCGTAGTACGCTCCCGGATGACTGAAAGTTCAGTCTGATGATATAACTTTAATGGATGGTTGAGCACGGTGTGGCCGGCTCTAGAGGACACATGGACTTGGCTAGTGAAGAGCCAAGGGAGTTTAATAGCTAGTCTTTGATGGTAGAGTAGGGCCATGTTATTTAGCTAGGTCAGTTAGGATAGGATGTATGTTTCCTGATGTTTGAGGATTGCTGTCAGTTGACAGCTGAGAAATTTATGAATTTAAACATGTTGATGTTGGACACTCAAATATTTGTCAAATTTTATTAGTTAGGTTAGCTTTTGTTTGTGGCATGAGTTGAATTGTGGGTTTGGATACTAAACCTCGTGATTTTTAACAAATTAACAAGGTTTACTAAGTGCTTGTGCGGGGGGGGGGGGGTTGTAACAAACTAGGCTGTTGTAAGAATTATCCAGAGTGGTTTATCGACAAAAGAGAATGGGAAGCTGAGCCCGCATGGTGACCTGGGAACCTGACCCCAGGGGGGATTCGCGGTGGAAATAACCGACGCTTTGTTCATAGCTGCGTATAATGAATCATCCTATAGTATTCAGTAATTTAGAGAAATTAGCCTTTATTCATTTTGTATTAAAATTGTATTGTATAATAGTACTGGGTACAATATCAAGAGTATTCTAATTATTGAGTTTAAGTCACCATCAGTGACGTCACGAATCAGATCTAACTTGTAAGGCGGAGTGACCGGCGGTCATAGGTCATCAGGGTTGACAGGTCTACTATTTCTCAAAGTTTTAATAACCATTTTTGTGATCGGGAACAGCTCTGCCGTTAGAGGCTTGTGTAATTTAATTTCAGTAAAATAATTCAACCAGTCTGGATCAATTCAGTACAAACAGAGGTTAATTGTTATAACTTAAACCTGGCTAAGTAACTGGTAAGCGAGGCGGAAGGATACAATGTTCTAGTCTGGGCTAGATCAGACGAGGACAATCAGTGTGGTCGCCAGAGCAGCTGGGAGAGGTCAAACATCTTACCTCTCCCCGAGACCAGCCCAACATCTTTAGCTGGTAAAACATAGAGGTATAGTTGCTATGGTTATTTATAGAATAGTCTTCATTGCCATTCAGGTCAAGTAGGGAGTGTTAAAGTGACACGGAGTGAACATATTTAGATTTTGTTTTAGTTTTTCTTTTAATAAATTAAATTTGTTAATATTTTGCATTTTATTATTTATATGTGTTTTATGTGTAAACTTGTCCTGGTCACGTGGTCCACACGAGGCAGAGTTGGATTGGGCGCTGATTCTAACATCGATTCTAACATCGAATCATTCCCGTGTAATTAATTTCACACTCTTAAGTTTCCACGGTCATCGGTTATAGTGGGGATCAAGCCCCAAGGTTGATTAATTAGCGTGATCGATCCAGACCTCGATCATTGCTCGGTGTTGCTGGTCTGGTGGTGGCAGCGTAGAGGCGACTCTAGGGTTTTGCTCAAAGCCTAGGTCACGTCATACTGGGTGTAGAATCCTAAGTCGGTCAATCGTCTTAGGACCACGTGGCGTGGAGTTGGCTTTGGTAAAAGTTTTGGAGTCCCTTGGTAGAGAATAAAAAGTAAGAATACGGGTAGAGGGAAAGTAGAAGGTAGATAAGTAGAGAGAGGAACCCTAACCCGTGTTACAGAATGACCTTCCCAACCATGTTAAAGACTATACCTCTCTCAACCAGTTTAAGTTAAAAACGAAGCTATACCTAATAAATTCCCTGTAACCTACATTACCCCTCTGTTGTCAACCCATGTATGTTTTTTGTTTTTGTTTTTTTCAAATCAACGCTGTTTGATTGTAATTTTCTGTAATAATTTGTAATTGTATTTGTCCTGCTTTTTCAACAATGTTCCCCCCTCTTTTACCTCTATTTTTATTTGTTCTCAACACATTTTATTCTTTTTACCCATTAGTTTTAAGCTTTAATCATTAATGTTTTTCCTGCCCGAAACGCTTTGCGTCATAGTGGCTTTAGGCATTGTATGTACTAGCTCTATCTATAAAGCCAACAAACTTTGTAAAATCTCTTTATGTATGTACCTTACCTAAATAAAAATTATTATTATTATTATTATTACTCAAGCCATCCAGCATTACCCCAGCCTACCACCAGGAAGCAGCTCCTGCGCTTCCTTGGTCTTGCCTCCTACTACCGTAGGTTTGTGAAGAATTTTAGTACAGTGGCGACACCATTGATCACTCTAACCAGCCCCATGCAACGGTATCATTGGACCATTCAGCAAACCATTGCTTTTGAACAACTAAAATCTCTGCTCTGTTCTAATCCCATTCTCGCCTCGTCAGATATCACGAAACCTTTCATCCTCCATGTCGACGCCAGTGGTACCGGCATCGGGGGCGTCCTGATGCAACAACGAGGCGAGGAGGTTCTTCCTGTTAGCTACTACAGCTACAAGTTGAAGCCACACCAAAAGAACTACAGCACTATCGAAAAGGAACTTCTCTCCATCGTCCTGAACTTACAGCACTTTGAGTCTTACCTACAAGATACACGGTCTACCACCATCTACTCGGACCACAATCCCCTACGCTTCTTGCAGCAAGCCCAATTCAACAATCGACGACTTCTACGATGGGCTTTGTATCTGCAGAATTTCAACCTGGAAATCTTCTACATCAAGGGTTCTGACAACATCATAGCAGACTCCCTCTCCAGAGTCTATAAGGTAGAGGCAGCTACACATACCACTCTACCATCTGAAGGAGTAACTTAACCCGTAAGAGCAGGCTTCGGGGGAGAGTTGTGACGGTAATCTCTTTCAAGAGAGATTGAGCCTGCTCTTCCCTACATAAAGTTACTCATATATATACAACAAGAAGATCCTAACTTTAAGATACGTATACCAGTAGCACAAAACGTTTTGACCAGGGGGTAAAACGTACCCTAAACTCGCTCCACTCCACACTCCCTCCGGCCGGCTCGCCCCCATATAAATAGCCACACACGAGCTGTGGACTTCAGAATATCCTAGTGCTCTAAGAGCTGACATCTCTCTCTGGCATACTAAGCTCTCTGGCTCTGTATACTAAGGGAGGTCTCAGCCAAGGCCAATGTTCTCAGCACCATTTACTATTTTGTCTTATGTATTCACTATTTTATTTTATATTGTGTTCTTGCATTTATCTCCGTTTTTTGAGTGCACTGTACATTGCCATGGGACTTGTCTTTCTTTTTATTTGTGTTTAAAGTAAATTAAAGTTTCATTTTTATACGATTTGTTTTACGTGTTCCTCCCTCTCACTTACCACAGGAAACAAGCCAAGCAGTCAACATTTTTGTTTTTTCTTTTTTTCTCTAAATGTGATTAGGCATTAACATCAGCCGAAGTGAGGACTGCATTACCAACTACACTTTCCCGTCACAATGTATATATATATATATATATATATATATATATATATATATATATATATATATATATATATATATATATATATATATATATATATATATATATAGATATATAGATATATATATATAGATATATATATATATATATATATATATATATATATATATATATATATATATATATATATATATATATATATATATATGTGTGTGTGTGTGTGTGTGTGTGTACATACAAAAGAATGGGGGTGGTAGGAGAAGATAATATTAGTGTTCAGTGAGAAACCACAAGGTCTCCTCTGAATACTTTTTATTTTCTTCTCCGAGGCTATGGGTCCCCACATTGGCACCAGAGGTGGTACCCTCACAAATTTAAAAAAAAAAAAAAATATATATATATATATATATATATATATATATATATATATATATATATATATATATATATATATATATATATATAACTGAAAACTCACACCCCAGAAGTGACTCGAACCCATACTCCCAGGAGCAAACGCAACTGGTATGTACAAGACGCCTTAATCCACTTGACCATCACGACCGGACAAAAATGAGGTGATAGCCGAGGCTATTTGAACCACCCCACCGCCGGCACTCGGATAGTAATCTTGGGCATAGCATTTTACCAAATCACCTCATTCTTTGGGGCACACGTGAGGAACACAAATGCGATTGTATGTAATGGTCCCCAGAACAATATGCAACTGAAAACTCACACCCCAGAAGTGACTCGAACCCATACTCCCAGGAGCAAACGCAACTGGTATGTACAAGACGCCTTAATCCACTTGACCATCACGACCGGACAAAAATGAGGTGATAGCCGAGGCTATTTGAACCACCCCACCGCCGGCACTCGGATAGTAATCTTGGGCATAGCATTTTACCAAATCACCTCATTCTTTGGGGCACACGTGAGGAACACAAATGCGAAAAATGTCCTGGGGACCATTCAGGCTTGTTCGCATATATATATATATATATATATATATATATATATATATATATATATATATATATATATATATATATATATATATATGGTGGAGGGGGACAGGATGGTAAAGGGAGACTAGATGGATAGATGATGAAGGCTTACTGGATGGTGGAAGAGGACTAGATGGATGGATGGTGGAGGGGGACTGGATGGATGGAGGGGGACTGGATGGTGGAGGAGGGCTGGATGGATGGATAGTGGAGAGAGGTAGGATGGATGGTGGATGGATGGATGGAGGGGGACTGGATGGATGGATGGTGGAGGAGGACTGGATGGATGGATAGTGGAGAAAGGTAGGATGGATGGATGGAGGGGGACTGGATGGATGGATGAATGGTGGAGGGGGACTAGATGGATGGATAGATGGAGGTGGACTGGATGGCGGAGCGGGGGGGACTGGATGGATGGATGGTGTTGGGGGACAGGATGGATGGATAGTGGAGGGGCGGGCGGCAAAGTGGGTGGATAGGCGGGCAGCAGTGGATGGGCATGTGTCAGTGTGCAGGCAGGCAGTAGTGAGAGGGTTTGCAGAGCTGGACACCCCACTACCTCCACTCCACCCCCCCCCCCCATCCCGCTCCCTCCCCACTACCTCCACCCCCTCATTTCCCACACCGGACCCTTCCCGCTGTACCCCTCCCAGCCATATGGACGGTATTATTTTTTTAAATTAATAGAGTGGGTTTCTTTGCTACCAGCTGAGGCCGACTCCCTGAGCACCTGTCATTAAACTCTTACGTTTTACTGACTCACTGATTGCGACTGTGAATGCCTGATTGACTGTGAGCGGCTGAGTGATTGTGAATGTCTGACTGTAAATGGTTGATTGACTGTGAATGCATAACTGACTGTAAATGCCTAACTGATTGCTACAACAACTGTGAAAGTTTGACTGCCTGTCACTGGAATTGACTGAATGCTTGACTGACATGTTATGACTGGTCTTGACTGGATGCTTGACTGACATGTGACTGTAACTGACTGGTTCTGACTGGCTGCCACATAACAGAAAGCTGCCGCTTTCTAGAAAAGTGAAACTCCATGCAACCTCTGAAGAGTCAACTAACACAATACTTGTACCTCCTATTAGACTGTTTAACAGGAACTTCATTTCGACGGCTCACAAAACGGAGGAAAGTGTCCTGAAAGATATTATTAATAGGAACGTTATCTCCACAGACACAAATCAGAAGATACAATTAACAATCTACTACAAAACAAGAAAATGGCCAACCTACTCATAAAGAACTCTCCAGACACCAAACAGAACGCCTTGAAGGAAACCAACGTCGTCTATGCCTTCACATGCCCAATTGGGGACTGTCAGCCCCAACGATCTCATAATATAGGCAAGACGACAACATCTCTTTCTAGGCTATTAACAATGCATAAACAACAGGGCTCCATCAAGGAGCATATAATCTCCAGACACAACCAGACCATCACTAGAGACATCTTAACAAGCAACATAGAAATTATCGACAGACATAACGATAATAGGAGGCTCGACATCAGTGAGGCCCTATACAGCAAAAAGTCAAAACCAGCAATCAACAGCCAATTAACACAATTACATTCTACCCACTTCAAGACTCCGAACCAGCACAGAAGCAAGAAGATAGAATGTATACCCAAGGTTATATGCCCATTGTATATATCCAATGTATATCCATTGTTTCATGTTTTGTCTTTTGTTTCCTGTCACCTCACCCAAACACATTTGTATCCCCTCACCTCACCCAAAAACGAATATAAGCACAACATGAGTGAGTTAAAAAAATATGTCTTTGAAAATGTGAGAAATGTTCTTACAAATCGCTTCTAGGCATGAGACCATAAAAAAACATGTGAAAATGAAATTTGGGGAGTTAATTTTGAGAAGATTCGTGTTAAAATCATTAATCTTACCCTTTCAGTCATATTCAACAACATATGTTTACAAGAAAGACTGCTACCAAAATATACTAAATGCACACACACATTATATGTATATAATGCAAGCATCTACCTCAGTTTCATTGTAAAATTTTACTCTTATATCTAATCTTACCCTATTCCATTTATATTTTAAATTTATTTGTATTGATCTATGTCATTTATTGAAATCAATTTTGATCTCATTTTTGTTCTTTTAATTAAGTTCATACTAATTATAGGTTAAAACTAAGCTAAATAAAATTTATTATCTTTAAGATTATTTTACTTTACATTTATCACTTGTCAAATTTTTTTATATATTCATCTTGACAGTCTCTACAGATTTTTTGTTCTCTCCGCCAAACTTGTGTATCCTCCATGGCTATCTAGTGACCTTAATTCTACCTCTAATTGTTTCAATTCTTTTGTTTACTTGCATTTATTGTTGTGTCTTGCCATAATTATTCTCTAATTTTAGCAGACTCAATACTTTGTAAGCTCTTATTGTATTGTTATATTATTATATTGTTGTGTTTTGCTATAATTACTTTCTATTTTACAGCAGATTTAGTTTTCATCTGTTCCTGTAATTGCTTATCTAATTGTATCGTGACATTCTTATCTATATGCTTACTGATATTGATCCTGATCGAAATCTTCTGTCCCATATCCAACACTAATCAGCACACTGATCATCATTATTGCAGGTATTACACAGCAAATCTTGCAAAAAACAAACTCCTAAATAGCACCTGCTTATCAGTTTACAACCAAAATGTTAGGTCACTTGGTAAACATTCTGATGATATAAATGCACTACTTACAGCACTAAGTACTAAATTATCTTTCATCATTTTAACAGTAACTTGGCTAAGTAATGACTATACCCAACTCTACAATTTAGCTGGTTATAAAGCTATTCATAACTGCAGGCCTAATAAAAAAGGTGGCGGTACAGCAATATATTACAAAGATACCTTCATTTGCAATAGTGTCATTAGTGATAGAGACGACTATTGTGAATATACCTTTGCCAAGTTCTCCAGTAAATCCCTTAAATCCTCCCTGACTATCGGTGCCATCTATAGATTTCCTAATACCAACATAGCTTTATTCTCTGACAATGTAAGGAATCTTATCATAAATAACAATCTCAACAAAAATCACATTATTCTGGGAGGTGATTTCAATATTGACCTGGGTCTTCAAAACAACCCTCAAGTTGACTATTTCCGTAACAGCATGCACTCCTGTATGCTAATTCCCACAATCACCAAGCCCACCCGAGTCACTCAAACATCTGCCACTACCCTGGATCACCTATGGACTAATATAACAGCTCCCCTTACATCTGGGGTAATTTATGACAGAACAACTGACCTCTATCCTACTTTCCTCATAGCAAACATTGACACATCACCACCAGAAACCAAAAAACTTTCATTCAGGCTACATAGTGAATCAGCTTTAGGCAATCTCTCTAATGCACTTCACAATATTAACTGGGAATCTGAATTTAATAATTCACAGGATATAAACTCATCAACTAACCTCTTTCTCTCCAAAACTCTAAGCCTCTACAACACTCACTGTCCCCTCCTTACCAAACAAGTAACTGATAAAAGAAAAAATAACCCGTGGCTCACAAGTGGCATAATTAAATCAATCAACAAAAAACATGAATACGAAAAGAAATTTAGGAGTGGCCTAATTTCAATGGAAGTAGTTAAAAGGTACTCATCAGTGCTTACCAGTATCATAAGAAAAGCAAAACTTTCATACAATACAACAACCCTCACAGGATATAATTCACAGGATATAAACTCATCAACTAACCTCTTTCTCTCCAAAACTCTAAGCCTCTACAACACTCACTGTCCCCTCCTTACCAAACAAGTTACTGATAAAAGAAAAAATAACCCGTGGCTCACAAGTGGCATAATTAAATCAATCAACAAAAAACATGAATACGAAAATTATGAGTTTTTATGTCTCATAATATGAGACATGTCTCATATGTCTCAGAGAAATTATGTCTCATAATATGAGAATCTAGTCTCATATTATGAGACTAGATTCAAAGAAGCAAAAGGCAACATGAAAAGCACATGGAATACCATCTCTATCATCCTGGGAACTAAACAACACTCCCACAACCAGATAACACTCTCTAAGGATGGCCTTACACTGTCATCTGACTTAGAAATGGCGAAAGAATTTAATAGATTCAGATTCAGATTCAGATGTTTATTCAGGTAAGGTATATACATACAAGTGATGTTACATTAATGGATTGATATATAGATAGAGCTAGTACATACAATGCCTAAAGCCACTATTACGCAATGCGTTTCGGGCAAGAAAAACATTAATATCTAGAACTTAATACTAATTGAGCATAAAGAATAAAAAGTGTTGAGAACAAATACAAATAAAGATAAAAAAAAAGGGGGAACATGACTGAAAAAGCAGCACAAATACAATAGGTTGACAAACAGTGTTGATTAAAAAAAAAGAAAATAACGGACATGGGTTGACAATAGAGGAGTGAGGTAGGTTACAGGGAATTTATTAGGTAGTGTTTAGTTTTAATCTTAAACTGGTTGAGAGAGGTACTGTCTTTAACATGGTTGGGAAGGTCATTCCACATTCTGGGCCCCTTGATTTGCAGAGCATTTCTGGTTTGATTAAGTCGTACTCTAGGAATATCAAAACTGTATTTATTTCTGGTGTGGTGCTCATGGGTTCTGTTACAACCTTCTATGAAGCTTTTGAGATCAGGATTGGCATTACAATTTAGCGTTTTGTATATGTATAGTACACATGAGAGAATGTGCAGTGACTTAATGTCTAACATATTCAGGGATTTGAATAGGGGTACCGAGTGATGTCTGGGGCCAGAATTGGATATTGTCCTAATAGCAGCTTTGTGTTGAGTAATTAGAGGACGTAAATGATTTTGGGTAGTAGAGCCCCAAGCACAAATACCATAGTTGAGATATGGATAGATAAGGGAGTAATAGAGAGTCACCAGGGCAGGGCGTGGTACATATAATATCTGATCTTAGAAAGAATGCCCACAGTTTTTGAAACTTTTTTAGATATGTTTAGAATGTGTCCCTGGAAATTCAGCTTGTGGTCAATGAGAATGCCAAGGAATTTGCCATCTAATTTGTTACAAATTTGGGTATTGTTTATTTTGAGATTTATTTGATTAGAGGATTTATTGCCAAACAGAATATAGAAAGTTTTGTCAATGTTAAGGGTGAGTTTGTTGGCAGTTAGCCACAGATGGACTTTATTTAGCTCAGTATTTACTGTGGCATTTAGAGCAAGGGGATCAGGACTGGAGTAAATGAAAGTTGTGTCGTCAGCAAATAGGATTGGTTTGAGGTGTTGGGAGGCATTTGGAAGGTCATTAATGTAGATGAGAAAGAGGAGAGGGCCAAGTATGCTGCCCTGGGGAACACCAATGTTGATGGGTAGGGTGGGAGAAATTGTATTATTCACAGAAACACATTGGAGCCTGTCAGTAAGGTAGGATTTGAGGTATTGTAGGGAGTGTCCTCTGACACCATAATGATGTAATTTAAGAAGAAGGTTTTGGTGGTTGACAGTATCGAAAGCTTTACGCAGGTCCACAAATAACCCAACAGGGAACTCATTTTTATCAAGAGCTGTATGAATCGAGTTAAGCATACTAATAAGTGCATCGTTAGTGCTTTTTTTGGGCCTGAAGCCATATTGGCAAGGGCTAAGTATATTGAGTTTGGCTAGATATGAGTAAAGCTGCTTATAGATTAGTTTTTCAAAAATTTTTGACAAGTTTGGCAGGATTGATATAGGTCTGTAGTTGTTAACATCTGTGAGATCACCACATTTGTGGACAGGCGTTACTCTCGCTTTTTTTAGAATATCTGGAAAGGTTTGGAGTTCAAGTGACTTGTTGAAGAGCAAAGCAATAGCAGGGGCTAAAGATCTGGAGGCTTTTTTGTAAATTAAAGTTGGTATCTCCTCAAGGGCACCAGACTTGGTTTTAAGGGAAAGGATTATCTCATTGACGTCAATGGAATTAATAGGCTTTAGGTACAGAGACTGGGGATAGTTCCCTGTCAGATAGTCCTTAATGTCAGTACTGGAAGATGGAATATCATTAGCAAGGGATGAACCAATGGAAGAGAAGAACCTATTGAACTCAATAGCAGAATCAGAGGCTGAAAGCTGACCATCGTTATTAGACAGGAGAGTCGGTTTGTTATTTAAAGACTTCTTTGATCCCAATATTTGTGAAATTGTTCTCCATGTTTGTTTAATGTTGCTCTTTATTTGGGTAAATTTATCTTCGTAGTACTTAGTTTTGGCTCGTCTAATTATCTTAGATAGCAATAATGAGTAATTCTTTGAGAATTCTTTGGAGACAATCCCTAACCTATACTTTTTCTCAAGGCCATGTTTTTTATTAATAGATTTAAGTATTCCCTTTGTAAGCCAGGGATTGTTAAGCCTTTTGGTTGTGACTTGTTTTGTAAGCATAGGACAGTGGGTATTATAAAGGCTAAGAGTTGTTTGAAGAAAAGATTGCACTGCTAGGTTGATGTCCCCTATGTTACCTAACTCGGACTCCCAGTTGACATTATCAGCAGCAGTTATAAAATTGTTTATAGCAGTTTCATTGTGCAGCCTAAAGCTTAACTCCCTTGTTTCTAGAGGTGGTTTGCTAATGTTAGTTAAGAGAAATGTGGGGTAATGGTCTGTAGTGCTATCGGTGATTATACCTGAAGTAAGCGGAGAGGTTATATTTGTCCAGATGTGATCTAGAGTCGTGGCAGTGCTATCAGTGATTCTAGTAGGTCTAGTGATTAAGGGTATGAGGAAGCAGGAATTCATACAGTTGAGGAAGCTAACAGCAGTAGGGTGTTCTGGCTCGTTGAGGTCAATATTAAAGTCCCCTGCGATAATTAGGTGGTTTTTGTTCAGTCTGTTATCAAGTATTAGATTTCTAAGGTTTGAGTTGAATTCGGACACATCAGTGTTAGGAATTCTATAAACTGCACCCACAGACAGGATAGACTCGGCACCCTTGACTCTGAAGCTGGCGAAGATATACTCCCCATAGCAGTCTCTAGTTCTAATTTCTTTTAAGCATGTTAGTTCTTGGTGGTAGTAAAGAGCAGTGCCACCACCTCTCTGAAGTTGACGACAGTTGTGGATTGCTGAGTAGTTAGGCATGTTAAAGAGTTGAGTAGTATCATCTTTCAACCATGTTTCAGTAAGTATAATAAAAGAGAAATTGTTGTCAATAGCTTCAATCAAGGCACTAACATCATCGAAGTGTTTACCTAGGGATCTAACGTTCAAATTGATTACAGAGATATTGTGACTATGAGTTAATACATTGTTTACATCATGTGTTTTACTTCTAAATTGTTACTATTTTATTGTATCTGCTCTTATTCTTGTGTTTTGCTTTATCGTGTATCTTGTATCGTGATCCCTCTGCATCTCTATGCACACTGATATTGATCCTGATCAAAATCTTCTGTCTCATATCTATACCAACCAGCACATTGATCATCATTATTGTAAGTATTTCACAGCACACCAGGCTAAAAACAAACTCCAAAATAGCATCTATCTATCAGTCTATAACCAAAATGTTAGATCACTTGGTAAACATTTTGACGATTTAAATGCACTACTCACAGCACTAGGTACTAACCTATCGTTCATTATTTTAACAGAAACTTGGCTAAATAAAGACTATACCCAACTCTACAACTTAGCTGGTTATAAAGCCATTCATAACTGTAGGCCTAATAAAAAAGGTGGTGGCACAGCTATATATTACCGAGATACATTTATCTGCAACAGTGTTATTAGTGACAGGGATGACTACTGTGAATATACTTTTGCTCAGTTTACAATTAAATCCCTTAAATCCTCTTTGACTATTGGAGCCATCTATAGATTTCCTAATACTAACATAGCTTCTTTCTCAGACAACCTAAGGAATCTTATTATAAACAACAATCTCAACAAAAACCACATCATTCTGGGAGGAGACTTTAATATTGACCTGGGGCAACAAAACTGCTCTCAAGTTGACTATTTCCTTAACAGCATGAACTCCTGTATGCTAATCCCCACTATCACCAAACCTACCCGAGTCACTCAAACATCAGCCACTACCTTGGACCACATATGGACAAACATAACAGCTCCCCTTGTATCTGGTATAATCTACGACAGAACAACTGACCACTATTCTACCTTTCTCATAGCGAACATGGACATAACACCACCAAAAAGCAAGAAACTTTCATTTAGGCTACACAGTGAATCAGCTTTAGACAATCTTACAGAGGCACTTCACAATATTAACTGGGATTCTGAATTCAATAATACCCATGATATAAATTCATTAGCTAACCTCTTCCTCTCCAAAACTCTAAGCCTCTACAACCTTCATTGTCCCCTTCTTACAAAGCAAGTAACTGACAAAAGATTAAACAATCCATGGCTCACAAGTGGCATTCTCAACTCAATCAACAAGAAACATGAATATGAAAAGAAAGTTAGGATTGGCCTAGTTTCAAAGGAAGTAGCTAAAAGGTACTCATCAATGCTTACCAGTATCATAAGAAAGGCAAAACTTGCATATTATGTGAATAGATTCAATGAAGCAAAAGGCAACATGAAAAACACTTGGAAAACTATCTCTAGTATCCTAGGAACTAAACAACACTCACATAACCAAATAAAACTCTACAAGGATGGGGATATACCGTCAACTGATTTAGAAATGGCAAATGAATTTAATAGTTTCTTTTCATCGGTTGGTGCTAATCTTGCCAGTAAAATCCCACAGACTCAGACACATATTAACACATATCTCTCAGGCAGCTATCCAAACTCTCTTCTCCTTTCACCAATCAGCCTGGCAGATGTTGTGTCCATCATACACTCTCTAAAAACCAAGGCAGGGAACACCAGTGAAATTCCGTCCATTGTGTACAAGAGAGCCTCCCATGCCCTTGCCCCACCCATAGCACTACTGTTCAACAAATCTATAGAGTGTCACACCTTCCCTGATATCCTCAAAAAAGCAAGAGTAACGCCAGTCCATAAAGGAGGCAATCCGGCGGACATAAACAATTATAGACCAATATCAAATCTACCCATTCTTTCAAAAATATTTGAAAAAATTATTTACACACAGCTCTATTCCTACCTCGTAAAATTCGACATACTCAGCCCCTGCCAGTTTGGCTTCCGGTCCCAAAAGAGTACCAATGATGCAATCATTAGTCTCCTTGACATTATCTACTCAGCCCTTGACAAAAATGAGTTTCCGATTGGACTCTTCATTGACCTAAGAAAAGCCTTTGATACTGTTAATCACAACTACCTCTTACTTAAACTCCAGCATTATGGAATCCGAGGCCTTGCCCTTGACTACATCCGATCCTATCTTAGTGACAGACACCAATATGTAACCATCAATGATACAACTTCTTCCACTCTACCAATTACCGTTGGAGTGCCACAGGGCAGCATCTTAGGACCTCTTCTATTTCTTATATATATAAACGATCTGCCTAATGTCTCCAATATTCTCAAACCTATATTGTTTGCTGACGATACTACCCTTATCTACTCAAACCTCAACCCACATACACTAAATAATGTTGTGAATAATGAATTAAAAAAAGTCCACTTATGGATGTCAACGAACAAACTATATAACATTAAACATCGAAAAGACTTACTACATCTTATTTGGAAGCAAATCATCAAATGCAATTCAGCTACAGATAGACAACATTAACATCAATAATAAAAATGATGGCAAGTTTCTTGGCCTATTCCTAGACAA
The DNA here is from genome assembly GCF_040958095.1 of Procambarus clarkii. NCBI lineage: Eukaryota > Metazoa > Arthropoda > Malacostraca > Decapoda > Cambaridae > Procambarus > Procambarus clarkii. The sequence continues at coordinate 25,421,725 of NC_091209.1, forward strand.
GAGACTCAACTTCAGCACCCACATTCAACACATAACTAAGAAAGTCTCTAAGACAGTTGGTATACTCTCCAAAATCAGATATTATGTTCCTAACTCTGCTCTCCTCTCACTATATTATGCACTAATCTACCCCTATCTTAATTATGGGATCTGTGCATGGGGGTCTACCACTGCAAACCACCTTAAGCCCATCATCACACAGCAAAAATCTGCTATCAGAATAATAACTAACTCTGCTTTCAGACAACACTCAGCTCCCTTGTTTAAATCTCTAAACTTGCTAAATATTAACTCCCTCCACACATTCTCCTGTGTCAACTACATTTACAAAACCCTGTTCTTAAATGCAAACCATGCTCTGAAACTCTCCCTGGACAGATGTAATAGGACCCATTATCACCACACCAGAAATAAATATCTCTTTGATATCCCCAGGGTCAAACTTAATCTGTGTAAACACTCTATGCAAATTAAGGGACCTAGTCTATGGAACTCACTCCCTAGTGAATTGAAAAACTGTAAAACTTTTGCCTTATTTAAAAGCAAAACCAAAAAGTACCTAACTTCATCTATTTAGTTTCCTACACTGAGCCTTAAATTTGCTCTGTACCTAGTGGTACCCAATCTCCTAATTTTTATGTAATATCAAACAACCTTATCATTGTGTTCATTGCTGTCTTCTTTTATGTGCTAGCCATATGCTGTATTGTGACTACCAATTTTTATCAACTACCATTCAAGCTGTTATTGCAATCAATCTTATATTGTTTCTGCTGTATTGTGCCTACCAATTTGTTGTCAACTACCATTTTAAGCTGTCATTGCAATCAATCATAGCTACCTATGTGCTTTAATATACTGTACCTATAATTTTCTCTCATCTTTTTTTTTTTTCATTCCATGTAATCTGTTATCATTTTTTGTCTATAAATTTTGCAAGTATTTACCTCCTTAAAATTTTCTTAGATTAAGGACCTGCCCGAAACGCTGCGCGTGCTAGTGGCTTTACAAGACTGTAATTACCATAATTGTATCCTCACATTCCTTATGTACATTCTTGTATATGCATAAATAAAATAAAATAAAATAAAATGTGCTGCAAAATATCTGCAATTTAGATCATTAAAGTGATTATTGTCATAGATAGTGGATAAGAGGTTAAGTTCTGGGTCTATACTTGACTGCATAAAAAAAGCTGATTGCCGGAAAAACAAGAAAAACAAAAAGAAATAAAAGTACACAATACTGTACCAAACAAACACAAAAGGGGCTTACAGGGGTACAATGGAGTAAGGGAGTATGGCTAGGCTAGGAAACCTAGGTAATGAATGAGATTAAAGAAAAAAAACATATAAACATGGACTATACAAAACACAAGATATAGATATACAAAACAAAAATATAAACAGGACTAAGCAATACAAAAAAATTGAGCAAAAATTAAAAAAGAGGTAGATTGCTTACAGGTACTCTCAGGTACACTGTAAGTAACAATAGACAGAAAATATATGTCAATATAGAAAAGAATGTCACAATACAATAAGATAAGCAATTACATGAACAGATGAAAAACAAATCTGCTGTAAAAATAGGAAGTAATTATAGCAAAACACAATATAATAATATAACAATACAATAAGAGCTTACAAAGTATTGAGTCTGCTAAATTAGAGAATAATTATGGCAGAACACAACAATAAATGCAAGCAAACAAGGAATTGAAACAATTAGAGGTGGAATTAAGGTCACTAGATAGCCATGGAGGATGCACAAGTTTGGCGGAGAGAACAAAAAATCAGTAGAGACTGTCAAGATGAATATATAAAAAAATTTGACAAATGATAATTGTAAAGTAAAATAATCTTAAAGAAAATAAATTTTATTAAGCTTAGTTTTAACTTATAATTAGTAGGAACTTAATTAAAAGAACAAAAATGAGATCAATAATTGATTTCAATAAATGACATAGATCAATACAAATAAATTTAAAATATAAATGGAATTTTACAATGAAACAATGAAAAAATTGTTAAAATTTTACAATGAAACTGAGGTAGATGCTTGCATAAGTGCATTTCTTATATTTCTATTTTCTTATATTTGAAGCTATTTCAAAATAGCTTCTTTTCATCGATTGGTGCTAACCTTGCAAGTAAAATCCCACAGACTCATACACATATGTGCTGTCAATCATATGTGCTGTCAATCCCACAGACTCATACACATGTGCTGTCAATCTGCTGTATGATGTCTATTAATCTTGTTTAAATTACTAATCAAGCTGTCAATGTAATCAATCAGAGCTTTAATATAACAATGTGCTTTAATATACTTACTTATCTCTCTCATCTCATTTTTCTCTTGTAATGTATCTTTCATTTATCAATTCTGATTGAACTTACCTACTTAAAATTATCTGCTAGATTAAGGACCTGCCCGAAACGCTGCGCGTACTAGTGGCTTTACAAGAATGTAATTACTGTACTATCCAATGTATTCTCACAAACCCAATGTACCTTCTTGTATATATATATATATATATATATATATATATATATATATATATATATATATATATATATATATATATATATATATATATATATATATATATAAATAAATATCAACACATATCTCTCAGGCAGCTATCCAAACTCTCTTCTCCTCTCACCAGTCAGCCCGACAGATGTTGTGTCCATCATACACTCACTAAAAACCAAAGCTGGGAACATCAGTGAAATCCCATCCATTGTATACAAGAGCGCCTCCCATGCCCTTGCACCACCTATAGCTCTGCTGTTCAACAAATCCCTTGAGTGTCATACCTTCCCTGATATCCTTAAAAACGCAAGAGTAACGCCAGTTCATAAAGGAGGTAATCCGTCAGACATAAACAACTACAGACCAATATCGAACCTACCCATACTATCAAAAATATTTGAAAAAATTATCTACAAACAGCTCTACTCCTATCTCGTAAAATTCGACATTCTTAGCCCCTGTCAGTTTGGCTTCCGCTCTCAAAAGAGTACCAACGATGCAATTATTAGTCTCCTTGATATAATATACTTTGCCCTTGACAAAAATGAGTTTCCAATTGGACTCTTCATTGACCTGAGAAAGGCCTTTGATACTGTTAATCACGATTACCTCTTATGTAAACTCCATCATTATGGAATCCGAGGCCATGCACTGGACTATATCCAATCCTATCTTAGTGATAGACACCAATGTGTAGCCATCAATAATATAATCTCTCCCATTCTACCAATAACCGTTGGAGTGCCACAGGGCAGCATCTTGGGACCCCTACTATTTCTTATATACATTAATGATCTGCCTAATGTCTCTAACATTCTGAAACCTATTTTGTTTGCTGATGATACTACCCTCATTTACTCCAACCCCAACCCACATACACTAAATGATGTTGTTAATAATGAACTAAAAAAAGTTCACCTATGGATGTCAACCAACAAACTAACACTTAACATAGAAAAGACCTACTACATCCTATTTGGAAGCAAATCTACAAATGCAATTCAGCTTCAGATTGACAATGTAAACATTAGCAATAAAAATGATGGAAAGTTTCTTGGCATATTCCTAGACAAGAGACTCAACTTCAGTACCCACATACAACACATAACTAAGAAAGTCTAAAACAGTTGGTATACTCTCCAAAATCAGATATTATGTTCCTAACTCTGCTCTCATCTCTCTATATTATGCACTAATCTATCCCTATCTCAACTATGGTATCTGTGCATGGGGTTCAACCACTGCAAACCACCTCAAGTCCATCATCACCCAGCAAAAATCTGCTATCAGAATAATATCAAATTCTGCTTTCAGACAACACACAGCCCCCTTGTTTAACTCCCTAAACATGCTAAACATAATCTCACTCCACAAATTCTCTTGTGTCAACTACATTTACAAAACCCTGTTCTTAAATGCAAATCCTTGTCTGAAACTCTTCCTGGACAGATGTAATAGGACCCATTATCACCACACCAGAAATAAATATCTCTTCGATATCCCCAGAGTTAAACTTAATTTGTGTAAACACTCTATGCAAATAAAGGGACCCAGTTTATGGAACTCACTCCCTACTGAATTGAAAAGCTGTCCAACTTTTACATCATTCAAAATCAATACTAAAAAGTACCTAATTTCATCTTCATAGTTTTTCACTTTTTGCCTTAAAATTGCACTGTATCTATTGCTACCCAATCTCCCAACCTTTATGTTCCCAATTTGAACATCTTTACCATTGATATCATTGCTGTTTTCTTATATGTGCTGCCATTCTATTGTATGGTGTTTATAAATCTTGTTTATCTGTATCTTTTGCTACCCAGTCTCCCAATCTTTATGTACCCATTCTGAACATCTTTACCATTGTGATCATTGCTGTCTTATATGTGCTGTCAATCTGCTGTACGGTGTCTATTAATCTTGTTTAAATTACTAATCAAGCTGTCAATGTAATCAATCAGAGCTTTAATATAACAATGTGCTTTAATATACTTACTTATCTCTCTCATCTCATTTTTCTCTTGAAATGTATCTTTCATTTATCAATTCTGATTGAAATTACCTACTTAAAATTATCTGCTAGATTAAGGACCTGCCCGAAACGCTGCGCGTACTAGTGGCTTTACAAGAATGTTAATACTGTACTATCCAATGTATTCTCACAAACCCAATGTACCTTCTTGTATATAAATAAATAAATAAATAAATAAATAAATAAATAAATATATATATATATATATATATATATATATATATATATATATATATATATATATATATATATATATATAATATGAAAACTCCCCACCCCAGAAGTAACTCGAACCCGGACTGCCAGGAGCACATTGCAACTTGTGTACATGGTGCCTTAAACCACTCGACCATCAGTGACCGTACAAAAACTGGTGATAGCCGAGGGTATTTGAACCACCACCCCGACAGCACTTTGATGGTAATCTTTTAATCAAATACCTCATTTTTATGGGGCCATGTGAGCAACACAAATGCGAACAAGCTTGAATGGTCCCCAAGCATATATGCAAATGAAAACTCCACACCCCAGAAGTGACTCTAACCCGGACTGCCAGGAGCACATTGCAACTGGTGTACTCGGTGCCTTAAACCACTCGACCATCAGTGACTGTACAAAAAGTGGTAATAGCCGAGGCTATTTCCACTCATCAATTCAGCACCAAAAATGAGGTGATTTGATGAAAAGCTATGCCCAAGATTACCATCAGAGTGCGTCAGAGTGGTGGTTCAAATAGGCTCGGCTATAACCACTTTTTGTAAGGTCACTGATGGTCGAGTGGTTTAAGACACCATGTACACCAGTTGCAATGTGCTCCTGGCGGTCCAGATTAGAGTCACTTCTGGAGTGTGGAGTTTCATTTGCATATATGCTTGGGGACTATTCAAGCTTGTTTGCATTTGTGTTGCTCACATGGCCCCATAAAAATGAGGTATTTGATTAAAAGCTATGCCTAAGATTACCATCAAAGTGCCGTCGGGGTGGTGGTTCAAATAGCCTCGGCTATCACCACTTTTTGTACGGTCATTGATGGTCGAGTGGTTTAAGGCACCATGTACACCAGTTGCAATGTGCTCCTGGCGGTCCGGGTTCGTTTCACTTCTGGGGTGTGGAGTTTTCATTCGCATATATGCTTAGGGACCATTCAAGCTTGTTAGTATTTGTGTTGCTCACATGGCCCCATAAAAATGAGGTGATTTGATGAAAAGCTACGCCCAAGATTACCATCAAAGTGCCGTCGGGGTGGTGGTTCAAATAGCCTCGGTTATCACCAGTTTTTGTACAGTCACTGATGGTCGAGTGGTTTAAAGCACCATGTACACCAGTTGCAATGTGCTCCTGGCGTTCCTGGTTCAAGTCACTTCTGGGGTGTGGCTCCCTCCCCGCTCAGCTCGTTGTCGCCGTGTGGGGGCTTAGTGGGCGGCTGCCGGAGTGTGATGCTCCTTGGGACAGTCCTCTGTCCTTTTCTAGCCTTGTGCTCCTGCTGCCGTCCTCTCCAATTCTGCTGGGCACCTTTTCCTTTTCCTTCTGTTTCGTTTTTCTCCCCCCTCTTCTCCTATCTGCTTGCCGTTTCCTGCCGACCTTTTGCTCGTTCTGGTTCTTCCCTTGGACTTCTTCTATTTTGACGCCTGGGTGCTTGAGGAGGCATACTCTTGCACCCGTAGAACTGTAGTACCCGTCGTCGAGAGCGAGGGGAACCTTTTATTGTCAATCCCCCTTTCGTCACTGAACCCGATCTCGACGGACTGTCGGTTTCTTAAGGTGGCGTTTGTGGGGCGTATACTCACGACGCACCCCTAGGAGGCCCCGGCAAGATCGGCGATAGCTTCTTGTTGGGTGTTCTGCCTCTAATTGTGGCTCCATGGTGGGTGTGGGGGCACATTCGTGAATGAATTCTTCTTTTCGTAATGATGATGACCCCTGTTTCAGCTGCTTCTGGTTTACCTTCTCAGGCTCGTGGGGTGGGCGACCAAGCCCCCGAGTTGGTCCGTGTTGGAAGACCGGGCTCTGTAGCCTCCGCTGCATTGGGCCCCGACCTTGCTCCTCCTTTGGCCTCTCTGACTCCTTCCCCTGGCTCCCCTCCCTCCTCTGTGGTTGGGTCGAGCCCCAAGCCCCCAGTGGTGACTACCTCGTCCCCTGGCGCGACTCCTTCTCTAGTTGTAACTACTGCGCCTTTTAACCCCTCTCTCTCTGGGGGTTCTCACCATTGAAATTCGTGTTGACGCGTCTGACTCGGGTGCTGGTGCAGTGTTGTTGCAAACTGGGGATGATCAGGTGGAACACCCAGTATATTATTGCTCTGTGAAATTCGACAAGGCGCAACGCAATTATTCAGTGGTAGAAAAAGAGGCGTTGGCGCTAGTGTTAACATGTAAAAAGTTCAAAGTTTACCTCACAGGTAATATAGTGGAAGTGTACACGGACCATAACCCACTAGTCTTCCTGACTCAGATGAAGGGTAAGAATAAACGCATCCTGTTACGACCCTGGGTTCTCCAGTGGAAACCAGAGGTCAAAATTGAGCTATTAAACTTCCTAAGTAGTACAGTTGGCGCATTTCGAATGGAAATTGTTTGTATCTTCCCTGCCAGACGTAAGACTATTATTGTTTCTCAAAGAGCATTTAAAGACTGAGCTGGGGGTTGATTATTAAATAATAACATAGGCACCAACTTTGCTTACTAATACTTTCTAATCATTCATAAAGTAACAATACGTTGCATAGGGGAAGATCTTTAATGTGCTTAGCTGCACGATCAATTAGGCTCCTCCCGGCACCACGACATGAGGGAGGCAGCTGGTGGCTAGCTCGGTCTTCTCTTGGCTGGTGGCGTGAGGTTAAGACCTACTCTGTGGCTGTATCCCTACTCTCCTTCCTTCTCCTCTTACTTATTTCCCTTACCTGAAGTTCCTGTATCCTTAAGCTAAGTACAGGGCATTAGTGAGTGTGCCTACTCTGGTAGTAACTGTGGTGTTTGTGTGTTACTGAGGAAGTCTTGGTTGTAGGGTTGATGTAAAGTCATGACTTGGTTACTGACTTTAATACTTAATATGATTACATGACTAGTAGCTACCAAGCTTGGCGGGCGTCCTGTACGCTCTATTGTTTACCTTCCCTCTCTCTCTCTGGCGTCTGCTCCGCCACACATAGAAAACGGATGGTACCATTTTCTGTGAACATGACATCCCTCCTTTTCTTTAAAAAGAATGAATACAGGATGTCTACCATGCTTGTAGCACAAAGCAAAGTTATTGACACAAAGTAAGTTATTAACATATCAAGAGATACTGCATACATTTAACATTAATTAAGCACACAAAGAATTTAAACAACTTAATCTTTTCCACAAAGGATTTCAATGTTAAAAATACATATGCAATGTTAAACAAACATGAAAGAAACTGTAATACAAAGTTACAAAATATTGAATGAGATATCTGCATTATTCAAACAATATTAAATTTAGTTCAGCATGACAAGTAAATATTTTGCATTACATAGGAACACAATTAATCATCAAATCGTGAAGGGCGTTTAACATGACGTTTAGGACGAGAGTCCTTAAATGCAATAACATCCCTTGATGAATTGTTTGTCGGGTTATAACTATTTTTCTCTTTTTCTTTTGCACGACTTTGCACTTCATCATTTTCTACACTAGTTGGAATCACTTTGAAATAGGCCATATTACGTGTTATACTATGATCTCTATTACTAGCTGTTACCATAGTTCCTTTTACACTAATCACTTTATATGGTTTTGTATCATACGGCATATCTAACTTTCCCTCTTTTTTCTTTTTAACGAGAACAGTGTCTCCAACCTTTATGAACTGTTCCTTTGCACGTTGATCATGAGCAATTTTCATTTTGCCCTTGGCTAGTGCATCCTTCTGAGCGAGACGTTTATCCGTTACCTCGGCTGGCATGACGGGTAGTGCGATTCTCATAGGACGTCCAAATAAAAGTTCACCAGGTGACTTGCCCAGTGTTCCATGCGGTGTTGCACGGTAGTTCCTGAGAAAAGCATACATAGCTTGTTTCCAGGATCGTCCTTCGGCATGAGCACAGCGTACCACTTTCATGAGAGGTTGCATGAATCTCTCAACTTCTCCATTTGCTTGGGGATGTAGTGGCATCACACGGCGGTGTTTGAATCCAATATGCTCAGAAAAGTTGACGAAGTCTTGTCCATTGAATGGCGGTCCATTGTCCGTCTTGACAACTTCAGGAATGCCAAAGTTTGAAAAGATCTTGTCGAGTTTCGGGATGACGGCCTTTGCAGATGTGGAATTGATGATTTCTACTTCTGGATAACGTGAGTGATCATCAATGACTACCATCAAGTACTCTCCAGTTGGTAGTGGTCCGCAGAAGTCCATCGATACTTCCGTCCATGGTGCAGCAGGTAGTGGTGAAGGTTGTAGAGGTGTTGGTCTTGAAGTATCCACTGGAGCTTGGCAAGAGACACAGGCATCATGCATATCCTTTGCTTGACGATCAATGCCAGGAAACCACACCTTTTCTCGTAGCAGCTGTTTGGTCCTAACAAGACCTTGGTGTCCTTGATGTGCAAGCTTCAGAGCACGTTGCTGGAGAACAGCTGGAATCACGATACGAGTACCTCGCAGCACAGTGTCGCGTTGTTGCGTAACACTTAATTCTGTCTGGATGCGTTCAAGTGCTTTGAATGCATCTTGGTCAACTCCTGAGGGTGGGATGCGTGGAAACTTTTTCTTAGTCAATGCATCCACTGTTGCTTGCAGAGTTGGGTCCTCTAGGGTTGCAGTACGGATTTCATCAAGAGTAAGAGCCTTAGGGACTGCATCACAGGTTACAGAGTGTACATATTCCTCGGCAACTTGCTGATGCTTGGTGATGGTGAAACTGTTTGCAGGATGTCGACTGATGTAATCAGCGGGATTGCCTGCACCCGGCTTGTATTTCACCGTAAAGTTGTATGGTTGCAGACGAAGAGCCCATCTCTCAATGCGAGCTGGTGGTTTGGACTTTGGATTATTGAAGATGGTCTCCAACGGTTTGTGGTCAGTGACCATCGTGGTGAAGGGCGCACCAAGCAGATACACATTGAAGTGTTCACAGCCCCATACAAGAGCAAGAGCTTCCTTCTCTGTCTGACTGTATCGTTGCTCAACATCTGTGAGAGAACGGCTGGCGTAGGCAATTACTACTCTGGAATCTGGTTGACCAGGTTTGTGTTGGGCTAAAACAGCACCTAAACCAACAGGACTAGCATCCACTGTTAACTCAGTGTCCATTGATGGATCAAAGTATGCAGCAGTCGCATTCTCTACTAGTGCATCTTTCACAGCATCAAATGCATTTTGCTCGATATCGCTCCAGTACCATGATGCGTTTTTCTTCAGGAGCTCACGTAGAGGCTTCGTAATGGTAGCAAAATCTGGAATGAAGCGAGAACAGTAGTTTGCCATTCCCAGAAAACTATGTACTTCAGTGGACGTTGAAGGAGGTGCAGCATTCTTGATATCTGCAACTTTCTTAGGATCTGGAGACAGACCTTTGTCACTAAGTACATGTCCAAAGAATTCAATTTTATGTTGATTGAACTCACACTTTGCTCGGCTTAGCGTCAAATTCTTTTCTCGTAAGCATTGCAATGTTGCACGAAGAGCTTTGTCGTGTTCAGCTTGGGTACGGCCATAAACAATGATGTCATCAGACATGTTGTCAGCATTAGGTATGTCTTGCAATACCTGGCTGATGATGTGCTGGAATACCTCGGCAGCACTGTTGATACCAAAACTCAGGCGCTTGTACCTATACAGACCTCGATGTGTCGTAAACGTTGTGATGAATCGACTCTCCTCATCAAGTTCAAGCTGATGATAGCCCTTGTTTAAATCTAACTTGCTGAATACAGTTGCACCATTCAAGCGGTAGATCATATCATCTACAGTCGGTGTAGGATGGCGTTCACGCATTATTGCCTTGTTGGGAACACGCATGTCCACACAAATGCGTATCTCATCTGGATTCTTCGGCTTTGGTGGAGTGACAATTGGGCTTACCCATGGTGTTGGGCCTGTTACTGGTTCAATGATATCTAGTTCTATCAGCCTATCCAGTTCGGCATCGACTTTCTTGCGAGTATGGAATGGTTGTCGGCGATGTGGTTGGGCAACTGGAATTACATCTGGGTTGATATGCAGATGTACTTTGCTATCAGTATAACAACCTATGGATTTAAATCGATCAGAGAATTCAGCAACAATACCATCAACATTGTTTGCAGATTCCACTGCTACAGCATTAGAAAGCTGAAGTAGCCCCAATTTGGTTGAAGTCTTGTAACTGAGTAAAGACTCCTTTGCATTCCTAACAACATGGAATGTAGTAATGAGCATTGCATTCTTTGACTTAATCTCTGCAGTTAAAGTTCCAATCACTGGCAAGGCTAACTTCGAAGCATAGGCAGTGGCTTTACCATTGTATTTTTCTAGCTTTGGGAACTGTTTTCTAAATTTTTCATAGTGGCACTCAGCAATGGTATCAATGTTTGATCCAGTGTCAATGAGAACCTTGAGACAAATACCAGCAATGTATACACATGTCTCTGGGTTGTTTGGAAGATCATTCCATTCTGTGATTGCTTGTACTCCATAAGTATAATCACATTCACTGTCATCTGAGACTGGTTGTAATGAAATGTTGTCTTGTACATTGTTAACATTCTTGATTTGAGGTGCAATATTGTGTTTACCACCTCGACCCCATATGACCTGATCCTCGTACAGTGCTTTTATTCATTGACTGTGGTTTCTTTAGTGCTGAACGACACATAGCACCAAAATGACCTAGTTTTCCACACTCATAGCACTTCTTACCTTGAGCAGGACAAACATTATCTTGGTGTGGGTAGTCTCCTCCACAATTGTAACATTTATTGTTGACACCCTCTGATGTGGGTCGTTGTGACTGCTTGAGCCTTGTTCCTTGACCCCAGTTGTGACGTGGTTCTCGGCTAAATTTACTGTTTGGTTTGGCATGTCTTCTTTGATTACGATGTCCTCCCTGAACTTTACATACCTCATCACTGTTAGTAACAGTGGCAGAACCGTTATTGGCACTGCACTCCATGACACGAGCATCACGTGCAGCATCTTCCATTCGACGAGCAATATCCAGTATCTTGGTAAGAGAACTTTCATCATCAACAAGTTCTAGAGCTCTTCGACGGAGACGTGTAGATGTGCATGTTTCAATTATTTGCTGTTTGATTTCTTTGTCAACATCAGCAAACTCACAATGGGCTGCTAAACCCTGCAGACGTGTGTGGTATTGATCCACAGTTTCATTGGAGAGTTGTTTTGCTCTCCTGAAATGCATAATTTCCATAGCAGTATTTTGCCTTGGTTTGAAATGCTCTGTTAGTTTGGCTTTGGCAGTGTCATAATCTTTGGCACCACCAGTGTCTTTCAGTGTGTCAAAGATGTCACAAACTCTATCACCTGCATAATGAAGTAGAAAGGCACGCTTTCTTTCAGCACTTTTGATGTCAGAAACTATCAACAAATTTTCAAACCTTTTAAGCCATTTGACCCACCTCTGTGACAGGTTTGTCTGGTCACAGTCAGGATCAAATGCAGGAAACTGAGGTATATTTGCCATTTTTTTACTGAATAAATGTAAACTTATCACTTAAATGTTCCTCAGAATATTAAACACTTACTGCACTGAATATGTTAGTCAAGAATTCACTGTAATTACTTTAATTTTGCAAAGCACACAAGCATTTTAATGCAAAAGTTCACAACAGTGCACAATATAGCAGCAACTGACTTCTTACCTAGCCCTTGTGTACATGTGTTGTTCCTACTCACAGCAGCAGCACAGCAGTTGGCACAGCAGCAGTTGGTACAGCAGCAGTTGGTACAGCAGTTGGTGCAGCAGTTGGTACAGCAGTTGGTGCAGCAGTTGGTACAGCAGTTGGTACAGCAGTCAGCTCAGTGTGATGAATTTTGTAGCACGAAGCGTCGTTTCGTAACCAAAACATCAGGTTTTGTACACATCAAAGCGTCGTTTCGTACACGACGTCGGCAGATTCCTCAGTACAGTTTCTTCAGCACAGCTTGGGTAGCACACAGCTTGGGTAGCACACAGCATCGGTTAGCACACAGCATCGTTTAGCACACAGCATCGTTTAGCACACAGCATTGGTTAGCACACAGCATCGGTTAGCATACAGCATCGGGTATGGCGCTCACAGCTTCTCTTCCTCCTCCAGGCAGCATGCTTCTCCCTTGTGTTTGAAACTGAACACATACCTGCGTTCACAGTTCATCCTCGTCGCCAATGTGGTGTTTGTGTGTTACTGAGGAAGTCTTGGTTGTAGGGTTGATGTAAAGTCATGACTTGGTTACTGACTTTAATACTTAATATGATTACATGACTAGTAGCTACCAAGCTTGGCGGGCGTCCTGTACGCTCTATTGTTTACCTTCCCTCTCTCTCTCTGGCGTCTGCTCCGCCACACATAGAAAACGGATGGTACCATTTTCTGTGAACATGACAGTAACGATTGGTGAGACCTGGGGATAGTATTTTGCCAGTGTTTGGGTACCCCTAAGTGTTGTGTTTTGTATTAGGGTCCCACGTGGTTTCACTACCCTAAGCTGCATCCAGCTTCAGTGCTTATCCAGTAGTACTTTACCCTAGCTTGTTATTAGTGTAAACCTTGTATCCTGCCTACGTGGACCAAGGCTTTTAACGTAAGATAGTGTGGTAAAGTTATTATTATTATTGTTATTGGTGTGAGTGTATATGGGGGGTTGTTAACGGGTTAATAAATAAGTACATGAATTACAGAGTATCTCTTCTTCCAAGGTGGGAGCGCAGTGATCAACCCTTAGACTAACATATTTGGTCTTGTAGCAAGTTATTACTACTGTGGATAGTTTATTTTGGGGGCCGGGCCTTTTAGCTCTCCCATATTTGATACTCCTGTCTTCTAACTACCTATACCCCTTAATAGTACCAGTACCCCATAGAGTCCCACTCATATCAGTTTGTAACAAGTGGGGGCCTGTCCGGGAGGAACATTATAAGTGTAAAAAATTAGATTCTTGAGTGCCAAAATTAAAATTTTTTATTTCCGCAGAATGGTTGTGTGCTAGCCTAGGGTCCAGCTCATCTAGCAAAGGACATTCTTGCACTGACTGGACACCCAGCTGGATCCCTTCACGATTAAGGTTAGTGTGGCCTTGTGTTAGGGGCCGTGCAAATTTTTGTTTTTTTCCAATTTTTATTTTTTAATTTTTTCTTTGGCTGGGAGCTAAAATTATTAGTGATGTCTTCTGAAATGCAGAAACTGGCAAGGGAGCCTTCAGTGGTAGAGATAAAGAAACTTAAAAAGTCTAATTTAGTATTGTTAGGCCAGGAATTTGGCCTAGAATTAAATGTCGCAGATAAAAAGTGGACTTTGGTGAATGAAATATTACAACATTGTATTGATGAACAACTATTGGCAAGTGATACACCTTTATGCCAGCCTAGCCAAGCAGAAAGTGCAACTCATAGGGAAAGTGAATTAGCTTTAGAGTTAGCAAAAATAAAATTAGAGGAGCAAAAACTCAAAACCGAGGAGGCTAGAATTAGAGCGAATGCCACTGGACCTCCACCTGCTGGGGATTCAAACCCCAGGCATTATGAGAAAAAGCATAATTTGCCTGAATTTTCCGAGTCTGACCCTGAAAGGTTTTTCAACCATTTTCAGAGAGTGGCCACGTCCATGAACTGGCCAAAGGAAGAGTGGGTGAAAATCCTACAGGGAAGACTTAGGGGTAAAGCACAAGATATTTTTATAAACATGCCTGACGACGAGTGTTTCGAATATGATAAAGTCAGGGAATGTATTTTGCGGGCATATGAAATTACTCCTGAAGCTCACCGCCCAGTTTATCGTAACCTTAGGCCTACTCACAACCAACCGCTCACTGAATTTGTGAATGATCAAATTCGATTATTTGATAGATGGATTCGCTCGGCGAAAGCCGAAACATACGAGGCTCTCAGGAACTTAATTTTAATGGAGCATTTTATAGATGTTATGCCAGAGAACGTTTCACAGTATATTAGAGGAAGGATAGAGTTAAATTCTAAAATAGGGGATTTGGCCAAGTTGGCAGAAAACTACCAATTGGCGGGCAAAAGGCCCAATAAAAATAATTATACCCCACAGAGTAGCAAACCTTATACCCACAGCCAGTCCAGACCAGCTCATTCTAACCCTTTACCTAATGCACCTTCTGTTTCAGACATAACTAACCCTGTTAAAGTGTCTAGCCCAACGGCACCTAAAGGTGAACCGAAGGGTAATTCTGTTAGTAATGTCTCTTCTCCCCGACGTTTTTGTGGTCACTGTAATCGTCCAAACCACACTATTAGCCGTTGTTGGCAACTGCACCCAGAAAAAAGACCCAATGCTCTAGTTGTGACACAGGGCTTGAGGCTTTCAGAAGGGTTAGGGAGTAAGACCTCCAACCCACAGTGGTTGGACTTGCTTACCCCATTCTTATCGAAAGGGAGACTACTTTTGTCTGAGGGTTCTTCCTGGAAGGACGTGGTGATCTTCAGAGACACCGGTGCCATCCAGACTTTAATTTTAGAGAGTGCGTTGCAAGGTGCCAACACTCTCGACACTGGAGAGGTGGTACTGGTCGAGGGTGTCACTAGTGATACTCGGGCAGTACCCCTCCATAAGGTTACCCTGGAATCTGATTTCCACAAGGGTGTTTGTACAGTCGGAGTCACTTCATACCTACCTTTCCCTAATGTTGATGTAATAGTTGGTAATGATTTAGCAGGGGATAAGGTAGGGGACTCCAGACTGCCTATTATGTTGCCTACCCCTAAGGTTTGCCTGGATCCACCCGCCGCAGAGGATAATGTTGTGTACCCTGCGTGCGCGGTGACCAGGTCTATGGGACTTAAATGTAAGGGCAGCCCTGTGCTTGCCAAGGTGGTAAATCCCGAGGTCACGAGGAGTTTTCCGAGTGGTGAAAACCAAGTGGACCTCGCGGACACATTCATGGCCCGACTCGATGACGTGGCCGAGGACATGGTGGAGAGCCTGCCACCGCCATCTACCGAGAGTAGTGGGGAGGTGGAGAACACTGTTGAGCCTCGGCCAATGGCATCTGACCAAGGCCTAGATGCCTCCTTGAGTGAGTTACAGAAAGCTGACCCCACTCTTGCAGATTGTCATGAAACAGCCGTCTCTATGGAGGAAATTGTAGACGCAGCAACTGGGTACTACTACAATGATCGGATTTTGATGAGAAAATGGAGACCACAGAGTGCTCCCTTGTCAAATGAGTGGGAGGTAGTCCACCAGGTTATGTTGCCGACCTGCTATAGAGAAAGAGTTTTGGCAGCTGCTCATGATGATCCTATGGGGGGACATCAAGGTATTAATATTACGTATCACAAAATTTTAAAGTATTTTTTCTGGCCCAAGCTGAAAAGCGATGTGGCAAAATTTTGTAATGCGTGTATTGTTTGTCAACTGGTTGGGAAACCAAACCAGACTCCACCTAAAGCTCCTCTAAGGCCTATTGTCGTGCCAGAGGAACCATTTTCTCATGTGGTAATGGACTGTGTTGGACCATTACCTAGAACTAAGTCTGGTAATATTTACCTAATCACGATGATGTGTATCACTACTCGTTACCCAGAGGCTTTTGCTGTAAGGAACATCCGAGCAAAAACTGTTGTTGCTCGTATGTTGCAATTTTTTTCCACTTTTGGACTGCCTCGGGTCGTGCAAACTGACAATGGTACTAATTTTAAGTCTGATGTTTTCGAGCAATTTTGTAAGGAACATGGAATAACTCATAAGGTTTCCAGCCCATACCATCCACAGAGTCAGGGGGTAATTGAACGTTTCCATCTAACTCTGAAGCAGATGTTGAAGACATCGTGCGAGAGTTCCCACACCTTCTGGGATGAGAATTTACCGTATGTTTTGTTTGCGGCTAGAGAGGGATTACAAAGTTCACTGGGCTGTTCTCCTTTTGAGTTAGTCTTTGGCCATAAAGTCCGTGGACCCTTGCAAATGTTACAGGAGAATCTGTTAGGGAACGTAACGTTATCCGAAGGTTCGGCTTTCTTTGCGCAACACCACCAGAGACTCAAGGACTGCAAGGCGGCTGCATTAAAGTATCTTGGCAAGGCCCAAGAAAAGATGAAAGAACGTAACGATGCTAAATCTAAGTTACGGGTATTTCAGCCTGGCGACCCTGTCCTGGTGTTAAAGCCTCGACTAGGGAACACTATGTCCCACAAGTACGAAGGCCCCTACTTTGTGACAGAAAAGACTGGGGACCTCACGTACAAAGTGAGGCACTCTGACAAACGTAACCAGGTAATGCTCATACATGTAAATCGACTGAAGAAGTTCCAGGGCCCCAGGCCCATTGCACTAACCAATGTTTCCATTTCCAGTGAGAGAGGGGATGATTGTTCTGGGGACCCAACTAATCTCATTTTCAATAATTCTAGTTCTGTGAATGCTGTGGAGGGACTGTCCCATTTGCAGATGGCCCAACGTGAAGAGGTGCAGTCGTTGGTTGATGAATTCTCCAGTCTGTTCGGGGAGGTCCCGACCCAGACTGATGCCATTTGCCATGATGTCGAGTTGACGGACTACACTCCCATTCGCCTTCAACCCTATCGGATGAGTCCAGAAAAGAAGGCCATCGTACGGAAGGAGGTCGACTTCTTGCTCCAGCACGGCCTCATCCGGCCGAGCCAGGGCTCTTGGTGCTCGCCCTGCCTTTTGGTCCCCAAACCAGACGGCTCCTGGCGATTATGCACCGACTATCGGCAGCTCAACAAGGTGACCATTGTGGATGCCTATCCGCTGCCCCTCCTCGAGGACTGCATTGACGAGTTGGGAAATGCCAAGTACGTTTCGAAATTCGACCTCTCGAGGGGGTATTATCAAATCCCACTCACTGAACGTGCTAAACAGCTCACCGCGTTCGTGACACCCGAGGGTGTTTTTGAGTATCAAGTGTTACCGTTCGGCTTGCGTAATGCCCCTGCCACCTTCCAGAGACTCATGAACTCTCTACTCGCTAGGGTGCCAAATTGTCGGGCGTATTTAGATGATATCGTGCTGTTTGACAGTAATTGGGCTGACCACATAGCTAGGTTACGCCAGTTGTTTGCCATCTTGAAAAGGGCAAATCTTACCTTAAATGCTAAAAAGTGTCATTTTGGCCAAGGCACAGTGACGTACCTCGGTTATGAAGTGGGCCAAGGAAAAGTGTTACCTCGGCAAGATAAAATCAATGCCATTCTGGAGTATCCAGTACTAAAGTCTAAAAAGGACGTTCAAAGATTTATCGGTATGTGTGCGTACTATCGACGTTTTTGTCAGAACTTTTCCAGTGTTGCCACTCCTCTCACAGACTTGTTGCGGAAAGCCGTTAAATTTAAGTGGTCATCAGACTGTGCAGAGGCATTTAAAAATTTGAAATTGATCTTAGCTTCCGCCCCAGTGCTTGCTAGTCCAAGGTTCGACCGACCGTTTAAAATTCATGTTGACGCGTCTGACTCGGGTGCTGGTGCAGTGTTGTTGCAAACTGGGGATGATCAGGTGGAACACCCAGTATATTATTACTTTGTGAAATTCGACAAGGTGCAACGCAATTATTCAGTGGTAGAAAAAGAGGCATTGGCGCTAGTGTTAACATGTAAAAAGTTCGAAGTTTACCTCACAGGTAATATAGTGGAAGTGTACACGGACCATAACCCACTAGTTTTCCTGACTCAGATGAAGGGTAAGAATAAACGCATCCTCAGGTGGGCGTTGTACCTACAGGACTTCAATCTTTCCATTACCCACCTACCGGGCAGACTCAACGTAATAGCCGACGCTCTGTCCCGGTTGCCTGAATAACATTCATCTGAGCCACAGAAAGCCATTTACCAACCGTCATGCTTTAGTTAATTTTTTTTAGGTTCTCCTGTGACATTAAATATTCCGTGTCCAATTTATTTACTTCCCTGTTCTTTTATTTTTTTTGTGTATGTTTTTTTTTTTTTTCTTTCAGAGAACTCCTTTGTATTTTTTTTTTTGCAGAGAAATTGCTTTTGATTTATTTTTTGTTTTTGTCATATGTTTTTCTTTTTGTTCTCTGTATACTCTTACAAAAAAATATGTCTACTATTCTAGTAGTCACATTTTTTTTTCTCTGAAGGGGGGAGGAGTGTTACGACCCTGGGTTCTCCAGTGGAAACCAGAGGTCAAAATTGAGCTATTAAACTTCCTAAGTAGTACAGTTGGCGCATTTCGAATGGAAATTGTTTGTATCTTCCCTGCCAGACGTAAGACTATTATTGTTTCTCAAAGAGCATTTAAAGACTGAGCTGGGGGTTGATTATTAAATAATAACATAGGCACCAACTTTGCTTACTAATACTTTCTAATCATTCATAAAGTAACAATACGTTGCATAGGGGAAGATCTTTAATGTGCTTAGCTGCACGATCAATTAGGCTCCTCCCGGCACCACGACATGAGGGAGGCAGCTGGTGGCTAGCTCGGTCTTCTCTTGGCTGGTGGCGTGAGGTTAAGACCTACTCTGTGGCTGTATCCCTACTCTCCTTCCTTCTCCTCTTACTTATTTCCCTTACCTGAAGTTCCTGTATCCTTAAGCTAAGTACAGGGCATTAGTGAGTGTGCCTACTCTGGTAGTAACGATTGGTGAGACCTGGGGATAGTATTTTGCCAGTGTTTGGGTACCCCTAAGTGTTGTGTTTTGTATTAGGGTCCCACGTGGTTTCACTACCCTAAGCTGCATCCAGCTTCAGTGCTTATCCAGTAGTACTTTACCCTAGCTTGTTATTAGTGTAAACCTTGTATCCTGCCTACGTGGACCAAGGCTTTTAACGTAAGATAGTGTGGTAAAGTTATTATTATTATTGTTATTGGTGTGAGTGTATATGGGGGGTTGTTAACGGGTTAATAAATAAGTACATGAATTACAGAGTATCTCTTCTTCCAAGGTGGGAGCGCAGTGATCAACCCTTAGACTAACATATTTGGTCTTGTAGCAAGTTATTACTACTGTGGATAGTTTATTTTGGGGGCCGGGCCTTTTAGCTCTCCCATATTTGATACTCCTGTCTTCTAACTACCTATACCCCTTAATAGTACCAGTACCCCATAGAGTCCCACTCATATCAGTTTGTAACACATCCTCAGGTGGGCGTTGTACCTACAGGACTTCAATCTTTCCATTACCCACCTACCGGGCAGACTCAACGTGATAGCCGACGCTCTGTCCCGGTTGCCTGAATAACATTCATCTGAGCCACAGAAAGCCATTTACCAACTGTCATGCTTTAGTTATTTTTTTTAGGTTCTCCTGTGACATTAAATATTCCGTGTCCAATTTCTTTACTTCCCTGTTCTTTTATTTTTTGTGTATGTTTTCTTTCTTTCAGAGAACTCCTTTGTAATTTTTTTTGGCAGAGAAATTGTTTTTGATTGATTTTTTGTTTTTGTCATATGTTTTTTCTTTTTATTCTCTGTATACTCTTACAAAAAATATGACTACTATTCTAGTAGTCACATTTTTTTTTCTCTGAAGGGGAGAGGAGTGTTACGACCCTGGGTTCTCCAGTGGAAACCAGAGGTCAAAATTGAGCTATTAAACTTTCTGGTAGTACAGTTGAGTGCATCACGAGCGGCAATTGTTTGTATCTTCCCTGCCAGACGTAAGACTATTATTGTTTCTCAAAGAGCATTTAAAGACTGAGCTGGGGGTTGATTATTAAATAATAACATAGGCACCAACTTTGCTTACTAATACTTTCTAATCATTTGTAAAGTAACAATACGTTGCATAGGGGAAGATCTTTAATGTGCTTAGCTGCACGATCAATTAGGCTCCTTCCGGCACCACGACATGCGGGAGGCCTAGCTGGTCGCTAGGAGGTTCTTCTCTGGCTGGCGTTCGTGGGCACGAGACCTACTCTGTGGCTGCATCCCTACTCTCCTCCCTTCTCCTCTTACTTATTTCCCTTACCTTAAGTTCCTGTACCATTAAGTTAAGTATTGTATGATTTCTAAGTGTACCTACTCTGGTAGTAACGATTGGTGAGACCTGGGGGTAGTAGTTGCCAGTGTTTTGGGTAACCCTAAGTGTTGTGTTTTGTATTAGGGTACCACATGGTCTCAATACCCTAAGCTGCATCCAGCTTCAGTGCTTATCCAGTAGTACTTTCCCTAGCTTGTTATTAGTGTAAACCTTGTATCCTGCCTATGTGGACCAAGGCTTTTAACGTAAGATAGTGTGGTAAAGTTATTATTATTATTGTTATTGGTGTGAGTGTATATGGGGGGTTGTTAAGGGGTTAATAAATAAGTACATGAATTACAGAGTATCCCTTCTTCCTGTGTGGGAGTGCATTGATCAACCCTTATACTAACATATATGGTCTAGTAGCAAGTTATTACTACTGTGGATAGTTTATTTTGGGGGCCGGGCCTTTTAGCTCTCCCATATTTGAAACTCTGTCTTCTCACTACCCTTACCCCTTAATAGTACCAAATCCCCATAGAAGCACCATACATTTATATTTGTAACACTCCCCTCCCTCCTCTGTGGTTGGGTCGAGCCCCAAGCCCCCAGTGGTGACTACCTCGTCCCCTGGCGCGGCTCCTTCTCTAGTTCTAACTACTGCGCCTTTTAACCCCTCTCTCTCTGGGGGTTCTCACCGCCGTCCTCGTCCCGGCTGCCCTCGCTCGATTCCTTCCAGTTCTGCTACCTATCAAGCCTTGTTTGGTCCCGCTTCGTGGGCCAAATATTTTGATCTCCTCCCTCTTGATTCTGCGCCTCCTGACGATTTCTCCCTCCATCGACATCTCGTTGATTCCGTGGATGCCTCCATTACTTTCAACCCCACTCGTCTCGGTACACGTGTTGTTGCTGCTCCTTCTCAGGATGCTGCTTCCCGCTTGGCTGCCTTATCCTGCCTTGGCGAGACCCCTGTTCGGGTCTCGAAGAATGCTCAGTTGAATGCCAGTGTTGGCACTATTTTGCTCCCGCCCCATGTTGCGACCGGTGTTCGGGACCTGCGCGACTGCCACGACGATATTCGATATATCCTTGCTGCCCAGGGCAATTCTATTCTCCAGGTGGACACGTTTACTCGTCCCCCTCGTGGTAGTCGCCGTCAACCCCTCCGGGTTGTGAAGATTACCTTTGATGGTAGGACCCTTCCACCCTCTGTCATTCTTGCTGGTGCCAGGTGCTCTGTCCAGAAGTACATTCCTTCTCCTCGGCTCTGCAACAAGTGCTGGAGGTTTGGGCATGGTGCCCTCTGCTGCTCCGGGACTGTCTCTCTCTGTCCTTTGTGTGGTGGCGAGGGTCACTCTAAGTCGGAGTGCACTTCTCCCCAGGCTCGTTGCCTCAACTGCGGTGAGGCCCATCCTACCTTCTCCCGTGCGTGTGTCCATTACAAGCTTGAGGCAGCCGTCCTCAACTTGAAGCACCGGGAGCGTTTATCTTTTCCTGAGGCGAGACGCCAGGTTCGCCAGCTCCCGCCTTATGCTAATATCTCTTATGCTCACGTGTTGCGCTCTTCCTCTCCTCGTCCTTCCCGCCTTCCTCAGACTCACAACCGTTTCCGGGCCTTGGACCCTGATGCGCCCACTGCCCGCTCCTCTGTTCCTTTGGGTTCTCTCCCGAAGGATCCTCCTCCTGGTCCTCTGTCTGGGGTTCCCCTTCCTTCTACCCAGTCTGTCGTGTATCCTGTGTCTCTTCCTCGTCTCCCTCCGTTCCTCCTTCCCATCCTTCCTGCTCTCGTTCAGCTTCTCCTGTTGAGACGCTAGAATCCGTTGCCCAGTACGTGGTTGCTGGGACACCTGTCTCTTTACGTCAGAAGCGTAAACTTGGCTCCTCTCCTTCCTCCTCCCCGGCGGGTAAGAAGGTTCGCTTTCTTCCTCGGCCCCTACTTCTGCCTCTCTCGCTCCTTCCCCTCCCATTTCGGTGGTTGCGCCCCCTGTTCCTGCTATGGAGGTTTCTTTAGCCCCCGCTTCCCTCTCAGTTGCTGCCCTTGCTGAGGTACGCTCCCCTCTTTCTACCCCTCCTCTTCCTGCTGCTGTCCTTGCCTGCTCCTCTCCGTTGTCTCCTCCTTTTCCTCCTCCTCCTCCTCCGGACCCCGCCCGCCCACCTCTGATCTGTTCTCCCGTTTCCTTCCCGTCTTTGCTCAGTTTACCCATGCCCCCTAACCCTGACTTTGCTGACCCTGATCCTGACCCTGATATTCTTTAACGTGCTCCGTTGCTCTTTCGCCTTTGTTTCTTCCTTGTTCTCTATTTTTGTCCTTTCTCTTCTCGTCGTTGTCCATTCTTCAATGGAAGGTTCGAGGTTATTACGCCAATTTCCTCGAACTCCAACTTCTGATTTTGCGGTTTTCGCCCCTTTGTGTCTGTCTCCAGGAGCCGTTGCTTGGTGCTCGTCCTGGTCGTTTTCGTGGCTATTCCTTTCTCTCCCCCCCCCCCAGTTGTTGCTGGGGCTTCTAATTCTTCTGCTCTTTTAATTCGTGCTGATATTCCCTTTGTTCCTTTACTTTTTCCTTCACCTCTCCATTGTTCTGCTGCTCGTGTCTTTGTGGGGAAATGGTACACTGTTTGTTCCATTTATCTCCCCCCCGAGTGTCCCGCTTTCTCTTCCTGATTTGAAACACCTCCTAGACTCCTTGCCGGAGCCTGTGCTCCTGCTGGGTGACTTCAATTGTCGTCATTCTCTTTGGGGTGACGTTCTGACGAATACCCGGGGTCGCCTTCTTGAGCCGTTTCTCCTCTCTTCCTCCCTGTCTCTTCTGAATTCTGGTGAGCCCACTCATTTGGACTCTCGGACTCGCACCCTTTCTTGTCTTGATCTTTCTCTCTGCTCTTCTTCTCTTTACTTAGATTTCACGTGGCAGGTTCTTGATGACCTCCATGGAAGTGATCATTTCCCCATCCTTGTTTCCTTTTACTCTTTTCGCCCTTCCCTCTCTTTCCCTAGGTGGCAGTTTGCTAAGGCGGACTGGACCCTATTTTCCCTCAGTGCTTCTCTCTCTGACCTCTCCCTTCTGCCTCTCTCTCGCGCTCTCCTCCTTTTTCATGACACTGTCTTCAACGCTGCCCTCCGCTCTATCCCTTGCTCTTCCTCCCGGGGTCCACGGAAGTGCGTTCCCTGGTGGAATGCGGACTGTGCTCGGGCTGTCTGCTGTAAGCGTGCAGCCTGGAAGAGGCACCGCCGTAGGCAGACGACCGATTCTTTTCTTTTCTTTCGGAAAGCGAGTGTGGTGGCCCGTAGGGCCATCCGTACGGCTAAACGTGAATGTTGGGCATCTTATGTCTCAACAATTACGTCCGAAACTCCTCTGGCCCAGATCTGGAAGCGTATCCGCAAGATAGCGGGTAAATTCGTTCCCGATGTTTCACCGGTCCTTCACCTCCATGATACTCTTGTGGCGGACCCGTTGCAGGTCGCTTCCGTACTGGGTTCCCACTTTTCTTCTGTTAGCTCTGGTCTTCATCTTCCCCAATCTTTTCTTCTTCGTAAACCTGTCCTTGAGTCTCGTCCTTTAGATTTCTGCACTCGTCTTCAACTTCCCTATAATGATCCCTTCTCTCTCTCTGAACTTTGTTCTGCCCTGGCCCTCTGCGGTTCTACGGCGGCGGGCTCCGATGGTATTCATTATGAGATGCTTCGCCATCTCCCTCCGTGCACGTCTCAGTATTTACTGAGTCTGTATAATCGGATCTGGGAGTCGTCGTCAGTCCCTGAGGACTGGCTCGATGCCGTTGTCCTCCCTGTTCGCAAACCGGGGTCTCTGGGTACTTCCCCTAAGGACTTTCGCCCTATTGCTCTCACAAGTTGTGTCTGCAAACTCTTTGAATGTATGGTTAACGTTCGTCTGATGTGGCTCCTGGAACACCGTCACCTCCTCTCCCCTTCTCAATTTGGTTTCCGCAAGTGCCGCAGCACGACAGATGTCCTGGTGAACTTGGAGGTC
Source organism: Procambarus clarkii (assembly GCF_040958095.1). Taxonomy (NCBI): domain Eukaryota; kingdom Metazoa; phylum Arthropoda; class Malacostraca; order Decapoda; family Cambaridae; genus Procambarus; species Procambarus clarkii. The sequence continues at coordinate 25,446,363 of NC_091209.1, forward strand.
TATATTCGTACTGCTTTTGCTGCGAAGACCTCCGTTGTTGCCGTCCTTTTTGACCTGGAAAAGGCTTACGACACCACTTGGAGATATCATATTCTATCTCAACTTCATTCTTTTGGCCTTCGTGGTCATCTCCCTCTCTTTCTCCGCAGCTTCCTCTCCCGTCGTTCCTTTCGGGTGCGCCTTGGTACCGCGCTCTCTGCCTCTTTTCAGCAATACGAAGGTGTGCCCCAGGGTAGTGTTCTGAGCACTACTCTTTTTCTGGTTGCCCTCAATGGTCTTCTTTCTTCTCTTCCTTCTGGTGTCTTCTCCGCTCTCTATGTCGATGATCTTACTCTTTGCTGTCAGGGTGATGATTCGCCTCTCCTTCAGCGCCGGCTTCAACTTGCAATTGATGCCGTGTCGTCTTGGGCCACCGATCATGGCTTCAAGTTCTCTACTTCTAAGACTTGTGCCATGACTTTTACGCGGAAACGGGTTGTTCTTCGTCCCTCTTTGTCACTTTATGGTCATCCCCTTGAATACAAAGATTCCGCAAAGCTTTTGGGGTTATTCCTTGACATTCGTTTGTCTTGGTCTCCCCATATCTCTTACCTTCGTGTTGAGTGCTCTAAGGCCCTTACCCTCCTTCGGGTCTTGTCCCATACTTCTTGGGGAGCAGATAGGCGCACTCTCCTTGCTTTACATTCCTCTCTTGTCCTGTCTAAGCTCGATTATGGTTGCCCTGCTTACTCGTCTGCTTCTCCTTCTACTCTTCGCCGTCTTGGTGCTTTGCACCATACTGGGTTGCGCCTCAGTTCTGGTGCCTTTCGTTTGACTCCCGTCCTTAGCTTGTATGTTGACACTGGCTTCCTGTCTCTCCAGGACCGCCGTGATCGCTACTGTCTTCGCTATCTTGCGCGGTCCTTACAACATCCTTCCTCTCGCCACTGTCGTGCTTTAACTTTTACCCTTCCTGCGGTTCCTGTTCCTCTTCACCAGCTCCCTCTTTCTGTCCGGTTATCTCGCCTCCAGGATTCTCTTTCCGTTCGTATTTCTAATGTTTCTCCTCGTGTTGTTCCTTCTTTGCCCCCGTGGAGAGTCCCTCTTCCGCGGTTTTGTACTTCCTTGACCCGTATCACTAAAGCTTTTACCCCTCCTACGGTTCTAAAACGCCTTTTCCTTGAGCACTTTTCTTCTCACTCCAGCTCCGTTTCTGTCTTCACCGATGGGTCTAAGTCGGCGGACGGTGTTGGCTACTCTGTTGTTTTTCCTGATCGCACTTATATGTGTCGCTTACCTCCGGAGACTAGCATCTTTACAGCGGAACTTTATGCTATTCTCTATGCTCTTCGTCTCTTGCTTTCTCGCTGTCAGTCCTCCTTTGTAGTTGTTGTTGACTCTCGTAGTGCCCTCATGGCTCTCGGGTCCTTTAATCCGGTTCATCCAGTAGTTGTCGAGATCCAGCATTGGCTGTTTCTTGTGCACAGTAAATTTAAGTCGGTTGAGTTTTGTTGGGTTCCCAGCCATATTGGTGTGTCTTTAAATGAGCGTGCGGATGCTGCTGCCAAGGAAGCTGTCCGCTCTTGTCCCATCTCTCGTAAAGGCGTTCCGTATTCCGACTTTTACCCGGTTATCCATTCCTCAGTCCTTACCCGTTGGCAGGCTTCTTGGTTGTCTCTTACTGGTAACAAGCTACGTACTCTTAAATGTTGTGTTTCCTCGTGGCCGTCCTTCTTCCACCGTAACCGGCGGTGGGAAACAGCTCTGGCGAGATTGCGTATTGGCCATACTCGCTTAACCCATGGTCACTTGATGGAGCGCCGCCCTGCTCCTTATTGTCCTAGTTGCATTGTCCCTCTTACGGTCGTGAATGTCCTGACTTCCAGGACGAGCGTGTGTCTTGCTTTCCGACCGCCCCTCGCAGTCACCTGTCCCTCAATAGAATTCTTGGTGACTCGGATACTTTTGATATCGTTCGCCTTATGCGTTTTTGTTCTCGTATTGGCATCCTTGGTGATATTTAGCGCCCTCTGATTATTTTGCGCATTTGATGGTGCTACATAACCTTCCCGGTTTGGTGCCTTCTTTTGATAATTACTTACTTACTTACTTCTGGGGTGTGGAGTTTTCATTCGTATTTATGCTTGCGGACCATTCAAGCTTGTTCGCATATTTTATGTATATAAGTATACTCTCAATTTAACGACCTCTTTTATACCAATCTGAGGGTAATAACGACCGGTTTGGGAGATCGGTATCTGGAGCCTCATATACCGATCTGGTCGTCGATATTACCGACGGTCGGTATTGGGTTTGTTTTGGCATGGGCAGCCCTTCACATGGCGACCAGAAGGCCACCGACCTCGATCATCCAAAGAGGTATATTAAATCTTAACTTTCTTTTAAAATGAATCAGTTTTATGAAGACAATTTTAAATTATTATTAATATTTTAAAACAATTGTTATTAAGCAAAATTCTTTGTTTTCTTATTAAATACCTTTTATAGTATAGGCAATAGGTATTTTTTTCCCACGGACCTAGAATGTACTGTGCCTGGCCATGTGACCGCATTAATTGTTTACTGTGAACTCGTGCGGCTGAGAGCAATGTCTCAGAATATTAGCCAGAGAAAATCAGATTCAGACAAAAATAGTTAAATTCATGATTTCAACGGTTCGTGAAAGCACCCACTGGGAATTCAACAAGTCATGCAGCATCCGCTGGCAACAAGTGCCCTACAAGCCATGCTGCACCCGCCGATGCTGAATTCCCATCAACAAGTTGTGCAGCCTCCGCTGGCAACGAATGCTCTGCAAGCTATGCTGCACCCGCTGATGCAGAATTCCCATCAACAAGTCATGCAGCATCCGCCGGCAACAAGTGTCCTACAAGCCATGCTGCACCCGCCGATGCTGAATTCCCATCAAAAGTCGTGTAGCCTCCACTAACCAAGAAATGTGTAAGTACTTCATTCATAATGATGTGCTGCCCGAAATCTTAGCGAAGTATCCAAAATTTGCTTACTGTAGGTAATGCATGCACATGACTGTAAAACTGCCGCCCAGTTGGGTGGGTGTGCAGCAAGACTAGTAACTGTGTGACTCACTATAGATGCAAAGTGCCTTGTATATTGACTTGTGAGCCTCTTGTTGATCATTTGTGGCACAAAAGATTATTGATGAGTGTATTTGAGTGGGTGATTAAATATGTATGTGTATGTATATATGTATACATATATTATTAAATATGACCGAAAAAGTAAGATTAATAATTCTAACACGAATTTTCGAAGCCCGGAAAGTGGAGTTGGAAATCCTGTTGGACGACATATTCGACCTCGAGACACAAAAGAAGGTCACTACCAAAGATACCTTACAAGCAGAACTTATTGCGGAAGGAGGAAAGAATCGAGGCAATTACAGAAGCACCATACTGTCCCCCGAGCTCAAAGCGGCAGCTAAAAACCTTCGTGAGAACAAGGAGATAGTTGTCAGGAGAGGCGACAAGTCGCCAATATACGTCATTCTTAAAAAAGACGAATATTTGGCGAAAATGAACCTCATACTCTCTAACCAAACTAAATTCCAAAGGGTAACGAAGGACACTACAGCCGAATTGAACGCAAAGGTCAACAAACTGATCGAAACTGTGAACGCCAAGAAATCCGGACTCCACCTGCCAAAGATTATTGGGGAATATAAACCTGGATATGCGTATGGAAATGTCAAGACACACAAGCCTGGAAACCCACTTCGGCCAATCATTAGCCAGATACCCACACCCACGTACGGACTGGCGAAGCGACTCAACGGCCTGCTGACTCCTTATGTCCCTTGCGCCTTCAGCCTGAAATCTCCAAAGGAATTTGTTGACTTACTGCGGGGCACACGGGCCACAGGGATAAGAGCCTCGTTGGACGTAGAATCACTGTTCACCAACGTACCTGTGGACGAGACAATCGGGATGATAGCCAACAGAGTGTATCGTGATCCAGCCTGTACTCCTCTTAACATACCAGAGAATATTCTAAGGAAACTACTCCAAGCTTGTACTAAAGAGGCACCCTTCTTGAGCCCGGATGGGCACATGTATAAGCAAGTAGATGGGGTCGCCATGGGTTCTCCCCTAGGTGTCCTGTTTGCAAACTTCTACATGGGTACCATCAAGCAAAAAGTCTTAGTCGACATGAACTTGAAACCGGCCATATACTGCAGGTATGTTGACGACATTTTTACACAGGTACCTGATATCAGACATCTGCAGGAGCTGAAGGAGGCATTTGAGCAGAGTTCCGTGCTGCGTTTCACTTACGAGATGGAAAAGGATGGGAAGCTGCCCTTTCTAGATGTAACAGTCATGGAAAAGAGCGGAGGTTTCCACACTGCAGTCTACACTAAGGAAACGAACATAGGAATGTGCCTAAATGCCAACAGCGACTGCCCAGACAGGTACAAGAGGAGTGTTGTTAACGCATATGTCGACCGTGCTCTCAGCCACAGCTCAGAATGGAAGCAAGTCGACGAAGAACTCTGTAGGGTAAGGCAGGTCCTAGTCAACAACGGCTTCTCCAATGGTTTCGTCGAAGACATCATAAGAAGGAAAGTGAAACGCCATGCAACCTCTGAAGAGACAACTAACACAACACCTATACCCCCTATTAGACTATTTTACAGGAACTTCTTTTCCACAGCTCATAAAACGGAGGAAAGGGTCCTGAAAGATATTGTTAATAGAAACGTTATCCCTACAGACAAAAATCAGAGGATACAACTGACGATTTACTAGAAAACCAGAAAAACGGCCAGCCTACTCATGAGAAACTCTCCAGACACAAAGCAGAACGCTTTAAAAGAGACCAACGTCGTCTATGCCTTCAAATGCCCTCTTGGGGACTGTAAGCTCCAAAAAACCCAGTATATAGGCAAGACAACAACATCTCTTTCTAGGCGTTTAACGATGCATAAGCAACAGGGCTCCATTAAGGAACATGTAATCTCTTCCCACAACCAAACCATCCCCAGAGAAATCCTAGTAAACAACACAGAAATCATCGATAGATACAGCGATAGCAGGCGGCTTGACGTTTGCGAGGCACTACACATTAAAAAGTCAACACCAGCAATCAACAGCCAATTAATGCACAACTATATTCTACCCACCTCAAGACTCCGCTCCAATATAGAAGCATCAAGAAATATGGACCAATAGGCTTTCTACAATCACTTCCATTCAATACCCATTGTTTCGTGTTCTGTCTTCTGTTGATGAAATTAATACCCTATTAATACCACCTCACCCCAACCTCACTCAAATGTAGATATAAACAAATCGGAGATGTGTAAGTTCTATTCAGTTGTGTATGTGTAAACTAAAGTCTTTGAAAATGTAATAAGTTTTACGAAACGCGCTCAAGTGTCGCGTCAGACTAGAAATAAAAATGAATTTTGGAGAATTGATTTTTGAATTACCACCAACAGTGAAAAGAAATGTACGAAAGATCGAGAAAATTCGTGTTAGAATTATTAATCTTACTTTTTCGGTCATATTTAATAATATATGTCTACAGGAAAGACTGCTACCAAAATATACTAGTATATATGTATATGTACATGTATGCATGAGTATGTGTACATGTATATATAACATTAATAGTACTAGTAAATAGTACTGTATTATATTGTATATATTGTATATATTGTATTGTATATATTATTGTATATATTATATTGTATATATTATATTGTATATATTATATTGTACATAATATATATTGTATTGTATATATTATATTGTATATATTATATTGTATATATTGTATTGTATATATTATATTGTATATATTATATTGTATATATTATTGTATATAGTACTATATTATATTGTATATATATTGTATTGATAGTACTGTAAATACTGTACTATCCAATGTATTCTCACAAACCCAATGTACCTTCTTGTATATATATAAATAAATAAATAAATAAATAAATAAATAAATAAATAAATAAATAAATAATTTTGTAACTAGCGTCAAAAGATTGTTATTTGCTTAACTAAACGAACTAGAGGGTTCAGTTCCTGAACCGATTATGTGCCTCTGTAATCCTTTACACCACCGCCCACGGGATGGGTATGGGGTACATAATAAAGAAAGAAATTGAAATTGAATCCACTAACGATATAAAATATGATTGAAAGACATATAAATTAGTGTAAAAAGTGTTGATAGAGTACAGTATTGTAAGTGTTAATGATTATTTATGCCTTGACAAAAAGGCTTAAAAATTATTTAAGCCTTGACAAAAAGATACTGTACAGTGTAAATATACAGTAGAAATAATTTTCAATTGTGAATTAGAATTAGAACTCATGTGAATTAGTAGTAAGGCTAGCTGTTGTATGAAATGAATGCCTGAAAATAAGTGTACATACTGTATATACCCTGTATACAATACCAAATCCCAGAAGACATTGATACATTTGTTGATTACCTTAATCACCAAATTGAGAGCTGCCTCAGAGTTCCGCGCCGTACGCCTGGGCGAAGTAACCCTCAGAGGAAGAAAATAAAATGGTATGAGAACGATTACATAAAGATGCTTAACTTAACTCATAAGAGATATGAGTAGAGAGTACCGGAGACATCCCACTGAAAGTAACCAAGAGTTGTTTAAAACTGTGTGTCAAGTATGTGTCAAGTATAAACATAATCTCACTCCACAAATTCTCTTGTGTCAACTACATTTACAAAACCCTGTTCTTAAATGCAAATCCTGCTCTGAAACTCTCCCTGGACAGATGTAATAGGACCCATTATTTATTTATTTATTTATTTTTTTATTTATATATATGCAAGAAGGTACATTGGGTTTGTGAGAATACATTGGATAGTACAGTATTTACATTCTTGTAAAGCCACTAGTACGCGCAGCGTTTCGGGCAGGTCCTTAATCTAGCAGATAATTTTAAGTAGGTAATTTCAATCAGAATTGATAAATGATAAAGATACATTTCAAGAGAAAAATGAGATGAGAGAGATAAGTAAGTATATTAAAGCACATTGTTATATTAAAGCTCTGATTGATTACATTGACAGCTTGATTAGTAATTTAAACAAGATTAATAGACACCATACAGCAGATTGACAGCACATATAAGACAGCAATGATCACAATGGTAAAGATGTTCAGAATGGGTACATAAAGATTGAGAGACTGGGTAGCAAAAGATACAGATAAACAAGATTTATAAACACCATACAACAGATTGGCAGCACATATAAGAAAACAGCAATGATCACAATGGTAAAGATGTTCAAATTGGGAACATAAAGATTGGGACCTTTATCACCATATCCATTATCACCATACCAGATATAAATATCTCTTTGATATCCCCAGAGTCAAACTTAATTTGTGTAAACACTCTATGCAAATAAAGGGACCCAGTCTATGGAACTCACTCCCTATTGAATTGAAAAGCTGTCCAACTCTTGCATCATTCAAAAACAATATTAAAAAGCACCTAATTTCATCTTCATAGTTTTTTACCTTTTGCTTTAAAACTGCACTGTATCTATTGCTACCCAGTCTTTACGTACCCAATCTGAACATCTTTATCATTGCGATCATTTCTGTCTTCTTATATGTACTGTCAATCTGTTGTATGGTGTCTATTAATCTTGTTTAAATTACCAATCAAGCTGTCAATGTAATCAATCAGAGCTTTAATATGCCAATGTGCTTTAATATACTTATTAATCTCTCTCATCTCATTTTTTTTTCTTGCAATGTATTTGTTATCATTTTATTAATTTTGATAGAATTTACCTACTTAAAATTATCTGTTAGATTAAGGACCTGCCCGAAACGCTGCACGTACTAGTGGCTTTACAATAATGTAAATACTGTACTATCCAATGTATTCTCACAAACCCAATGTACCTTCTTGTATATAAATAAATAAATAAATAAATAAATAAATAAATAAATAGCCAGGGAAGAGAAGATTAAAGAGCGGGAAAGACAATGGCTTGAGTTCACTAGCTCTATTGGACGGGAAACATCTGCAAGACAAGAGTGGGCAAAAATTCAGATAGCTAAGGGGGGCAGAACCCGGCCTGCGGCTCACAAAGACCCCCAGGGCAAAGCCCATCGAGGAACTAATTCACAAGTGGAGTGATGCAGCATTCTCCTCCTCCCTCCCTGCAGAAATCAGCAGGGAACAGCTCCTGCGACATGATGACAGAAGAATTAGGATAACAAGAACACTGTCTAGTGATGACGAATATGGGGAACCAATCACAGCCCAGGAAGTTTTTTTTTTTTATTATTATTATTTTCTACCACAGACGTGGCCACACATTTACAATGCTAACCAGCATATATACATTTTCTTCGGTCCTCCATGGACAGGGTTAGAGAAGTGTTAAACATATAGTTCAAGGGTTTATTGAACACTCAACCACAGAAGGTGATTCGGTGCTTTTAAAATGCTAAGCTAACCTACGTACGTAAATACATAGATACACAGATTTACGTATGCCCTACATAAAGTGTTGGATGTGTCTTTTACATAGTGTCATTAATGTACATTCACAAAGGTGAAATGTAGTTCTGATCAGCTTTCATATATACTTTATACCCATACATATACATCCACACACACACACATATATACACACACACACACATATATACACACACACACACACATGCATTCACATACATTTGTCTCATTTACTCTGACAGGGTGAGGTAGCTGATAAAGAAACTAGTGTGCAATTAAGCACTTAATCACTGAAGGTGATGAAGGTGCTTTTACAAGCTCAGGTTATATAGTTACATCATATATATACATTGTATGATTGATATATTACATGGTCAATCTTGGATACAAGTCCAATATATCATCAAGTGTTCCAGTACTCATATAGTAACTACAGAGTTCAGCATACCTTAGCCCAGGAGGGTGAAAGTCAGTCAGTATGGGACATTCTACAATATAATGTTCAAGAGAGTGCATGTTTTCTCTTTCACAAAGTTGACACATTGTGTACTCGACATTTGGGTTTTGAGAAAGCTGCCAGATACGTCTATATCCCAGGCGTATTCTGGCCACTATAACATCACATTGCCGGGTTCTTGTTCTATTAGTCCCACATGTGAATGTCTCCTTACGATATCTATCATAATATTTAATGCTACAACTTTCAGGTCTTTGAGAATTTGTTAGGTCGGTGAGATTTTCATTAGATATTTGTTTAAGTATTCTCTTTGTCACTGCTAATGAAACACCCATATCAATTTCTACCACTGGTTTTCTGCAGGCTGACTTAGCAAGTATATTAACAGTGTCATGCCTTGAGATGCCAACATGTGATGGTATCCATAGGAATTTAATCTCAAATATGTTTTCTTTGGCAGCTAAAACATTCATTCGAATATCACTGACTATTTTCTGGGTGTCACTACTATGTGCGTTCAATGCCAGGAGTGCACTCTGCGAGTCACAGTATATAAGTCCACTGCCTTTGCCTTTTAAAAATTCAGTGGCAAGGTATATGCCTGCAAGTTCGGTTTGAGTTGTACTTGCCCAGTCATTGACGCGCTTCATTGCTGTATGTACGAGAGAAGATTGTTCAAATATGTTACATGCACATCCGGTACATCGTCCACCTTCTTCTACAGAGCCGTCGGTATAGCACTGGTAAACATCGTTACCCATACTCTGAGTACTTTCAGTGATGCTTTTCAGTGTTAACTGTTTTAATAATGTAGTGTGCACACTATCTTTCTTGGGCGCATTTACAAAATCAACTGATAGATCCCAGTTATCCCATGGAGTAATTGGTTGATTAATCATAAGTTGAGTTGGGTACATATTTAATATTTTGATGGAGTTGGCTACCTTGTAGAACCAATATACATAATCAGATTTCGTTCTTCTTCTATAGACCTCAGGTGAGTGCAGCATATTAGAAAGTTTAACTTGAAACTTCATGTGTTGTCTAGATCTACTCAATGCCTTCACGCCGAAAACTGTGCTAATAGACAAAATTCTCTCACTTATGGTAGGTAATTTTAACTCTGCTCTCATATTAACTATTCTCGTGGACTTTGGAGCCCCAAGGATGAGACGCATAGCTTCATTTTGCAAGGTTTCAAGAGATTTCAGCTCTTTGTCAGTATACAGTGTGAGATCTAGAGCATTGTAGTCAATCACAGAGCGTATAAATGATACATAAAACATTCTAGCAAGTCTATAAGTCCATGATTGACACCAACAAGGACCCGCAAGGGCTTTAATCTCTCTGTTACGACCCTGGGTTCTCCAGTGGAAACCAGAGGTCAAAATTGAGCTATTAAACTTTCTGGTAGTACAGTTGAGTGCATCACGAGCGACAATTGTTTGTATCTTCCCTGCCAGACGTAAGACTATTCTTGTTTCTCAAAGAGCATTTAAAGACTGAGCTGGGGGGTTGATTATTAAATAATAACATAGGCACCAACTTTGCTTACTAATACTTTCTAATCATTTGTAAAGTAACAATACATTGCATAGGGGAAGATCTTTAATGTGCTTAGCTGCACGATCAATTAGGCTCCTTCCGGCACCACGACATGAGGGAGGCCTAGCTGGTCGCTAGGAGCCTTCTTCTCTGGCTGGCGTTCGTGTGGACGAGACCTACTCTGTGGCTGCACCCCTACTCTCCTCCCTTCTCTTACTTATTTCCCTTACCCTAAGTTTCTGTACCATTAAGTTAAGTATTGTATGGTGTCAAGTGTGCCTACTCTGGTAGTAAATATTGGTGAGACCTGGGGATAGTATTTGCCAGTGTTTTGGGTACCCCTAAGTGTTGTGTTTGGTATTAGGGTACCACATGGTCTCACTACCCTAAGCTGCATCCAGCTTCAGTGCTTATCCAGTAGTACTTTACCCTAGCTTGTTCTTAGTGTAAACCTTGTATCCTGCCTAAGTGGACCAAGGCTTTTTAACGTAAGGTAGTGTGGTAAAGTTATTATTATTATTGTTATTGGTGTGAGTGTATATGGGGGGAAGTTAAGGGGTTAATAAATAAGTACCTTAGAACAGAGTATCCCTTCTTCCTGTGTGGGAGTGCATTGATCAACCCTTAGACTGACATATATGGTCTAGTAGCAAGGTATTATTACTGTGGATAGTTTATTTTGGGGGCCGGGCTTTTTAGCTCTCCCATATTTGATACTCTGTTCTAAGGTACTTATTTATTAACCCCTTAAAATCTATATTTATAACACTCTCCCAAAGTCTCCTCTTGAGAGAAGAAAGGTACCCAGGGTCGTTAATGGGGACACCAAGGTATCTGTAAGTAAAGGGTAAAAGTACAGCACCTGGTGAAGATGGCGTCACCTACGACATACTCAATGCACTGTGTGAAGTGTCTGGGAATCCCCTACTCCACCTGTTTAACAAGTCATAACTAAGTGGAGTGCTGCCCACACAATGGAAACACGCAATAATTGTTCCCATACCGAAGCCCAATGACCCTGGTAATTACAGACCTATCAGTCTCGTGTCATGCACATGCAACATGCTTGAAAGGACCATCCTAAGCCGACTGTTGCACAAAATTGGCAGGCTAGGTAGGGGAGGGGGTCAATGGATTTGTTAAAGCACAGCAAATTGTATCGTTAATTACTTGGCTAATGACACGGCTAGGTACTCTGTATTTGTTGACATCAAAGGAGCTTTCGACAAAGCACAGGGGATTGCGATCCTGGACGAGCTTGCATGCATGGGTGTCAAGGGGAAGACTCATGAAATAGGTTGAAGACTACCTCACAGGGAGGAAAGCCAAGGTTTGCTTCAATGGAGAAATCTCCAGAACAATGAATATGGAACTCGGGACCCCCCAAGGAGGAGTCTTAAGCCCTACGCTATTCAATGTACTTATGAACGCCATTGCAAATATTGATTTTCCGGAAGGAACACAACAAGTGGGATATGCAGATGATGTTCTAATACAAGCTCCCACCTTGGGAAAAATTGAACAGTCCATTGAACTCCTCGGAAGGAAATGTATTGAGCTCGGTTTCACTCTCTCCACAAACAAGACGAAGGCATACTCCCATCACAAGCGGAGAGCAAATGAAGAACTGCATGTTAATGGTGTAACACGTGAATGGGTTGACCACTATCGGTACCTTGGCGTCATTGTCGGCTCTAACAAGGGGAAGAAAGAGGAGCTCAATCAACCCATAGGAACATGCAAAAGTCGACTCAGGGCACTGAAAGATATGGCCTGGAATGGACATGGAGCCTCTATTGCCGTGCTTAAAATGATGTACACAGCCTATGTGCGCTCCGTCATAGACTATGCCGCACCAGTTCTGTGCACCTACTCCCAAAGCGATATGAAAAGGCTTGAAACATTCAAAATGAAGCCATGACAATCATTCTTGGAGTTCCAAGAACTGTCAAAACGTCTAATCTACGAGAAGAGTTGTCCCTCCCCAGTGTTAAAAGTAGAATTAAGGAGCTGAATGCTAATTTTAAGCGTGCAATTAGGATAGCCAGAGATCCCCATTACAATGATATTGCTAAGAAAAAAACGAGCTCTGTGCTACTTTCAGGGGGAAACAGGAGAAGCAATAAAATGGCATCACAGATCAGTCTGCTTCCTCGAAGAGCTTCACCTGCTTGAGCAAGCCCGTGAGCTCCTGCCTGTAGACAGGTTACCTCCCTGGGAGGATGACTCATGCAAGATTATCATCAATGAAATGGCAATGAAAAAATCCAACATGTTACCACAAGAAATGAGGCACAAGTATCTCGAGGAAATTTATAAAGAAGCCGGAGATGAACTAGATCAAATCTACACTGACGGGTCATCTAATCCTGTCAATGGAAGGGCTGGTGCAGCATACACAGTAATCAAGGATAATACTTTCCAACGCAGAAATGAAGAAAAAGCGCGCATTGAGGACTATGCCTCTTCAACGCAAGCAGAGCTAACTGCGATTGTTATGGCGTTAAGGTTTCTTGGACGAAACACTAATGGTGCAGTGATTTGCACCGATTCAAAAGCAGCACTGCAAAGCCTAAGTAAAAATCGGGCAGAAAATCTTGCAATAGTCGCTGAAATTAAGAGAGCTGTGAGAGTACTTACCAATCAGGGAAGAGTCATCAAGTTTCTGTGGGTCCCCTCCCATGTTGGAATATGTGGGAATGAACGAGCAGATGTGCTGGCTGCTGAAGGCGCTGAAGGAGACCATATTGAATACTTCATACCCAAGACTCTACTACAAATTAGAGGTACTGTCAGGCAACATCACCGTGACAAGGTAACTACTGAGGAAATGAGGATAGAAGCACAAACCAGTGAATCTGTACGATGGTACAACATGGTTGCAGCTGGCAATCCCAGTCATTATGGCCGAAGAGGAGGATGACGAGGGAGAGAATCAGTAATAGCGAGAATCCGTCTTGGATACAAATATCCATGGAGATATGGAATGGAAACAACAATTGATCAGTGAAGTTGAAGAATCTGTGGTGAGAGTAATGGACACCGCCTTGAACACTATCTACGTGAATGTGAACACCCGAGAGAAATCAGAACTGTGTGTAGAATAATAAACCCCACATTGTTTGAGTTAGGAAAACACTATTTGTCAAATATTGATACTGTTCTTAAAAGATTCCCCCATTTTGCACCCGCAAGATAACGTAAGCTTTTAAGGGTTGATAGATGTTAATCTTCTTGTTCGAGGAGCTGTTCACTTGAGACAGTTAAGCAAGTCCCAGCTGTGTCTGGGTACAAGTGACAGGATGAACAACCCAGCGGGTTTTCTTCCTATTGGCCCACTGGATGGGGGGCGGTGTGCAGGACAAACATATAAATTTTGACACTAGCTCTCCACATATGCCAGTTGCTTAATTTAGAACCTGTACTTGAGGTCGATCTCGAACCCATTGTTGATGTGACGACTTATATTGCAGCCCGTCCTCCAAACAAAGATCCAAAAGTGATTCCATGAACCCACCAAACCCCCTGTTTATGAATGAAAAGCAGTTTACACACGACTCACAACTGCTGACGTTCGAACATATCCGGAACAAGTGTTTCACTGACGAATTTTATTCGAATCACAATTACGCTATAAATGCTTCACCCACGTACTACAAATACAAATAATCGCCAACAGAACCTAAACACCTAACCTAACCTAACCTATGCCTATATATGCTATTATAGTGTGTGTGTGTTGGTGGTGTTGTCGTGTTGATCCTTCTTTCTGGACAACCCAACCCACAACTTGGTAGAGTGCTTATACCTCACTAGGAGATCACCCTTGGCGCTTCTGGCTCTTGGAGAGGGGTTCAATGTCACACGTTTAGGGGATGCGGCTCCAACACTCAGCCTCGTTGTCACGTGCACACACCCACTCGAGCCGCTGTGACTCCCCACTCTCTCTCCTTACGTGATACGATCTCCTCAATCCCCTTTTGACTTATTAGTATTACCTTCTACCCTGTCCACAGCGATGGTTCTTGGTTCGTTCTCTCTCTCTCTCTTCCTTTACTATTTCCTGGGAAGCCTCACTAGGACAAGGTCAAATACCAGCAAATTTGAATACATTTACTGGACAGAGCACGTACACAATACATACACACATATAATAATAATGAATCCTATACTCTATACTATTACAATCAGGTTGCACTCCAACACCATCAGAACTCTATCATCAGCTTACCAAGTGGTATCCTATCTTCTGATTCCCCACCTGATACTATCAACCTCCTCAAGTTGATCAAGTCTACATACACTGTTGCACCACCAGCAAGAGAATATATATATGTATCTATAAATGTGTACAAAGAAAATCAGCATGTGAATGCAATAACATATATCAGTATAAATGTTCCTTGATACACAACAATGATCAATCGATCACTATCAGTCCTAGAACACACACATCTGTAGGTAACCCAGCCTACGACTGTAACTCTAAACTTCAGTATAAAACTCCTTGACATAAGAATGCAAACAATCACTCACCTCTCACTGCGTCTTGCACGCTAATGACAACCAAACACTATCAACTCCCTACAAGTAATTCACCATAACTTCCCTTCCACCTCTGGAAGTTCACTACCTGATATCTTCAGGTTCTTCTGGGCTTAACTACCAGGATCCTCTGCAGCTCCTCCAGGCTGCTACCATGAAGTTTCCTTGAGCAACTACGGTGCTTCACCCTTCTGCTAGGGTCCTCCACAGCTCTCCTGGCTGCTACACCATGAAGTTTCCTCGAGCAACTATGGTGCTTCACCACCTCTACAGAAGCACGTGACACTCCTCTTCACTGCTTCTCCTCATAGCTCGAGGTCCTCTCCTCCACTACCTTGGAGTCTCATCAACTACTTCATCTGTGCTGGCTTCGAAGTTCTCAGCAACTTCTTCCCCAAAGACAAATCTGCAACCCTTCGACTCTCCAATAAAAATGTTTCCCCTTAAACAACTAAACAAAAAATAACCACACAATATGTTTGCCTCCTATATCCATCTGCTCTCTACATACTGTGAGAGTGGACTCCCCCATTTTGGGCGGGTCCATACTCCACCTCGCCCGGCGGCGGTCCTCACTCACGCTGGGAGGGTCCTCCGCCGTCAGGAGCCGGGCTCCCTCAGTTGCCTGCCAGCGCTCAGAGGAGACGGACGTCGCTCCGTGTTCCTCCCTCTCCACTCTCTTATTTCAGGCCTTCTGCCTTATTAAAACATGTCTAACTTATCAATAAACATTGCTACTGTCGCTGGGCACACGACCAACTACAAGCAATCACTATGAACTGGCGTATATCGTGCTTACCACAGATTGTCTAGTCGAGGGCGCTATCCCTCTGACAGAGCTTGGTCAGGGCGCTTCCACGGCCCACAATAATGTCTCTGGGCGGCTTAATACTCTCCTCGTCGACCAGGACTTGAGACCACAACGTTCCCAGCTCGATTCCACAGCTGGTACGTCTGCACACTTCTCTTCTCTTGGAGATATATCACTAGGGGTTCCTTCCTGACGGGAGCTCAATGGAGCGCGGCTTTCTCCCCTGCGATGTCTGGCCTCAAGTGAGGTCAAAGCCCTCCAGAAGCGAGCCTCACGCCTCCAGCAAAATGTCCATATCTCCTAGCCAGTCACTTATCTGTTTTCTTCTTCACTGCCCATAATCTTAAATTGTTCATCATATCCAACCAGCTATTTTACATGTGTGTTATCACCTCTATATTTCTTAGACCTTCTGGTTAGGTTAGGCTTGCTGAATAACTCTCAAAGGGGAGACTCGTTTCTCCTGCAGGCTGAGATCATAACACTCCCCTCCCCTTATTTTTGAGAGTTATTCCAGTGGCAAAGCTCGGGATAATACATCCGCCACCTCACTGTCTCGTTCTTCAACCGATATATTCCCTTAGGAGTCTACAATTAGTTCGTTGCACCTTGCAACATCTGGCTCACAACTCTCCAGAAACATGATCTTCTCATAAACGATCTGACTTCTCTGGCACCTCTTGGCTAGGCCGTCCTCCTTGGACGCCTGCACTCCATCGGTCCACTCTACTTATTGTTTCCACCCTCCGTTTCCTCGTCTTCTTCTCTTCACGTCCAGAGTCAGACATCTACTGTCTGTACCTCCTCTGTCGTCTTCACACTTCCATCTACTGTCATCATACTTCCGTCTCCTGTCATCATACTTCACTCCCTCGTCTTCACCAACGATCCTCCCTTTCGTCTCCTCATTTATCAGAGACCTCATCCTGTTTGACTTCCATCGAGTCCTCGGCTTTCTTCTACTCCTCCATGCTTGTATCATCATCCTCTTCCCACACTTCTCACCTCTATACAACTCCCTTTCTTCTCCTTCAACTCTTCTTCGTTCCCTAAAAGTTTCTTCGAGCACTGTACTGAGGAAGCACCAACAGCACTCGACTGTACATGTCGCTCTACCTCTCCTAGAGTGCTCGTAAGCCTCTCTCCACACATACTGTCTCTTCTCCTTTCGTTTTCTCGGCTATTACTCTTCTTCACTATCTGTTCTCCACGTTTTCTGCGAAACATGTCAACTCCTGACACCTCAAACAACTTAACTCTACTATCCAGATGCCTCTGTGCTCGTGGACAACTTGACGCTCTACTCCCGTCCTCAGTCTGTCCACATCTTTCCTCATGCCTACTCAGCACAGTTGCATTCCCCGTCCGACTCTTAATTTCAGCAGTCTGGGCTCTATTCAGGTCCGCTCTCTTCACATGATTCTTCTTCGGCTGGGCCATCTGCACTTTTGACCTCACCGAGACTCCATTTTCCTGGATCGGACCTTCCTCAAACAGCCACGCTATATCTACGTCGATATCTTCTACCGGTTGAATCGACACTGTCTTATATTCTCCAGCGTCTCCCTCGTCGGCCACCTCTGCCTTCATCACTACCGAGACAGGGTTTTCAACAGCTTGGCGGTCTCCTGACTCATCCCCTCGGATGTCAGTCAGGTTCACACTCTCACGTGTCCCACCCGTGCCGTGGCCTTCTGGGCACTCCTCTGGCACAGTCTCCGCTATGACTCTTGGCAACACCTTTGTCCCGCACAAGTCATTCCCCAGGATCACTTGGACTCCTGGAATAGGTATGTCGGGGCATACTCCCAACATCACCTCTGCCGACACATATTCCGACCTTAGCTGGACAGTACAAACGGGCATGTCACTCTCAGACAATAACCCATATACTCTCATCTTACTCCTGCCAGCTAACCGTCGATCATTCCCAATCAGGCTTCTCGTAATCAAGCTCTGATTAGCTCCGGTATCCCTTAAGATACCCACTTCTACCTCAGGTTGGCCTCCTATACTGATCCAACCTTTACTGATGAACGGCCTATACCTCTCGTTCACAAAGTTCACCTTCTGTGGTTTACCTCGGAACACATTAGTATATTTATTTCGGGGGTCACACATGGCCAGGGTCACAACTCTTTTGCCCTGACGACAGTCTCGCATCACGTGACCCAATCCGTTACAATTGTAACACCTCACCTGGGAGAAATCTCTCCTATACGAACCAGAGTGGCTCTGACTTTTTCCACTCGCATGAGAGTTCCTCGGGCCAGGTACACTACTCGTACTCTGTGGAGCTTTACTGGACTCTTGATATCCTGGATCACGATCAGTTTCTCGTTTAACTCCTCCACCTTCACTTTCAGACGAAGTGCGCGACCTACTCTTCTGAGTTTTAGGGTACTTACTTTTATCTGCCCATTTATTAAAATTCTTCTCACCCCAGACTCTTCTGAGTCTTTCATAATTTCTTCCTCCCCAGACTTCACTGGATCTGCCATTGCTGCGTCTCACCTCACTTCTCACTTTGTTCTCCCTCAAGCTCTTGTATACTTCGGTAATCATATCCGCCCTATCTGCGGCATCTTTCACCTCCTTTATCCCTGCTTCTTGGATCTTGAACTTCGTTTCGGGATGCATCATCTCCAAGAATTTCTCCATGACCATCAGTTGCTTCAGGTCAGCGTAAGATCCGACTCCGGCAGCCTCAATCCACTTCTGGAATCGTCTTTCCAGATCTCTTGCTGTCTCAGCAAAGGTACATGCTCCAACTTTGATCATCTCTCTGAAACGCTTCCTATAAGCTTCTGGGGTTAACTGAAACGAGCGCAATATGCTGCTCTTTAAAGTGGCATAATCCTGGCACTCTTCCAGTGACAATTGGGTGTATGCCTCCCTGGCTGCACCGGTCAATCTTAACTGGACCAGCTGGGCCCATTCCTCCTGTGGCCACTCCTTGATACTGGCTACTTTTTCAAAATGCTCGAAAAAGTTTTCTGCCTCTTCGGGAACAAACAAGGGAATGTCCTTCTCCCTAACCCTAACATCTGGTGGGTGTGATACATGGGTGGTGCTCTCTGGCAACCCATGTTCAATCCTTTGTTCAGCGAAGGTTCTGTTCCCTTCTATCTGCATTTGTTTCGTTCTCTCTCTCTCTCTTTTTCGACCTGGGCTTTTTCTTTTTCCACCTCTAGTCTTGCTTTCTCTTTTTCTTTCTCCTGTTCCAACTCTAGTTCCCTTATTCTGGTTTTCTCTTTTTCCATCTCGGCTTCATTTTTCATCTGGAGTTCCAATTTCATCTTTTCCAGCTGGAACTGTCTCTCCTCACGCTGCATCTGGAGCTCTAACTGGAACCTTTCCAAGCTCCTATTTCGGCTACTCCTGCTACTGCGGCTACTCTTGCTGCTCCTACTCGATCCCTGGGATCTCACTTCATCCTGCCCATCATCCTCCTTTCCACTTTCAGCTCCATTCTGGGCTCCTTGTTCTGCCGCTTCATTTTTGGCTCTTAACTGCCTCAGGATCTCATCCTTCATCCCAGCTACTTTAGATGCTTTCAACCTAATGCCACATTTTTCTGCTATTTGTTTCAATTGATCCCTCGAGCAACCTTCTAAGTCCTCAGGCTTGCCTGACTCCACAAACGCTTGCACCTTATCCATCTTGTCCTGTGAGTCTTCCCAAGAGAGAGAATATACACCTGCAGTACACAGTGTATCTATTTCAGCAAGGGGTGTACAAATCCACTCTTGGACAGGGTGTGGGTGTGTCAGTTCACTCTCCTGGACACAGGCCCCCAATTTATTAGTGTGTGTGTGTTGGTGGTGTTGTCGTGTTGATCCTTCTTTCTGGACAACCCAACCCACAACTTGGTAGAGTGCTTATACCTCACTAGGAGATCACCCTTGGCGCTTCTGGCTCTTGGAGAGGGGTTCAACGTCACACGTTTAGGGGATGCGGCTACAACACTCAGCCTCGTTGTCATGTGCACACACCCACTCGAGCCACTGTGACTCCCCACTCTCTCTCATGTGATACGATCTCCTCAATCCCCTTTTGACTTATTAGTATTACCTTCTACCCTGTCCACAGCGATGGTTCTTGGTTCATTCTCTCTCTCTCTCTCTCTCTTCCTTTACTATTTCCTGGGAAGCCTCACTAGGACAAGGTCAAATACCAGCAAATTTGAATACATTTACTGGACAGAGCACGTACACAATACATACACACATATAATAATAATGAATCCTATACTCTATACTATTACAATCAGGTTGCACTCCAACACCATCAGAACTCTATCATCAGCTTATCAAGTGGTATCCTATCTTCTGATTCCCCCACCTGATACTATCAACCTCCTCAAGTTGATCAAGTCTACATACACTGTTGCACCATCAGCAAGAGAATATATATATGTATCTATAAATGTATACAAAGAAAATCAGCATGTGAATGCAATAACATATATCAGTATAAATGTTCCTTGATACACAATAATGATCAATCGATCACTATCAGTCCTAGAACACATACATCTGTAGGTAACCCAGCCTACGACTGTAACTCTAAACTTCAGTATAAAACACTCCTTGACATAAGAATGCAAACAATCACTCACCTCTCACTGCGTCTTGCATGCTAATGACAACCAAACACTATCAACTCCCTACAAGTAATCCACCAGAACTTCCCTTCCACCTCTGGAAGTTCACTACCTGATATCTTCAGGTTCTTCTGGGCTTAACTACCAGGATCCTCTGCAGCTCCTCCAGGCTGCTACCATGAAGTTTCCATGAGCAACTACGGTGCTTCACCCTTCTGCTAGGGTCCTCCACAGCTCTCCTGGCTGCTACACCATGAAGTTTCCTCGAGCAACTATGGTGCTTCACCACCTCTACAGAAGCACGTGACACTCCTCTTCACTGCTTCTCCTCACAGCTCGAGGTCCTCGCCTCCGCTACCTTGGAGTCTCATCAACTACTTCATCTGTGCTGGCTTCGAAGTTCTCAGCAACTTCTTCCCCAAAGACAAACCTGCAACCCATCGACACTCCAATAAAAATGTTTCCCCTTAAACAACTAAACGAAAAATAACCACACAATATGTTTGCCTATATCCATCTGCTCTCTACATACTGTGAGAGTGGACTCCCCCGTTTTGGGCGGGTCCATACTCCACCTCGCCCGGCGGCGGTCCTCACTCACGCTGGGAGGGTCCTCCGCTGTCAGGAGCCGGGCTCCCTCATTTGCCTGCCAGCGCTCAGAGGAGACGGACGTCGCTCCGTGTTCCTCCCTCTCCACTCTCTTATTTCAGGCCTTCTGCCTTATTAAAACATGTCTAACTTATCAATAAACATTGCTACTGTCGCTGGGCACACGACCAACTACAAGCAATCACTATGAACTGGCGTTGGCGTATATCGTGCTTACCACAGATTGTCTAGTCGAGGGCGCTATCCCTCTGACAGAGCTTGGTCAGAGAGCTTCCACGGCCCACAATAATGTCTCTGGGCGGCTTAATACTCTCCTCGTCGACCAGGACTTGAGACCACAACGTTCCCAGCTCGATTCCACAGCTGGTACGTCTGCACACTTCTCTTCTCTTGGAGATATATCACTAGGGGGTTCCTTCCTGACAGGAGCTCAACGGAGAGCGGCTTTCCCCCCTGCGATGTCTGGCCTCAAGTGAGGTCAAAGCCCTCCAGAAGCGAGCCTCACACCTCCAGCAAAATGTCCACATCTCCTAGCTAGTCACTTATCTGTTTTCTTCTTCACTGCCCATAATCTTAAGTTGTTCATCATATCCAACCAGCTATTTTACAATAGCTGGTTGGATATGATGTTGGCTCGATCGCATTGTATGGCCTGGCCACCACAGCCTGTGTCATAACATTAAAAATACATTATTTGCACTGTTCAAGGTAAAACAAAACACATCTCTAAAATTTTATTGAGAAAATATTAACAATCACTGATTGGTACATGAAATATTTTGCAATACAAAGGAATGAACCAATTTTTTCCCACCCATCTGGACTTGATCAGACCGTGTTCACTCATCATCCATGCAGCAGCCACCAGCTGGCTTAATCGTTGGCGTGGCACTAAATTGGAACGCAATTACACAATGAACTTTATTTAATTTTAGTTATAAAGTATAAAATATATCCTACCTGAATGTTACTTGAAAAATTATCCGACCCGACGTAACTATTTTGGAAATAATGGAGCTCAGGAAATAACGACCAGGGTACAGCCTCATATAGGTCGTTAAATTGAATTTTAATATATATATATATATATATATATATATATATATATATATATATATATATATATATATATATATATATATATTATATATATATTAATAAAAGGGAAGGAAGTACCACCTCTGGCTGGAAGAAGGGGGACCCATAGCCTCGAGGAAATCACACACAACGCATTAGAGGGAATGTAGGTCCCCTCCAATACAGTTTGTGTGCTTTTCTCCTACCACCCCCCTCCCCTTTTTTTTTGTTTTTTTTGCTTTATTGTGTATTTAAAGGTTACAATACATACATTGGTTGATACAAAAAATGCCTAAAGGTTATGGATCTCTTGAAGCTCCTCCGCTTCTGGACAGGAACCGAGGATGCAGCAGGCATTTCCCCTCTGGTTTGCCACACTGAGGCGCTGAAACAAAAAACTGGAAGCCCTTGGGTCTCTGGTGACGTCAATGAGCTTGGAACCCAATTCCTTGCGAAATCACAAGGCACTCTTGCCCCAGGGGCCATGCGTCTCAGACACTATGGGAACAAAGAGGTATTGACCTTCCAGTCGCCTGTAATCGAGTGATTTTGCTGTTTCCCTGTGGTTGGCCGCCCCATCTGCTTGATCAGCTCCAAGATGTACATAGCTGTCAGCCAGGGTGGATACACATGTGTAGTCCCACACCAACTGTTTACCCTCCTTCCAGGAGTACATGGTGATGCCGTCAGGGCGAAGTACGGGGAAATCCGGGTTCTGGACCCCTAGGATGCGAGGTTCTCTCTCCGCTGGGCACCTAGCTGAGACGAGGCTTCTCTTGATGATGTCATTGACCTCGTTGTGTCTTGCATGCCAGCCCTTTGTGCTTCTGCAATGCCACCCATGCAGTCCATATTGATCTGCTTTCACCCTGTTGCAAATTTAATACACTTGTATTCAGTGTGAATTGGGGCACCAAGGCAGAGGGCCACTGCTACACAAAGGGATTCTGGATCTAGGCGAGTGCCCATTGCCGACATGGGTACTGCCAGGAGGAAGTCTCCTGCATGGGAGGCACACACTGCTCTGAGGCGGGCTTTCTCCTTGTCTGATGTTGCGGCGCTGAGCATGGCATCAGCTACTTTTTCCACTAGAGGGTGGTCCCAGCCGGACTGTTTTTGTTTTGTTTTGTTGGCTCTATAATGGTTGCTGGGGCTGCAAGAACATCCCACTGATTTGAACATTCAGTGAAAGCAGGATCGTGTATTCCTGCTGAATCTCTCAGGGGTGCAGGTAAGATATCTCTGACGAGGTCGTGCGATGCATGGGAGGAAAGGAAAGCTGGTAGAGCAATTTGGGAGGCTGTGCGGACACCAAGGCCACCGAGTCTTACAGGAAGGGTTGCTTGCTCCCACTGAGAGTCATCCAATGGCAGGTTCAGGACTTTCACCAGCATGGACCTCAGAAGGGTGTCATACACATTTAACTTAGGACTGCTGTAGGATGGAGAACATCTCAGAAAGTAGGTCAACTTAGGGAGAGATAGGCATCTTGTGAGAAGAAAGAGAGCATCATGGGCATCAATCTTGTCAATCCAGTCCAGCATTCTCTTTAGATCAGTGATTTTTGCATCCAGGACCTCCTCGATTGCTTGTAGGCCAATGGGGGCACCCAGGAGAGTGCAGTCCGGTGGCTCAACAACGAGAATGTCTGGAAGAACATTTTGTATTTGCCCAATGATGTCTAGGTTGCAGGAGATTATTTCATATTTGTATGCATTGAGAATGGCGGCTCCCAGGCTGCTCCCTGCTCCTGGATTTTCCTTATATCCTCCAAAATTGTTTCCGGGGTTCCAGCGAGAGTGCCATCATCCAGGTACCAGATGTTTAGCTCGCTTGTCAGACTATCAGTGACCTCTTTGATAGCTAGGCAGAAAAGGAGGGGGGCTAAGAGGTCACCTTGTTGGACACCTTCACAGGAGTTTATTTCAGTACGCACTTCTCAGCCTAATATGCAAGGCCTGATTTGCCTAATAAGCCAAATTTTCATGAATTAATTGTTTTTCGACTACCTAACCTAACCTATAAAGATAGGTTAGGTTAGGTTAGGTTAGGTAGGGTTGGTTAGGTTCGGTCATATATCTACGTTAATTTTAACTCCAATAAAAACAAATTGACCTCATACATAATGAAATAGGTAGCTTTATTATTTCATAAGAAAAAATTAGAGAAAATATATTAATTCAGGAAAACTTGGCTTATTAGGCAAATCGGGCCTTGCATAGTAGGCTGAGAAGTGCGTTCTGGCTACTAGGTACGACATATATATATATATAATGTCAGATGATTCTGGTTCATCTGCATTGCATACTGGAAACCTGGTGGAGAAATCCATGACTAAGTTCTGGTTACCTGTTGTTGCAACTGGGTGTTCTTTTCATTCACTGGGTCACCGACGAAACGTTTTATTGTTAGGTCAATTGTAGTGATAGTAAGCACATATAGAAATAAAATATATTTGGATGAATGTAGTCTACAGAAGTTTGCGGGGGAAGCTTAGTGAGCAATGGTGTGATGGCAAGTCGGTGAGTGGAGTGCATGCTAAATAACGATAGTGTGACAGGAAGTCAGTCGAGTGCACGCAGAATATTGATGGTGTGACTGCAAATCGGTGAGTGGAGTGCATGCTAAATATCGATGGTGTGATGTTGAGTGGTGTGTACGCTGAATATCGGTGGTGTGACGATGAGTCGCGTGCACGCTGAATATCGATGGTGTGACAGCGAGTCGGCGAGTCGAGTGCACCTTGAATATCGATGGTGTTGAAGATGTGCAATCTCTCTCAAGAATCTGTACTGAGCAGATCTTGGAATCAGACTGATGATGATTCACTATCAACTGCTTATATTACCAGTCCTACACCTGACCATCCTCTAGCTGGTTTGGTTAGAGATATTAATTGTAAATAGTGGACTAAGTAGAATTAACAGACCCATCTCATTATCTGCACATAAGCTAATGAGAGTATGGAGCAAGTATATTACTGACATAATATACCTGCTACAGGACCTTGGCATCAAAATCCATCACTCACTAAAAGTTGTACAACAGGAAGGAGCAGCAGTCAGAAAAGCTAACCAAACCCTTGGAATAGTCAAAAAGTAAACTACTTATCTGCAATTTTTAAGTCTATCTCAAAAAGGAAAATAAAATCTTTTAGACAATATGCAAAACCTTTAATAAGTGATTAAATGGCAAGTTCAATACAATAATTAAAATAATAAAGTCCCAATTAAACAGTTTGGGGTCAGCCACTAGCTGACAAATTCCAGTATATATATTATATATATTATATATATATATATATATATATATATATATATATATATATATATATATATATATATATATATATATATATATATATATATATATATATATATATATGGCCCCTGGGGCAAGAGTGCCTTGGGATTTCTCAAGGAATTGGGGTCCAAGCTCATCGACGTCACCAGAGACCCAAGGGCTTCCAGTTTTTTATTTCAGCGTCTCAGTGTGGCGATCCAGAGGGGAAATGCTTGCTGCGTCCTCGGTTCCTGTCCAGAAGCGGAGGAGCTTTAAGAGATCCATAACCTTTAGGCATTTGTCTTGTATGTTTTGTAACCTTTAAATACACAATAAAGGAAAAAAAAAAAAAAAAAAAAAAGGGAAGGGGGTGGTAGGAGAAAAGCACACAGAAACTGTATTGGAGGGGACCCACATTCCCTCCAATGCGTTATGTGTGGTTTCCTCCGAGGCTATGGGTCCCCCTTCTTCCAGCCAGAGGTGGTACTCCCTATATAAATATTAAAAAAAATATATATATATATATATATATATATATATATATATATATATATATATATATATTAGCCAGAACGCAGTTCTTGGCCTACTATACAAGGTCCAATTTGCCTAATAAGCCAAGTTTTCTAGAATTTCAATATTTCTCAATTTTTTTTCTTATGGAATGATAAAGCTAAAGCTATTCATTTCATTATGTATGAGCTATTATTTTTTAAATTTGAGTTAAAACTAAGGTAGATATATGACCAAACCTAACCAACTCTACCTAACCTAACCTAACCTAAACTAACATAACTAAATCAATAATTTATGTTCTTAATATAATATAATAATAATATTTAAAATAAACCAATAGTTAACAATTTATTGAAAATAAAGAAAATCACTCAGCCTATTAGGCAAATCAGGCCATGCATAGTTGGCCGAGAAGTGTGTTCTGTTTACTATATATATATAATGTCGTACCTAGTAGCCAGAACGCACTTCTCGGCCTACTATGCAAGGCCCGATTTGCCTAATAGGGCAAGTGATTTTCTTTATTTTCAAAAAATTGTTTCCAATTAGTTTATTTGAATTATTATTATTATATTATATTAAGAACATAAATTACTGACTTAGATGTGTTAGTTTAGATTAAGATAGGTTAGGTTAGGTAGGATTGGTTAGGTTCAGTCATATATCTAAGTTAGTTTTAACTCAAATTTAAACAAATTAACTCATACATAATGAAATGGGATAACTATCATTTCATAAGAAACTTTTTTGAAAAAATATATGAATTCAGGAAAACTTAGGAAAGAATAATGAAAGAAATAATCAATAAAGGAGTAAAAAGCACTACTCCTAACCAAAACATAGACCTAATCATATTCTACAAAACCAAGAAGACTTCCGAACTCCTTATCAAAAATAGCCCGAAGCCGACGGAGAACCCTCTACAGCAGTCAAGCGTTGTATACATGTACACTTGCCCCCACGAAGGATGTAACCTTCAATCTAAGTACATAGGTATGACGTCGACCAAGCTGACGAGGCGTTTGACATGTCATCTTCAATCCAGTGCCCCCAGGAATCACATGAGACAAGCCCATGACATCACCCTAACAAGAGAAATGTTGAACAAAATACCTGTATAATAGACAAAACCCAAGATGCAAGAAGATTACAAATTCTTGAAGCAATTCACATAAGAATAGAACACCCTACCATGAACACCCAAATCACGGAACTATTTACTCTACCCACCATGATAGTAAGGACAAGATCAGCACACACACATATTATACATACATATATATATATATATATATATATATATATATATATATATATATATATATATATATATATATATATATATATATATATATATATATATATATATATATATATATATATCTGGTATGTAAACCCCAGCTGTGTGTTCATCACTGACAGGTAAATCTCAGGTATGTGAATATCACTGGCAGGTAAACACCAGGTATGTGAATATCACTGGCAGGTAAACACCAGGTATGTGTATATCACTGGCAGGTAAACCCTGGGTGTATGATGTCCCTTCCAGGCAAACTGTGTAAATATAAACTACCCACACAACTTATGCAGTAGTATAAATTCTCATGTATAATATTTACCCTATTGTGCACAAATAAATGCTGATATTTAAACAAAATTTATATTTCTCTATTTCATTACATGGAAGTTGTCCTTCGGAACAACACCTGTTCACTTTTCAACTACTTGGAACGTCATACCACGGTCAACAATGCGGTCAATGAGCTTGGTGTTTGTAAATGCTACACCTGGTGTCATTACTCCACCCCTGGAAAGACGGAAAAAGTGAGCATGAGCAAATCAGGCTTTGAGTGTCACACTTTAATAATGATGATAATAATAATAATAATAATAATAATAATAATAATAATAATAATAACAATAATAATAATCATGATAATAATAATAATAATAATAATAATAATAATATTATTATTATTATTAATAATAATATTAATAATAATACAATTAATAATAATAAGTAATTATAATGTCTTCCATTAGAAATAATAATATAGGATAAAAACCCACACTTGTGTATTTGTGAAATTTATGTAAGGAATTTACGCCAAGTCTTTAGCACTCTCCTGAGTACTTTGTCAAGGTCTGAGTATGTGATTAAGACGAGACTTACATCTCAATGTCGAATAATATATTTATATTTACACTTTATATACACACTGTACAGTATCACACACTATATACACACACCATAAACACACTCAGTTCTCCGCAAGTGTGTGATATGCTGCGAAACAGCCAACGGGGCAGAGTGGCACTTTGCACTCCACGCACCAGGTGCTGATGCATCTTCATTTTTGTTCTCTGCGGGTAGTGTTCCTGCATACTATACACACACATTTACCCTTCTCCTGTGATGCTGTGCCTGGCATATACTCGAGCATATGTACTCCGAAGTTCTTATTACCCCTCAATCTGTCTGGAGCTGCATGTGGCATTATTGCTTGCACTCCGCGCGGTACAACAGAACCCTCCTTGCCATACTTTACTAGCAGCTGTGACACAACACCAGCACTAAATGTATGTATAGACGGTCTCCTGCCAGATTTTACTAGGTACATATTGAAGCAGTTGAGCACTGCAACATCCATGAGGTGGAAGAAGAACTTTTTCGTCCACTTCACAGACTTGCACACGCACTCCACTCCACCAAGCTTCATGTCACACTTATCAACGAGGCGCATGTTCACGTTATAGTCTATTACACAGTCTGGCTTATACACGGTGTTGCGTGTCTGAAAGTGGACTTTCCCACTGTCCAACATGGCACCGGTGTGAATCGTAGTCAGCATATTCACCTCGCGTCTGTCCTTCCACTGCACTGACAGCGTAGTGTCACACTTGCACAGCTGGCACTTACCCACGGCTATAGCTATACCGAACACTGGCATTTCCTTCCTGTGGCCCTTCACAGTGCCACATATGCCGATGTTGTGGGCAAGGAGGTATCTGGTCAACAAGGGGCTGGTGTAATAGTTGTCGGTGAACAGTATATGCTCCTTGTTCAGCAACGGTTCCATCAGGGTTTTTACGACACTGCCAGAGAACCCGTGTTCACCTTGAGCCGGTATGTCGACGTCTGTACTAGAATATAATGTCATGTCCAAGACGATACCAGTCTCATAGCACAAAACACTTCAGTCCAAATCAGTGCCGCTTTGATGGGATGTAATACTTGAATGCCAGTTGCCCCTTGAACAGTACAAGGGACTCGTCAATAACCACATTCTGTCCAGGTACAAAATAATCCCTGAACTTCCCTCTCATGTCACTGAACATCTTCCGTACTTTCCACAGTCTGTCGTGTCTGTCCTCATTTGCATTATTCTCGAAATGCAGGCACCTGAGAATCAAGAGAAACCTATCACCGACATGTACCGGTTGAACACGGGCGATGGAACAAGGCTGTCTTTGCTCCAATAATCCTGGATGACAGCTTTCTCAGAGTGCTTCATCATCATACAGAGTGCCAGAAACACTTACATTTCGTCGATTGTCGTGTCCTTCCATCGTGTGAGGCGTGAGGCAGGTAAAATGCCTTCGTCTATGAGGCTGTGAGCGAAGCCTGTTTGTCTCAGTCACAAGATGCGTCATGAATACATTGTCAAAATATGCCTGAAAATATTCCATGTCTGCCATATCACCACCAGTATATGGGAATAATGGTGTAACACTGAAATCGCTATCATCAAATGTTGGTATTTGAGGGACAAATGTGGTGCAATCCTCCCACTCAAGTACACCAGGGGGTTTGGTGTTGGCACCAACACCACGGCCAACACCACCATGAGCACCAAAACTACGGCTACGTCGTCCGCTGCTTCTGCTGGAGTTGCGTGAGGGTATGCTAGGCACTGAGGCAGATTTACGTACTGTGGGTCTACCACGAATAAATGATGTTGAGGGGCCACTGTCGTTGTCCACATGCTGTGAGGCACACTGCTGCCTGCATGTTGCTGAGGCAGCAAAACCCTGCCTGATAACACCACCGCTGCTCGTACTCGGGTCGTCCACACTACTCGTATCGGAGCCAATGTCACTGAAGCCCGAGAAAGATTCGTCACATGTACTATCACTGAATAAACTACTAGTGTCTGGGGACATACATGATGGTGGTGATGATAACGATGTTGACCCAGGGCGGCGAGGCAGGCCGGGCGAGGCACGTGTACCACACACACTCACCACATCTTCCAATTCCGTCTCTTCCTCACTCGTATCAGATCTCTGAGTAAGGTCTTTCTCTGGATCATAGTCTAGGTCATCATCCAGAGCACCGTCATCATACAAAATATGGCGTATTTCCTCCTCAGAAAGTCGTTTTCCATGACCGCGGGTCACCGTGGAGCGGGAGCTCGTAGAGGATGCGTCAGACTTGGTTGCTTCTGTGAAACTGAGGCTCCCCACGGCCGCAGGGCATGCTGCGATTTTTTTTTAAGATGGCGGACGATCACTGGGGCCCCCACCCACCCATACCATACCAGCGTCACCGCGCACCAGTTTTGAATGGAACGTGAAAAATAAAAATACCCGGAGGTGCGTTGTGCAAACCAGACGCGAGCCTGCAGGTGCGTTGTGCAGATTAAGGGTTAAATCAGAGGAAGATAGTAGGAGGCTACAAGATGACCTAGACAGACTGAATGAATGGTCCAACAAATGGCTACTAAAGTTCAACAAGAGTATATGCAAGTAATGAAACTAGGAGGTGGAAACCGGAGGCCAGAAACAGGATTCAGAATAGGAGATGAAGTACTTCATAAAATGGACAGAGAAAAAGATCTAGGGGTTGATATCACACCAAACCTGTTTCCTAAAGTGCACATAAAAAGAATTACATCTGCGGCATACGCGAGGCTGGCTAACATCAGAACTGCCTTCAGGAACCTGTGTAAGGAATCATTCAGAACCTTGTATACCGCATATGTAAGACCAATCCTGGGGTATGTGGCCCCAACATGGAGCCCGTACCTTGTCAAGCACAAGACGAAGCTAGAAAAAGTTCAGAGATATGCCACTAGACTAGTCCCAGAACTAAGAGGCATGAGTTTCGAGGAAAGGTTGCGTGAAATGCACCTCACGCCACTAGAAGACAGAAGAGTAGGGGGAGACATGATCACTACCTACAAAATTCTCAGAGGAATTGACAGGGTAGATAAGGATCAACTGTTTAACATGGGTGGTACGCGAACAAGGGGACACAGGTGGAGACTGAGTACCCAAATGAGCCATAGAGACGTCAGAAAGAATTTTTTCAGTGTCAGAGTAGTTAACAGATGGAATGCATTAGGCAGTGATGTGGTGGAGGCTGACTCCATACATAGTTTCAAATGTAGATATGATAGAGCCCAGTAGGCTCAGGAATCTGTACATCAGTTGATTGACGGTTGAGAGGCAGGATCAAAGAGCCCGCGCTTGCGGCTCAACCCCTGCAAGCACGACTAGGTGAGTACAACTGGGTGAGTACACACACACACACACACACACACACACACAAAATAAGTATATGGAGCACCACTTGGCAAATGGAATTTAATGTTAATAAATGTCATGTTATGGAATGTGGAATAGGAGAACATAGACCCCACACAACCTATATATTATGTGAGAAATCTTTAAAGAATTCTGATAAAGAAAGAGATCTAGGAGTGGTTCTAGATAGAAAACTATCACCTGAGGACCACATAAAGAATATTGTGCAAGGAGCCTATGCTATGCTTTCTAACTTCAGAATTGCATTTAAATACATGGATGGCGATATACTAAAGAAATTGTTCATGACTTTTGTTAGGCCAAAGCTAGAATATGCAGCTGTTGTGTGGTGCCCATATCTTAAGAAGCACATCAACAAACTGGAAAAGGTGCAAAGACATGCTACTAAGTGGCTCCCAGAACTGAAGGGCAAGAGCTACGAGGAGAGGTTAGAAGCATTAAATATGCCAAAACTAGAAGACAGAAGAAAAAGAGGTGATATGATCACTACATACAAAATAGTAACAGGAATTGATAAAATCGACAGGGAAGACTTCCTGAGACCTGGAATTTCAAGAACAAGAGGTCATAGATTTAAACTAGCTAAACACAGATGCCGAAGAAATATAAGAAAATTCACCTTCGCAAATAGAGTGGTAGACGGTTGGAACAAGTTAAGTGAGAAGGTGGTGGAGGCCAAGACCGTCAGTAGTTTCAAAGCGTTATATGACAAAGAGTGCTGGGAAGACGGGACACCACGAGCGTAGCTCTCATCCTGTAACTACACTTAGGTAATTACACACACACACACACACACACACACATACACACACACACACACACATACACACACACACACATTTAACAAACTAACACATGCCTAACATGCCTAACAAACCTTTTAGAATTCTATGACAAAGTAACAAGGATAAGGCAGGACAGAGAAGGCTGGGCAGACTGCATATTTCTTGACTGCCAAAAGGCCTTTGATACAGTACCGCACATGAGACTGCTATACAAACTTGAGAGGCAGGCAGGAGTAAGCGGAAAGGCCCTAGTATGGGTGAAGAACTACCTAACAGGAAGGAGCCAGAGGGTAATGGTAAGGGGCGAGAAGTCGGACTGGCGAACAGTAACAAGTGGAGTACCTCAAGGATCGGTGCTGGGACCAATCCTCTTTCTAATTTACGTAAATGATACTGTAACCCCGCGATTATCCGGGATTTGAACATCCGAAAAACGCCCTTATACGGCCAAAATCGTGAACGGATAAAGTTATCACAATATCTGGCCAAAATAGCCACAGGGACCGGATTAGAGCAGGTTTTCTGCAGAAATTACACTATCCGGTCAGTCCCCCAGATAATCGTGCCTTTGTCCGTATATGAAAACATGAGGCAGGCCATACGGTATTAATCCCGTCTGCCCGAGACTCGAGGCGCATGGTGTAGGTGGGGGTGGGGTGGGTGGGTGGTGTTGGGAGGGTGGGAGGGGTGCGTCAGGAGGGACTACCTGGATACAGGAATTACCATTAATTTTAGAACAATTAATCATAGCCAAAAACAAATAAAATAACTACTAGTAATTATGTAATAACAAATAAATAAGTTTCCTAAAAGCATTGTGCACAGGCTGAAGTTTCCTTAAAAAATATTGTGAATTTTTTTCCTTCTGGCGGCCTACATAACGCGTTATGGCTGCCCCAAGTGGACCTGTCCAACACTGGTCAACCCATGTGCGTCCGTCCCTCGTGTTATACACAGTGCTGCGCCATTAGTGAAATATTTTTTAAATAACTTTTTATTTTCATAGTAACTTTGAACATTTTTGGCCAAGACTATGTCTGGTAGCAGCATCAATCGTTCTGGAGGTGTTAAGAGGAAGAAAGTTGTCCTAACAATTAAAGACAAGTCACAGTTATACGCCTCAACCAGTGCGGCCTCACAGTGTTGCGCCATTAGTGAAATATTTTTTTAAATAACTTTCTTAATTTTCGTAGTAATTTTGAACATTTTTGGCCAAGAATATGTCTGGTAGCAGCATCAATCGTTCTGGAAGTGTTAAGAGGAAGAAGATTGTCCTAGCAATTAAAGACAAGTTACGTGTTGTTCAAACAGTGAGGCGTCACAGGCAGCCAAGCGCCTTCAACAAGTGAGGCGCCACAGGCAAGCCAAGCTCCTTCAACAAGTGAGGCATTATAGGCAAGCCAAGCGCTTTCAACAAGTGAGGCGCCACAGGCAAGCCAAGCGCTTTCAACAAGTGAGGCGCAAGCAAGCGCCTTTAACAAGTGAGGCGTCACAGGCAAGCCAAGCGCCTTCAACAAGTGAGGGCATGCAAGTGCTTCAACAAGTGAGGTGCAAGCAAGCACCTTCAACAAGTGAGGCCTCACAGGCAACCCAAATGCCCTCAACCAGTGAGGCTTCAGCAGCTGGCAGTCAAAACTAACTTAGCTTAATGAACTGTACAGTAATTTTAAGTGTTAATTTTAGTGTTGTGTTAGTATAGGTTACGTAAATTGTTAAGAATTTTTAACTTCAAGATGTGTGGCATCAATCAAGAAGACGAACACCAACAAGGTAAGTTGAGGTTTCTAGTTGAATATTTAATAATTGTATGTGGCAAGGCAATTCAAATTATGTTGTTTGTAGTATAAAAATAGTTGGAAATGGTCACTTTTGGACTCGTAGGTGAAAAAGTACCATTATCCGAAAAATGTGATAATCCGGCTGGGGGTCCTTCCCATATAGTCCGGATGATCGAGTGGAGACAGTATGTTTACAGGAGTGGAATCATACATGTCAATGTTTGTGGATGACGCAAAATTAATGAGAAGAGTTGTGACAGACGAGGATTGTAGGATCCTCCAAGAGGACTTAAACAGGTTGCAGAGATGGTCAGGGAAATGGCTACTGGAGTTTAACACCAGTAAATGTAAAGTTATGGAAATGGGATCAGGTGACAGGAGACCAAAGGGACAGTACACAATGAAGGGGAACAGCCTACCTGTAACGAGTCGAGAAAGAGACCTGGGAGTGGATGTGACACCTAATCTAACTCCTGAGGCACATATAAATAGGATAACGACAGCAGCGTACTCTACACTGGCGAAAATTAGAACTTCATTCAGAAACCTAAATGAGGAGGCTTTTAGGGCGCTTTACACTGCCTACGTGAGACCCGTGTTAGAGTATGCTGCGCCATCATGGAGCCCCCACCTGAAGAAACACAAAGAAACTGGAGAAGGTTCAGAGGTTTGCGATGAGGCTTGTCCCAGAGTTACGAGGGATGGGATATGAAGAGCGTCTGAAGGAACTGAACCTTACGACACTAGAGAAAAGAAGGGAGAGAGGAGATATGATAGGGACATATAAAATACTCAGGGGAATTGACCAAGTGGAAATAGATGAAATGTTCACACGTAATAATAACAGAACGAGGGGACATGGGTGGAAACTGGAAACTCAGATGAGTCACAGAGATGTTAGGAAGTTTTCTTTTAGCGTGAGAGTAGTGGAAAAATGGAATGCACTTGGGGAACAGGTTGTGGAAGCAAATACTATTCATACTTTTAAAACTAGGTATGATAGGGAAATGGGACAGGAGCCATTGCTGTAAACAACCGATAGCTGGAAAAGCGGGATCCAAGAGTCAATGCTCGATCCTGCAAGCACAAATAGGTGAGTACAAATAGGTGAGTACACACACACAAAGCAATAGACTGGGAGGCCTATGAAGCAAGAATGGAGGACTTTTCGACATGCAGATTTGTGAACCTCATTCTGGAGATATTCTTGTATCAACACATAAAGCAGGCCACAAGAATGAGGGGTATCGTCAGTACTGGATCTAGTATCCACCAGGAAAGAAGAAGAGATATTTGATATCCAGTACCTTCCTCCCTTGGGAAAGAGTGATAATGTCCTGTTAGACATCGATTATGCTTTAAGATATCATCTAAAAGAAAATGGGGACATTGAAACAGTTGATAAACTCGATTTAAGGAGAGGTCACTATGGGGAACTTCAAAATTTTTTTAATGAGTGTAATTGGACAGACTTGTTGCTAGGCAGGGAAGTAAATGAAATGTATGCCAAATTTTTAAAAATATATGAGGAAGGCACATAAACATTCATACCAAAACAGAGATACAGGGCCAGAAAACAGGATTGGTTCAACAGAAATTGTGAGAGGGCCAGAGACCAAAAGACACAAAAATGGAATCAGTATAGGAAGAGGCCAAACCCCCAAACATACCAGCGATACAAAGATGCGAGAAACAACTATACGGCAGTAAGGAGAGAGGCAGAAAGAAATTTTGAAAAAGGGATAGCAGATAAATGTAAAACAGAACCGGGCCTATTCTACAAATTCTTAAACAACAAATTGCAGGTAAAGGATAATATCCAGAGGTTGAAAATGGGAAACAGATTCTCGGAAAATGAAAAGGAAATGTGTGAAACAATAAATGAAAAGTTCCAAAGTGTGTTTGTACAAAATGAAATCTTCAGAGAACCAGACAATAAAAATTCCAGAGAAACACATACAGCAGATAGAGGTGTCTAGAGATGAAGTGGAAAATATGCTAAAGGAGCTCAGTAAGAACAAAGCAGCTGGCCCAGATGGAGTTTCACCACGGGTTCTGAGAGAATGTGCATCTGAGCTCAGCATTCCACTTCACCTGATCTTTCAGGCATCCCTGTGTACAGGAATCGTAGCAGACGTGTGGAAACAGGCTACCATAGTTCCAATCTACAAAAGTGGCAGCAGGGAAGACCCCTCAATTATAGACCTGTATCATTGACACGTGTAATAGTGAAAGTATTAGAAAAACTAATCAAAACTAAATGGGTAGAACACCTGGAAAGAAATGATATAATATCAGACAGACAGTATGGTTTTCGATCTGGAAAATCCTGTGTATCGAATTTACTCAGTTTCTACGATCGAGCCACAGAGATATTACAGGAAAGAGATGGTTGGGTTGACTGCATCTATCTGGACCTAAAAAGGGCTTTCAACAGAGTTCCATATAAGAGGTTGTTCTGGAAACTATAAAATATTGGAAGGGGTAACAGGTAAGCTTCTAACATGGATGAAAAATTTTCTGACTGATAAAAAAATGAGGGCAGTAATCAGAGGCAATGTATCGGACTGGAGAAATGTCACAAGTGGAGTACCACAGGGTTCAGTTCTTGCACCAGTGATGTTTATTGTCTACATAAGTAAGTAAGTAATTATCAAAAGAAGGCACCAAACCGGGAAGGCTATGTAGCACCATCAAATACGCAAAATAATCAGAGGGCGCTAAATATCACCAAGGATGCCAATACGAGAACAAAAACGCATAAGGCGAACGATATCAAAAGTATCCGAGTCACCAAGAATTCTATCGAGGGACAGGCGACCGCGAGGGGCGGACGGAAAGCAAGACACACGCTCGTCCTGGAAGTCAGGACATTCAAGAAGGACATGCACGACCGTAAGAGGGACAATGCAACTAGGACAATAAGGAGCAGGGCGGCGCTCCATCAAGTGACCATGGGTTAAGCGAGTATGGCCAATACGCAACCTCGCCAGAGCTGTTTCCCACCGCCGGTTACGGTGGAAGGAGGACGGCCACGAGGAAACACAACATTTAAGAGTACGTAGCTTGTTACAAGTAACAGACAACCAAGAAGCCTGCCAACGGGTAAGGACTGAGGAATGGATAACCGGGTAAAAGTCGGAATACGGAATGCCTGTACAAGAGCGGACAGCTTCCTTGGCGGCAGCATCCGCACGCTCATTTAAAGACACACCAATATGGCTGGGAACCCAACAAAACTCAGCCGACTTAAATTTACTGTGAACAAGAAACAGCCAATGCTGGATCTCGACAACTACTGAATAAACCGGATTAAAGGACCCGAGAGCCATGAGGGCACTACGAGAGTCAACAACAACTACAAAGGAAGACTGACAACGAGAAAGCAGGAGACGAAGAGCATAGAGAATAGCATAAAGTTCCGCTGTAAAGATGCTAGTCTCCGGAGGTAAGCGACACATAAGTGCGATCAGGAAAAACAACAGAGTAGCCAACACCGTCCGCTGACTTAGACCCATCGGTGAAGACAGAAACGGAGCGGGAGTGAGAAGAAAAGTGCTCGAGGAAAAGGCGTTTTAGAACCGTAGGAGGGGTAAAAGCTTTAGTGATACGGGTCAAGGATGTACAAAACCGCGGAAGAGGGACCCTCCACGGGGGCAAAGAAGGAACAACACGAGGAGAAACATCAGAAATACGAACGGAAAGAGAATCCTGTAGGCGAGATAACCGGACAGAAAGAGGGAGGTGGTGAAGAGGAACAGGAACCGCAGGAGTGGCAAAAGTTAAAGCACGACAGAGGCGAGAGGAAGGATGTTGCAAGGACCGCGCAAGATAGCGAAGACAGTAGCGATCACGGCGGTCCCGGAGAGACAGGAAGCCAGTGTCAACATACAAGCTAAGGATGGGAGTCGAACGAAAGGCACCAGAACTGAGGCGCAACCCAGTATGGTGCAAAGCATCAAGACGGCGAAAAGTAGAAGGAGAAGCAGACGAGTAAGCAGGGCAACCATAATCGAGCTTAGACAGGACGAGAGAGGAATGTAAAGCAAGGAGAGTGCGCCTATCTGCCCCCCTAGAAGTATGGGACAAGACCCGAAGGAGGGTAAGGGCCTTAGAGCACTCAACACGGAGGTAAGAGATATGGGGAGACCAAGACAAACGAGTGTCAAGGAATAACCCCAAAAGCTTCGCGGAATCTTTGTATTCAAGGGGATGACCATAAAGTGACAAAGAGGGACGAAAAACAACCCGTTTCCTCGTAAAAGTCATTGCACAAGTCTTAGAAGTAGAGAACTTGAAGCCATGATCTGTGGCCCAAGACGACACGGCATCAATAGCAAGTTGAAGCCGGCGTTGAAGGAGAGGCGAATCATCACCCTGACAACAAAGGGTAAGATCATCGACATAGAGAGCGGAGAAGACACCAGAAGGAAGAGAGGAAAGAAGACCATTGAGGGCAACCAGAAAAAGAGTAGTGCTCAGAACACTACCCTGGGGCACACCTTCGTATTGCTGAAAAGAGGGAGAGAGAGCGGTACCAAGGCGCACCCGAAAGGAACGACGAGAGAGAAAGCTGCGGAGAAAGAGAGGGAGATGACCACGAAGGCCAAAAGAATGAAGTTGAGATAGGATATGATAATGCCAAGTGGTGTCGTAAGCCTTTTCCAGGTCAAAAAGGACGGCAACAACGGAGGTCTTCGCAGCAAAAGCAGTACGAATATAGACCTCCAAGTTCACCAGGAGATCTGTCGTGCTGCGGCACTTGCGGAAACCAAATTAAGAAGGGGAGAGGAGGTGATAGTGTTCCAGGAACCACATCAGACGAACGTTAACCATACGTTCAAAGAGTTTGCAGACACAACTTGTGAGAGCAATAGGGCGAAAGTCCTTAGGGGAAGTACCCAGAGACCCCGGTTTGTGAACAGGGAGGACAACGGCATCGAGCCAGTCCGCAGGGACTGACGACGACTCCCAGATCCGATTATACAGACTCAGTAAATACTGAGACGTGCTCGGAGGGAGATGGCGAAGCATCTCATAATGAATACCATAAGAGCCCGCCGCCGTAGAACCGCAGAGGGCCAGGGCAGAGCGAAGTTCAGAGAGAGAGAAGGGATCATTATAGGGAAGCTAAAGATGAGTGCAGAAATCTAAAGGACGAGACTCAAGGTGGGGTTTACGAAGAAGGAAAGATTGGGGAAGATGAAGACCAGAGCTAACAGAAGAAAAGTGGGAACCCAGTTCGGAAGCGACCTGCAACGGGTCCGCCACAAGAGTATCACGGAGGTGAAGGACCGGTGAAACATTGGGAACGAACTTACCCGCTATCTTGCGGATACGCTTCCAGATCTGGGCCAGAGGGGTTTCGGACGTAATTGTTGAGACATAAGATGCCCAACATTCACGTTTAGCCGTACGGATGGCCCTACGGGCCACCGCACTCGCTTTCCGAAAGAAAAGAAAAGAATCGGTCGTCTGCCTACGGCGGTGCCTCTTCCAGGCTGCACGCTTACAGCGGATAGCCCGAGCACAGTCCGCAGTCCACCAGGGAACGCACTTCCGTGGACCCCGAGAGGAAGAGCGAGGAATAGAGCGGAGGGCAGCGTTGAAGACAGTGTCATGAAAAAGGAGGAGAGCGCGAGAGAGAGGCAGAAGGGAGAGGTCAGAGAGAGCAGCACTGAGGGTAAATAGGGTCCAGTCTGCCTTAGCAAACTGCCACCTAGGGAAAGAGAGGGAAGGGCGAAAAGAGAAAAAGGAAACAAGGATGGGGAAATGATCACTTCCATGGAGGTCATCAAGAACCTGCCACGTGAAATCTAAGTAAAGAGAAGAAGAGCAGAGAGAAAGATCAAGACAAGAAAGGGTGCAAGTCCGAGAGTCCAAATGAGTGGGCTCACCAGAATTCAGAAGAGACAGGGAAGAAGAGAGGAGAAACGGCTCAAGGAGGCGACCCCGGGTATTCGTCAGAACGTCACCCCAAAGAGAATGACGACAATTGAAGTCACCCAGCAGGAGCACAGGCTCCGGCAAGGAGTCTAGGAGGTGTCTCAAATCAAGAAGAGAAAGCGGGACACTCGGGGAGAGATAAATGGAACAAACTGTATA
Organism: Procambarus clarkii; assembly: GCF_040958095.1. Lineage (NCBI taxonomy): Eukaryota > Metazoa > Arthropoda > Malacostraca > Decapoda > Cambaridae > Procambarus > Procambarus clarkii. The sequence goes on from NC_091209.1 coordinate 25,486,518, forward strand.
CCATTTCCCCACAAAGATACGAGCAGCAGAACAATGGAGAGGCGAAGGAAAAAGTAAAGGAACAAAGGGAATATCAGTACGAATCAAGAGAGCAGAAGAATTAGAAGCCCCAGCAACAGCTGGGGGGGGGGGGAGAGAAAGGAATAGCCACGAAAACGACCAGGACGAGCACCAAGCATCGGCTCCTGGAGACAGACACAAAGGGGCGAAAACCGCGAAATCAGAAGTTGGAGTTCGAGGAAATTGGCGTAATAACCTCGAACGATCCATTGAAGAATGGACAACGACGAGAAGAGAAAGGACAAAAACAGAGAACAAGGAAGAAACAAAGGCGAAAGAGCAACAGAGCACGTTAAAGAATATCAGGGTCGGGATCAGGGTCAGCAAAGTCAGGGTTAGGGGGCATGGGTAAACTGAGCAAAGACGGAGGGAAGGAAACGGGAGAACAGATCAGAGGTGGGCGGGCGGGGTCCGGAGAAGGAGGAGGAGGAGGAAGAGGAGGAGACAACGGAGAGGAGCAGGCAAGGACAGCAGCAGGAAGAGGAGGGGTAGAAAGAGGGGAGCGTACCTCAGCAAGGGCAGCAACTGAGAGGGAAGCGGGGGCTAAAGAAACCTCCATAGCAGGAACAGGGGGCGCAACCACCGAAATGGGAGGGGAAGGAGCGAGAGAGGCAGAAGTAGGGGCCGAGGAAGAAAGCGAAACCTTCTTACCCGCCGGGGAGGAGGAAGGAGAGGAGCCAGGTTTACGCTTCTGACGTAAAGAGACAGGTGTTCCAGCAACCACGTACTGGGCAACGGATTCTAGCGTCTCAACAGGAGAGGCTGAACGAGAGCGCACATGACGGCCGTTTGGAGAGCGATGGACATCAGCCCGCACCGACAGGCGGCGGGGAGAGTCAAGAGACGGAGGGGAAGGATGGGAAGGAGGAACGGAGGGAGACGAGGAAGAGGACACAGGAGACACGACAGACCGGGTAGAAGGAAGGGGAACCCCAGACAGAGGACCAGGAGGAGGATCCTTCGGGAGAGAACCCAAAGGAACAGAGGAGGGGGCAGTAGGCGCATCAGGGTCCAAGGCCCGGAAACGGTTGTGAGTCTGAGGAAGGCGGGATGGACGAGGAGAGGAAGAGCGCAACACGCGAGCATAAGAGATATTAGCATAAGGCGGGAGCCGGCGAACCTGGCGTCTCGCCTCAGGAAAAGATAAACGCTCCCGGTGCTTCAAGTTGAGGACGGCTGCCTCAAGCTTGTAATGGACACACGCACGGGAGAAGGCAGGATGGGTCTCACCGCAGTTCAGGCAACGAGCCTGGGGAGAAGTGCACTCCGACTTAGAGTGACCTTCGCTACCACACAAAGGACAGAGAGACAGTCCTGGAGCAGCGGAGGGCACCATGCCCAAACCTCCAGCACTTGTTGCAGAGCCGAGGAGAAAGAATGTACTCCTGGACAGAGCACCTGGCACCAGCAAGAATGACAGAGGGTGGAAGGGTCCTACCATCAAAGGTAATCTTCACAACCCGGAGGGGTTGACGGCGACTACCACGAGGGGGACGAGTAAACGTGTCCACCTGGAGAATAGAATGGCCCTGGGCAGCAAGGATATGTCGAATATCGTCGTGGCAGTCGCGCAGGTCCCGAACACCGGTCGCAACATGGGGCGGGAGCAAAATAGTGCCAACACTGGCATTCAACTGAGCGTTCTTCGAGACCCGAACAGGGGTCTCGCCAAGGCAGGATAAGGCAGCCAAGCGGGAAGCAGCATCCTGAGAAGGAGCAGCAACGACACGTGTACCGAGACGAGTGGGGTTGAAAGTAATGGAGGCATCCACGGAATCAACGAGATGTCGATAGAGGGAGAAATCGTCAGGAGGCGCAGAATCAAGAGGGAGGAGATCAAAATATTTGGCCCACGAAGCGGGACCAAACAAGGCTTGATAGGTAGCAGAACTGGAAGGAATCGAGCGAGGGCGGCCGTGACGAGGACGGCGGTGAGAACCCCCAGAGAGAGAGGGGTTAAAAGGCGCAGTAGTTACAACTAGAGAAGGAGCCACGCCAGGGGACGAGGTAGTCACCACCGGGGGCTTGGGGTTCGACCCAACCACAGAGGAGGGAGGGGAGCCAGGGGAAGGAGTCAGAGAGGCCAAAGGAGGAGCAAGGTCGGGGCCCAATGCAGCGGAGGCTACAGAGCCCGGTCTTCCAATACGGACCGACTCGGGGGCTTGGTCGCCCACTCCACGAGCCTGAGAAGGTTCAGAAGCAGAAGCAGCCGAAACAGGGGTTATCATCATTACGAAAAGAAGAATTCATTCACGAATGTGCCCCCACACCCACCATGGAGCCACAATTAGAGGCAGGACACCCAACAAGAAGCTATCGCCGATCTTGCCGGGGCCTCCTAGGGGTGCGTCGTGAGTATATGCCCCACAAACGCCACCTTAAGAAACCGACAGTCCGTCGAGATCGGGTTCAGTGACGAAAGGGGGATTGACAATAAAAGGTTCCCCTCGCTCTCGACGTCGGGTACTACAGTTCTACGGGTGCAAGAGTATGCCTCCTCAAGCACCCGGGCGTCAAAATAGAAGAAGTCCAAGGGAAGAACCAGAACGAGCAAAAGGTCGGCAGGAAACGGCAAGCAGAGAGGAGAAGAGGGGGGAGAAAAATGAAACAGAAGGAAAAGGAAAAGATGCCCAGCAGAATTGAAGAGGACGGCAGCAGGAGCACAAGGCTAGAAAAGGACAGAGGACTGTCCCAAGGAGCATCACACTCCGGCAGCCGCCCACTAAGCCCCCACACGGCGACAACGAGCTGAGCGGGGAAGGGGTTGTCTACATAAATGATCTACCAGTTGGTATACAGAATTATATGAACATGTTTGCTGATGATGCAAAGATAATAGGAAGGATAAGAAACTTAGATGATTGTCACGCCCTTCAAGATGACCTGGACAAAATAAGTATATGGAGCACCACTTGGCAAATGGAATTTAACCCTTAAACTGCGCAACGCGCCTGCAGGCTCACGTCTGGTTTGCGCAACGCGCCTCCGGGTATTTGTATTTTTCACGTTCCATTCAAAACTCCCGCGGCTACATGGGGTTCACATCAGCTTCCTCAGGGCTCTTGTAAACAGACGCCATTTTTAAAAAAAATCGTGGTCCACATTCCCGGGTGTGGGAGCCTCAGTAGTGTGTGAGCAACCAAGGCTGGCGCTCACAGCATGAGCGCACAGCACTGCTGTTCAGCGTGTGACCACAGCATCGCCTAATAATGTCAAAATAAATAAATAAATAAATATATATATATAAATATATATATATATATATATATATATATATATATATATATATATATATATATATATATATATATATATATATATATATATATATATATATATATATATATATATATATATATATATATATATATATATATATATATATATATATATATATATATATATATATATATATATATATATATATATATATATATATATATATATATATAACTTGTATTATTTAGCCATGATAGTGTTATAGAAGAGCCTGAGTGTGATAATGACTGGGTACAATGTTCAAATATCAGTGATTCAATGCTGTTCACGATGTTCACAGCGCTAGCCACAGCATTATTTCGTCCATGTAGGAATCTTCAAATGATTTCTTAGGTTCCTTTTCAAAATAAACGTGTGGTCAATTATTCATTTACAGGAATTGGTGACCAGGATTATGGTTATAATTAGCGTTGTGCGTAGTATTGTGGAAGGAGGAATTTTGGTGAGGGAGGGAGGGAGAGAAATGAGGTAGCCTCATTGTGTGTGTGTGACTGCCACTCTTGTTTTGCTCACCATACTAGCTTAACCCTTCAATTACGCATCGCATCATATGATGCTTTGACCGACTTGCAGTAAATTGCGCATCGCATCATGTGATGCTTTGGAGTACTACGCAAGATTTAAACAGCTCGCGGATACACGAGGTTCACCACACCTTCATCAGGGCTCTTGTAAACAGACGTCATTTTAAAAAAAAATCGTGGGCCAAACTCCCGGGTGTTAGGGGCCTCAGTATTGAGTCAGCTACCAAGCATGACGCACGCAGCATGAACTCACAGCACTGCTGTTCAGCTTGTGACCACAGCATCGCCTAAAAATGCCATAATATACTTGTTCATGCTATTATGTAGCGATGATATTATTACAGAAGACTCCTGAATGTGATAAAACTGACCAGGGTTCTGATAATAGCAGGATTGTGGTGATATTTGGCGCTGTGTGCCATGGAGGGAGGAGTAATGCTGTGGGAGGGAGGATTGTGGCGTTGTCTTTTGAGTGTGTGTGGCCGCCTTTTATTGACTGCACTCAGCATACCAGCTTAGTGGTTCGCTATGGTGAACACAAATGTAGATACTTATATATAACGTGTGTATAGTGTGAGATAACAGCGAGAGTAGGAGGTTGGGAGCTGCCATTTTGGTGAGGGAGAAGCGTCGTCTGCAGGACTTATCATGTTGTTTACTGATGACCACGATGGTCTTTGGGCACCATACCAGTTTACTTGTACAAGTATGGTGAATAAAACTGGTAGATATTTATATATAATGTGTGTATATAGCGTAATAACACCACACAGTATTATTGTAGGAGAAATATTAGTGCGTCTGGCCTTGAGGGCGGCAGCCATCAGCTGACTGTGTGAGTAGCTACGTCTTTACTCACCATACAAGCTTAGATGTACAGTTATGGTGAACAAAACATGTAAATACTTATATATAACGTCTGTATATAAAAGCAAAAACAGTATGGAGAATGGAGTGGGTGGAGAATGGTGGCAAGTCAGGTGAGGTGAGGTGAGGGAGGGAGTGGCAGCCAGTGGCAGCCAGTCACTGCCACTCAGCATACCAACTTAGTGGTTCGTCATAGTGAACAAAATATGCAGATACTTATATATAACCTGTGTATATAGTGTAATAACCGACAAAGTATTTGTTCACTGTTTGATGAACATAATTGAATCAACAATATGCACACCATATTTTTGAGTACAGCGATGATTCACTCATTTTATTATATAAATATATTCACACTACACACTATTGAATAATATTACAACAAAAAAACTACGAAAAATCAATCAGAGACATTGAAATAATTAGGTAATTATCTCTTTGTGGAAAATCTGGCCTGACAGCTGGCAATCAACAGACCGCCTGGGACGCACACTCAGTTAGCGCCTGATTTTTGCCAGAATTTCCCATCCTATAGTGGGCAATATATGCCAGTTAGGATTTTTTTATTATTTTTCCCGTGATCAGTGAACACAAATTACCAGGTTAGGAAGAAAAAATAATTTTTTTTTTTTTTTTTTTTTTGGTATGCGCCTGTGGGTGTCAAATGGTATATAGCTATGCACCATTTAAGGGTTAATGGTTCGCTATAGGCAACACATATGTACACGGGTATATATAGTGTGTGTATATAGTGTAAGAACAGCAGCAGGAGAATGTTGAGAGGAGCTATTTTGGTGAGGAAGGTGACGTAATCGTAGCGTCGTCTGCTGTCGGCTGTGTGATTTTTCATGCTGTGTATGGTGGCCACTGTACTGTTTGGACACAATACCGGCTTACTTGCATAGTTCTGGTAAATAAAACATGTAGATAGGTATATAGAACATGTGTAATAAGAACTATAACAGTATGGTGGGAGGAGCAATGTTGGCGAGTAAGATGTTGAAGTGAGGGAGACTGGCTGGGTGTGGCTGCTCTCACTTGCGGTGTTCTGAGTGTGTTGATGGTGAATGTATATAGTGTGTGACAGTGTAGTGTAAATAGATTGTATATATACATAAATTAGCATGATACATAGTAAATATGTGCTGCATATGTGTACACAAGTGTCATGCACGTAACACAGTGTCTTCGGACAGTATGGGTGTTTTACTGCCATAATATAGTGTACCCTGTTCACTATACATAGGATTAGCACGTAAAAACAAATAAAATGTATTTGGAACTGTGCGAAAAAAATGAAAGAAAATATATTCGCGGCAACTCGCACGCCCCGCCGCGAGCGCCCTACTGGCCCTGGGACCGTACATCACGGGCGAACAGGGAATGATGACGTCACGCCCCAACTTACGGACCGCATAGCAGCCAAAGTAAGTACAATTTCAATTTTTTTTTCTACATACCCATACTGAGGGAAGGGTTTCTGACACTTTAAAAAGAAAAAAAAATTTCCAGAGAATTTATTTCCTGCGCACTGCGGGGGTGTCATATTTGGAGGCAAGGCAGTTACGGGGTTAATGTTAATAAATGCCATGTTATGGAATGTGGAATAGGAGAACATAGACCCCACACAACCTATATATTATGTGAGAAATCTTTAACCCTTTAACTGCGCAATGACGTGCCTGCAGGCCCAGGCTTCATGTGCGCAACGCGTCTCCGGGTGTTTTTATTTTTCACGTTCCATTCAAAACTCCCGTGGCTACATGGGGTTCACATCAACTTCCTCAGGGCTCTTGTAAACAGACGGCATCTTAAAAAATTAGCGTTGAATGTAATGAAACGCCATTTTCTGGGTGAGTCCCGGAGGCTCCCCGGAGCTATCCCAGGCTGATATGCTAATGTCAGACTTTGGCATCAGTCATGTGTATGGAGTTCTTAGGCCTACCGGGGACCACGGCCAGAACCGGGCCCCCTCAGAGAGGCAAGGGGAGCAATTTGCCTATAGAAGCCCCCGTGTAGTTGGAAGCATTCTATGTCTGCCATCGACCGGAACAGGCACCCAGAAAGCTAAGCGCCCCAAAACAAACCCCTATTCTGGTTAAAATTGCTACCAAAAACCGAACTAGTGGATAGAACTCCCCAACCGAAAACAAGCAAACTAGTGTGACGTCACACACTGCCGCGCCGCTGTCTGCGCAGCTCCCCCCTCCCCGGGAGGGGGAAGGGGGAGCCCCAGACCCCCCGCGCCGGCTACCCACACCTCAGTTCTTGAGGCTGGATGTCAAAAACGCGAAAAACCGCCGACCGGAGGGAGGGAGGGATGCCGGGGAGCCTCCGGGACTCACCCAGAAAATGGCGTTTCATTACATTCAACGCTGGTTTTCTGGGGGGAGCCCCGTCGGCTCCCCGGAGCTAACTACCCACAGACAGAAAAAGAGGGACTTACCTGAGAGGCGGTCGTCGCTCACCCCTCAACTCGAAGCCGAGACAACCGGCTGCAACCGCCGACCCAAAGCAACACAGGCCCGACGAGGCCCAGGGACTTTCACAAGGTAACGAGCAGCCAGGACCCTGTTCGACCGCCAAAATCCCTGCGCCCGAATATCAGACCAAGACATATTCCCAAAGACGGCAGCAAGAGCCGCGAACTTACGATCGTCATGGGCACGGGGATAGACCGCAGGCTGGCTGGACCTAATAACCCTGCGGACGACCTGAGAGACCCGAACCCGCGAACAGGGAAGAAGGGAAACCGGATCAACCCACAGCGCGTCCCCGGACACAGAAGCTGTGGCGCGCAAATAACGGCGAAGCGCCGCAACCGGATACAAAACATGATGCACCCCCGGCCTGACCAACCAAGCATCAACCACCCATGGACCCCTCCGGAGCGCAGCAGTCTCATTCTTCGCCAGAAAAGAAGGAGACGGCTGCAAACGAACAAAACTATCACCACGACCAAAAGAGCAGAAACCCCTGCGCCGGAGGAGAGCATGAAGCTCCCCTACCCGACCCCCAGAGGCCAAAGCCAACAAGAAAAGTGCCTTGGAAAAACAATCCTGGACCGAAGGGGCCACAACGAAACGAGGAGACGAAAGGAAAGCGAGCACTCTGTCCAAAGACCAGGACGGCTCAGGCGAGGCATGAGCAGGCCGGAGGTGAAACAATGCACGAGACAGCTTGCGAAACGGCGCAGATGTAACATCGATACCGAAAGCAAGCTGAAGCGGCTCCGCCAGCGCCGCACGATACGAAGCGACAGTGTTAGGCATAAGATGACGGTCCTGAAACAACCACGAGAGGAAGGACAAGACCACCCGAACAGACAAGGAGCTAACACGACGAAGACGCAAAAAGAAACGGAAGGACCGCCAGGAAACTTCATACTGCCGCCGAGAAGAAGCCCTCAGGTGGGACACCAACAAGGAGGCCACCTGATCACCATAGAGATGATGATAGACTTGAGTCAAAAAAACCATACGCGAAGACTCGAGGAGAAGATCGAACCAGCTACGTGACTTACCGGCCCGATCTGCTGAAAGAGGCGGAGCCGCGGGAAAACCCTCGGGTTCGGACACCGAGCAACCAGCGCCTGAAACCAAGGCTGGGCCGGCCACCAAGGGGCCAGAAGGACAACTCTCCCCCGGTAAGTCTCTAAGCGAGTCAGGACCTGGAGCAACAGCCGAACCGGGGGAAAGAGGTACAGGAACCCCCACCTCGACCAGTCTAGCCGAAAGGCATCGACCCCGACGGCCTCGCAATCGGGGAAGGGCGCCACATAAACGGGAAGACGCCGCGACCACGCCGACACAAAGAGGTCCACTTCGGGGCGCCCTTACGTTTGACAAAGCCAACGGAAGGACTCGTCGTCGACCTTCCACTCCGTGGAGAGGGGGACGAAGCGAGACAGGGCGTCGGCCAAGACGTTGGACACGCCCCGTACGTGAACCGCCAGGAGAGCCAAACCCCGAGAACTCAGCAGACAAGTCACCCGAAGCGACCAACCCCAAGGAGACAAGGACCGCATCGAACCCCCGCGGTTCAGGCAATGAACCACCGGAGAACAGTCCGAATGGAGCCGAATCGTCGATCCGCGGGCCACCCGAATCCTCCCCAGAGCAAACCACACTGCCGCGAACTCCCGCACCGTACTGTGAGCTCGACAGAAGGACGGATCCCAACGCCCCTGGCCGGCCTGGTGAGCACTGGTCACAAAACACCAGCCGAGAGACGACGCATCCGTGTACACATCGAGCGAGGGCTCGGGCAGGCGCCAAGGCACTGAACCCCGAAAAACCCGAAGAGGAAGCCGGTGACGCAGCAACCGACGCAAGGCCCCCGGGGGTCGAACTCTGCGATCGCGAGAGAGGCGGAAGGGGGAACCCCGAAGGAACCAGAACAGCCGTCGAAGCCAAACCCGACCCGGCGGGTAGACCACCATCGCGAAGTTCAGGCTCCCGCACAGCCCCTCGAGCAACTGCCGGGTGACCCGAGGGCCCTCCAGAAACAGATGAAGGCGGGACCGCAGCCGCAGGAGAGACTCCGGAGGGAGAGACAAGGAGGCGGTTCGAGAGTCCCACACGAGACCCAGCCAAGTCCGAACCTGAGAGGGAACCAGATGGGACTTCCTCCAGTTCACCAAGAACCCGAACTCGGCGAGCTGGGAAAGAACCAAATCCCTGGCTAGCAAGCAAGCTGACTGGCTGGGAGCCCAAACCAGCCAGTCGTCGAGGTAGACCAACACCCGAACACCTAGGAGACGCAAACGAGCCACCACAACCCGTGTAAGGCGCGTGAACACGCGAGGTGCCAGGTTCAACCCGAACGGGAGACAACAAAAGCGGTAACTCAGGCGCCCCACAACAAAACCGAGCCAGTCCCTGCCGCGGATGAATCGGGACATGCCAATAAGCGTCCCGGAGGTCCAGGGACACCATCCAAGCTCCCGGCTCCAAGAGGAGCCGAACCTGAGACAGCGTAGTCATCCGAAAGGAGGGCAATGAACCCAGGGGTTCAGACGGGACAAGTCCAGAATGAACCGCAGGTCCGCGCAGTCCCGTTTCGGAACCGGAAACAGACGGGAAACCCATCTGAGGGACGACGTCGTTTCGACGACGCCCAAGTGTACCCACTCCAAGACGATTCGGCAGAGCGCAGGGGAAGAAACCTGCCCTGCCAGCCCCGACCCCCCAAAGGGGGGAGGGGCCACCCAACGCCACCGCAGGCCGCGAGACACGACCCGAAAGGCCCACGAATCGTGGGACCAGGCGCGGGCGAACAGTGCAAGCCTCCCCCCCATCGCCCCGTCAAGGGGGCAAACCGCGAAAGGGCCGGCGACCCTTACGAGACCCAGAACCCCGCACAGCGCGAACACCGCGCCGACCAGACGAGGGAGGGTCCGCAGGAGGAGCCAACCCCAAACCTGACACCAGAGGCCTACCACGACGAGAGGAACCCCGAGCCCTGGCACGACCTTTCCGGGAAGACCCACCCCGGGACCCCCGGAAAACCAACAAGTCCGACATCGGACGACAAGCCGCCGACGCAGCCTGAATAAACTGCGCCACGGCCGACTCCCCAAACAGGAGAGGACAAAAAGGTGAAGAACGCCTAAGAGCCAGAGCCCAAGCAGATTCCACGGAGGAACCCAGCATCGCCTGCCGACACGCGAGACGGGAAGCATAGAACAGGGAAACCGCATCCCGCAAAATCGGCGTGAACAGCTTCAACAAGGCAGCCGACGAACGCGCAGCCGAGGACAAGGTGCCGGACCCCGGGACGGACCCAAGCGTCCCCACATCCTCCATGAGCCAATCCGAAGACAGCTCCAGGAGGGAAAAGAACCGCAAGGCCGAACACAAAAGGCCCCGGGCGCGCAAGTCCTCCGCCACGAGCGCCGCCGAAAGGGAGGGAACCTGCACATGGAGATGAATAACGCCCACATCGCGGGGAAGGGCAGGGGCAAACAAGCACTCATTCAGGTACTCAAGTTCACCCCCCAGGAAAACCTGAAGCACCGTGGAAGCTTCCCGCCACTCCAGCGTGCGGGAACGACAGAAGGAATGCCAGGAATCCAGACTAAACAAGGGGCAGTCTGCTAGCCAGGACGACTCCGGAACCTCGTAAAGGAGCCAGAAAGGAAACGAAGTCCCAAACCTGAACGTGGACGGATCCATTTCCGAGGCATAATCCGGGTCACGCAGGAGGTAAGCTGCAAAGGCCGCTCGCACCACACCAGGTTGGATGCGATAAGCCGAAAACCTCCGGAAGGACAGAACCGACGTACCCGGGGGATCACGGAACCGAACCCGGGGAGGGGCCGACACCAAATCCAACTCATACGCAGAGGGGGGAAAAGAAAACCCCACTCCTTGTAACAATAAGCCCCGCTCAGTGGGAAGAAAAACCCAGGAGGGGTCCAGCGGGGCCCAAGGCCCCCAAGTAAGCCCCTCCCCAGCCTCGAGGTCCGTCACCACAGGGCCCGAGGCCGAGTCCTCTCCCCAAGCCCCGACCCCACAAGACAAGGACGGAGCAGCCGGAAAAGCTGGAGGAAGGGGGGCCCACTGGTCAGACCCTGAAGCTTCGGCCGGGAGACAAGACTCGAATGCCTCTGCCGCCCCCCCGGATGGGGCAACCCCCGAAGCTGCCCGAGTCTCGAGATCAAGTAACCCCTGCTCCGACCCCGAAACCCTCAGACGCTTCGGGGCCGGAAGCAGGGGCGGGGGACCAGAACGAACAGAAAGGGAAGGACGAGGAGGTGCGGACTGAACCAGGATCGAAGCGACCCCCACCCCCAAGTCCGGGTCTCGAAAAGCAAAGCGGGGCAGCCCCGGGGCATCCAGGGAAGCAACCAACCGAGCGCGTTGCAACAGACGAAACCTAGACTGCAACGCACGTGCCGCCTGTACCCGAATAGAATCATCAGAGGATTGGGTAAATTGAGTCACAAGCAAGCAGCAACACTCACAGGACTCAGGGTCGAAAGTATCACCGACCCAACAGGCAGCGTGGCAGAGGCAAAAACAATGAGGGTCACCCTGAGACAAGGGGACCGAGCAACCCTCAAGCTCGCACACAGCGAGTGGGGACTCCAGGGTCACATCCATCGGACCCACGCGCCCCCTAGGGAATTCCCAGGGTCCTGAGCGTTTACTTTAAGAGGACTCGCGCTCAGGTAGTCCCAGGCAGGGTGCTGCAAACCGGCGCCCAAAACTACCAAGCAAACTTCTAAAACTGAACCCCAGGGACGTGTACACTCACAGGGACCTAGCAGGGGGCGCCACCGAGGAGAACAGTGGAAGGGCAAAAACAAACTGAATAAAATGACAGAACCCCCCACCAGGCAAAAACAAAAAGAAAAACAAAACCCCGCAAAAGGACAGCGAACCCCAAGGAACAGAGCCGGCCGCGATGTCGGGAAATACAAGCTGAGCAGCACCCTGCGCCCCTACCAGTGCAAACTGCCTCTTACCTGCCGGTAACAAGGGAGAACAGAACACCCAAGAGCCCAACAGACGGCCGAAAAACCGAAAGGTAAAACGGACCAGCAGAGGCAGACCCCGAGGAGCCTGTGGAAGGTGGCCCCAAGCCCCAAGGGCAGTACTTACAGGGCACCTAGGGAAGGCAGCCCTAGGCGCATGCAGCCCGAGTACTGAAGATAACTCCTGGCTCTCGCACCCACAAAACTAACACCACACGCAAAGCACAGTGCAGTAGCGACACCGGAGCCAGAGCACACGACCATCGCCTATAGCATCAGCCTCAAGAACTGAGGTGTGGGTAGCCGGCGCGGGGGGTCTGGGGCTCCCCCTTCCCCCTCCCGGGGAGGGGGGAGCTGCGCAGACAGCGGCGAGGCGGTGTGTGACGTCACACTAGTTTGCTTGTTTTCGGTGGGGGAGTTCTATCCACTAGTTCGGTTTTTGGTAGCAATTTTAACCAGAATAGGGGTTTGTTTTGAGGCGCTTACCTTTCTGGGTGGGTGCCTGTTCCGGTCGATGGCAGACATAGAATGCTTCCAACTACACGGGGGCTTCTATAGGCCATTGCTCCCCTTGCCTCTCTGAGGGGGCCCGGTTCTGGCCGTGGTCCCCGGTAGGCCTAAGAACTCCATACACATGACTGATGCCAAAGTCTGACATTAGCATATCAGCCTGGGATAGCTCCAGGGAGCCGACGGGGCTCCCCCCAGAAAAAAATCATGGTCCACATTGCCGGGTGTCAGAGCCTCAGTAGTGAGTGAGCAACCAAGGCTGGCGCTCGCAGCATGAGCGCACAGCACTGCTGTTCAGCGTGTGACCACAGCATAGCCTAATATTGTCAAAATATATATATAATCTGTTTTATTTAGCCATGATAGTATTATAGAAGAGCCCAAGTGTGATAATGACTGGGTACAATGTTCAAATATCAGTGACTCAATGCTGTTCACGATGTTCACAGCGCTAGCCACAGCACCACAGAATATTTCGTCCATCTAGGAATCTTCAAACGACTTTTTAGGTTCCTTTTCAAAATAAACTTGTGGTCAATTATTCATTTACAGGTATTAGTGACCAGGATTGTGGTTATATTGAGCGTTGTGCGTAGGAAGGAGGAATTTTGGTGAGGGAGGGAGGGAGAGAATTGAGGTAGCCTCACAGTGTGGCAGTAACTCTTGTTTTGCTCACCGTACTAGCTTCGTGGTTCGCTATGGGGAACACACATGTACATGGGTATATACAGTGTGTGTGAAGTGTGTAATAACAGCACCAGGAGTATGTTGTGAGGAGCTATTTTGGTGAGGGAGGTGACGTCGTAATCGTGGCATCGTCTGCTGTCTGCTGTGTGATTTGTCATGCAGTGTATGGTGGCCACTGTACTGTTTGGACACACTAGCGGCTTACTTGCATAGTTCTGGTAAATAAAACATGTAGATAGGTATATATAACATGTGTAAATCGTGTAATAAATACAATAACAGTATGGCGCGAGGAGCAATGTTGGCGAGTAAGATGTTGGAGTGACGGAGGGCTGGGTGGGTGTGGCTGCTCACACTCGCGGTGTTCTGAGTGTGTTGATGGTGAATGTATATAGTGTGACAGTGTATAGTGTGTACATATTGTCACGTGGGGGTGGGCGGTCCGGGGCTCTGCTAACACTTAACTGCTAGGGGCTCAAAAGGCCCAAATACTCAGCCCCTCCGACTCCCGGGATTCACCGGAGTCTCCTTGGTCACACAAGATAGGACCAACAATGCCCACCTCCGCAGGTCTTTGCTTCCACCACAAAAGGGGGTGCCACTGATTCACCCTGGAAGCCCTTCAGTCAAACACGGGGAAACTGCTGTTAACAGTTCCGGCCTAGACCCGTGGGGGAGTGAAGGAAGACTCAGGCTTACCTTATAACTATAACCTCCCTGAGCCTTGCCTGCCAGACAAAAAAAAGGTTGCAGGAACTCCTTTCCCGCCTGTCTTCTCTATCTTCCTCTTAGCAAGGTCGCCAGCTGGGTTATTATATTTGCACCCCAGCAATGCAGGTCAGTGGGTGTATTATATATTGTTTGTAGCCAGAAATGTATGCTCATAGAGAAATATCATAAATGGAGGCACACTCAAACACAGTAATAAAATGTGTGGATTTACTGATGCAAATTACATGAACACACACACACAATCACAAGTAATACATGAATATGGAATATGGATAACGAGTCTGGAGATCGTCAGCCTCTTCTTCCACGACCTCCAACACTCCTTCAACTGGGCAGGAAGACAGGAGTCTCACACTCTCACAGGAGGGCCTCTTCACCACGTCGGCACCTCTTCTTCACTGTCCTGCCATCCATACACACTGTCCTCTCTGACAGTCCTGGACACAAGCTGCCTTGCAGCCTATTCTACTATTAAAGTAATAAAGTCTTGCTGCCACATACACAAGTAAATATTGTGGCCTATCTAGCCTACTCATACAAGGGGTAATGGGAGGGAAAAATGATCTACCTTACACTCCTGGCTCACGACGCCTGTCCCTCGATGGTGTGAGGTTCCCACGCTTCCTTGGGTCGATCCTCGACGATCCAGGACGTTCCACAGGTCCTCAGGTGTCGTGAAGCCTTCGCGTCGTCGCCGTTCCAATCCCTGAGATTCAGCTGCCCCAATCCTGGTTCATCGATGGGCGCTGAGCTAATCACTATTTCTCCCCACACTCGCCTCTCCCACAGGGCGTCGCTCCTTGTCCTAGGCACGGTGTCGTCCTTCCAAGATTCTCAGTGGATGTGCCCCCAGTCACAGCTAGGCCTGCTCACCCACCCTTCAGACCTCAACGTCCAGCCAGCGGCGCCGCCCAGCGTCGTCGCCGACTATTTTCCAAGTTTGGCACTTCTCTGCTCACTGAACTTGGTTCCTCTTTGGCTTCCCAGAAGCACAGGGTCTCCAATAACTGTGATGGGCTGCGAAGGCCAGCTCAATCCACTGAACAAGGCTTGCAGAGCCTCCAATCCTTGAGAGCAGACCGAGGCGCGTCCTGTCGCTTCCACGGTCAGTACAACTCTGACGTTGGCGCCGCCCGGGGCACTCGGTGACGTCATGGCGGGCCCTGATTTGTCGCCCGCGACCTACGTCGGCCAATCCGCGATCGACATAGTGTCCCTTCCAAAAGGTCATATCTGCCGTAGGGGATACTGTTTCATTTTATATCAGGGCGCTAATTTCTCCTTATTTACAACTTATAATGTAACCACCTTCCATTAACTGGCAGCTGGTCTGGTCGCCACATATATCATTAGACTCCCTGAACCTCAGAGAATCAGTAGGGAGAGCTGATATGACTCTTTAAGCTGGCAAACGAAAGAAATAGGAGAGGGCACCGTAACATACCCCTCCCCTTAAAATAAGAGTCATATCGGAAGAGCGGCACTCAAGAGGGCAACCTATACTCTTGCTCCCTCCGTTCCTGAAGTGTCACTCCTCCAGTTGGTGACGTGGCTCATACCACTTTGCCAGTCACTTGCCTCACTGTATCTCCACCTCGCATAGGAACGGGTGTGATGGGTGTTCCCTGAACACCTACAAGAAATCCTCTCGCCATGGCTACGAGTGTACTCCCACGGCTCGTTACCACTGTAAGATTCAGTGCATGCAGCGCCTCCACCGCGTCGTGCACTCCGAGATAGTCTTGCATTTACACTGCGTCCTACAGGTACTCCATGTTTCCTCTCATGATCTCCTCTTCGCCAATCTTCTCTCTTCTCGGTTCCTCTTCTCCCGTAGGTGCGTTGTCTCCTCACAGTGGCACTTGTAACCCGTACTCCATCCAGCAGCTCCCTCTCTTCCACACTAGGCTTTTGCGATGGCCCAATGCCCCTCTGGTTAGGCTGGCGCCTACCCTGGGTGTACCTATTCCCTGCTTTCTTCGTATCGCCTTTCCTATACCACTCGCTCCTTCGTTCCCGACGAACATCTTCACTCCTCCAGGAGATTCTCTTCCCTGCAGACGTCTTCTTCGGTTCGTGGTTGGGCTCATCCACCTCCCTGTGGCTCACCTCACTACGGTGGTTCATCTTGCACCTACCACTATTCATCTGGCCGGCATAGGGTGCACTGCGTCGTGGCTCCTCCACTCTGCCCCTCACTGCCGTTCGCTCATCCACTGAGCTTACTTTATTCACGTTTCTGTATGGAGGGAGTGCGGTCTGCAGCCTCTTCACCGCCCCAGGCGTTTGTACAGCTGCTCCTCGCCACTCCTTCACACGCATCATCAGGCTTAGTCGGAGGTCCCCGTCGGGGTTTTCCACAACCTCCGACGACCTCTCTGCACTCTCGCCCTCGTTGTCGTCGTCTCTGGCGACGTTTTCCCTGGCGAAGTCGGCTTCCTCACCACCATCTGGAACGACCGATACCTCACCTGGCAGGGTTGTACCGCTGCTTGCAACATAGGCACTCCTGGCCCAATCGGGTTGTATCCTGCCTCCTCCGAGGTCATTACCCAGCACCATCTGTACATGCTCTAGGGGTAACTTAGGGGCTACAGCTACTATAGCTTTCTCGACTCCGCAGTCGGTAATCAGCTGTACTTCGTGAAGTGGCAACCTGTATTCCTCCCCCACACTGCGTATCCTCACCACTCCCACAGGTGAATCATTAAATTCCTTGGGGAGAATACTCCTGGTCACCATACTTATGTCAGCACCCGTATCTCGAAGCACGGCAACCTCCACTGGGTCTGACTTTCCAAACTTCACGTTGGCCTCGAAAACGAAGGGATGTTCACCCAACTTCATTTCCCAACCATTCACGTTGGGTCCACTATAATATGGGGTGTGAACAAACACTCTCTCCTCTTCCAACATTAATCCTACATTCCTTTGGTGCTCCTCACACTCGCGGGCATAATGTCCTCTCACGCCACAGTTGTAGCATCGGCTGCCTCCCCTGGGCGGCCACTCGCTAGTCACTCTGGCGGTACCACTTGTAGACGTCCCCTGTGTCCTCCTTGGACTCCTTGTCGTCGTATCCGGGACTGCAGCACTTGCTCCCGAGTTAGGTCCACTGCTCACAGCTTGGGGCTTCCTCCCCGCGTCTCTTGAGCTCTTGAACCACGTTACTTCATCGGGCACACTACTCTTGGGAGAGTCCCCACCCGTCCTCGCTCCTCCTGAACTCCTAAGGTTCCCTCCCGACCTGGGGTAAGGCGAGTGTCTGGGCGGCCCCTCCCTCCTGATATGTAGTGCCTCCTCCAGCATGTCGGCTCGATCCGCTACAGCCTTCAGGTCCTTAATACCTGCTTCTCTCACCCTTACTCGCAACTCAGGATGGAGCACCGACATGAACTTCTCCATCACTATCAGTCGTTTAACATCATCCACCGACTCCGCTTCCTCCGCCTTCAACCATCGTAGGAATTTCCGTTCCATATCCCTGGCGGTCTCGGCGTAAGTCTTTCCCGACGCTCTTGTACACTCTCTGAACCGCTTCCGGTACATCTCCGGAGTCAGCCGGAATGAGTGGAGAACCGCATTCTTAATCGCGTCATAACTAGTACACTCCTCTAGGTCCAGCATGTTATAGGCTTCCCGGGCCTCACCAGTCAATCTGCCCTGGACCAGAGCAGCCCAATCATCTTCCGGCCACTCCTTCAGAGTTGCTATCCGTTCAAAGTGTTCGAAGAACGCCTCAGCTTCTTGTGGTTCGAACGTAGGTAAGTCACGTTCCCTTACCTTGAGGTCATCCCGCCGTGCAGGTAGTGAGGGTAGACCCCGTTCAACGCGACGTAATTCGACTTCTTTCTTTGCCTTTATCTCCTCCAGTCGCAGTTGTCTCTCTCCTTCTTCCCGCTGCAGCCGAGCTTCTCGCTCCTCTCGCTGCAGCTCAGCCGCACGTTCCTCTCGCTGCAGCTCAGCCGCACGTTCCTCTCGCTGCAGCTCAGCCGCACGTTCCTCTCGCTGCATTTGCGCTTCTCTCTCCTCTCGTCGTAGCTGGGCTTCCAGTTGCATCTTCATCATTTCCAGTTGCAGGCTCCTCTTACTACAGCTGGACCTTCCACTGCTCCCATGTTCACTGTGAATTCTCTCCACACTGGTAGGCGCTTGGGGAGGCCCTAGTCGGGACGGTTCACCTTGCGACGGCTCTCCTCGGGACAGCTCCTCTTGAGATGGCTCCTCTCCCGTCGCTTCCTCTCGAGCTGTGAGCTGTGCCATGATCTCTATCCTTCGCTCCGCTACCTTAGTCGTCCTCAACCTGATCCCAAAGTGGTTTGCCACTTGTTGGAGCTGGGCCTTGGTACACTCTTCCAAAATTCTCTCGTCCCTTGTGTCAATAAATTTCTTTACTTTGTCTTCCTCCATCTCTATATCATCAAGCATACACGACAGCACAGACAAGTTAGTAGGCACTAATTTCACCGTTTCAGTCCCTTAGCTGGTTGAGTAACAGTACCACCGAATTCACTGGCCACACTGTATTAGTACCCTGGCAACACTTGTCTTGAAATTTGGTCCACACTGTAGCTTGATCCACGCTTCCTGGCGAAGTTCCCAGTTCTTGGCTACTGGGGTTCGAATCCTGGCAAGGTCGCCAGTTCTCTTGTCACGTGGGGGTGGGCGGTCCGGGGCTCTGCTAACACTTAACTGCTAGGGGCTCAAAAGGCCCAAATACTCAGCCCCTCCGACTCCCGGGATTCACCGGAGTCTCCTTGGTCACACAAGATAGGACCAACAATGCCCACCTCCGCAGGTCTTTGCTTCCACCACAAAAGGGGGTGCCACTGATTCACCCTGGAAGCCCTTCAGTCAAACACGGGGAAACTGCTGTTAACAGTTCCGGCCTAGACCCGTGGGGAGTGAAGGAAGACTCAGGCTTACCTTATAACCATAACCTCCCTGAGCCTTGCCTGCCAGACAAAAAAAAGGTTGCAGGAACTCCTTTCCCGCCTGTCTTCTCTATCTTCCTCTTAGCAAGGTCGCCAGCTGGGTTATTATATTTGCACCCCAGCAATGCAGGTCAGTGGGTGTATTATATATTGTTTGTAGCCAGAAATGTATGCTCATAGAGAAATATCATAAATGGAGGCACACTCAAACACAGTAATAAAATGTGTGGATTTACTGATGCAAATTACATGAACACACACACACAATCACAAGTAATACATGAATATGGAATATGGATAACGAGTCTGGAGATCGTCAGCCTCTTCTTCCACGACCTCCAACACTCCTTCAACTGGGCAGGAAGACAGGAGTCTCACACTCTCACAGGAGGGCCTCTTCACCACGTCGGCACCTCTTCTTCACTGTCCTGCCATCCATACACACTGCCCTCTCTGACAGTCCTGGACACAAGCTGCCTTGCAGCCTATTCTACTATTAAAGTAATAAAGTCTTGCTGCCACATACACAAGTAAATATTGTGGCCTATCTAGCCTACTCATACAAGGGGTAATGGGAGGGAAAAATGATCTACCTTACACTCCTGGCTCACGACGCCTGTCCCTCGATGGTGTGAGGTTCCCACGCTTCCTTGGGTCGGTCCTCGACGATCCAGGACGTTCCACAGGTCCTCAGGTGTCGTGAAGCCTTCGCGTCGTCGCCGTTCCAATCCCTGAGATTCAGCTGCCCCAATCCTGGTTCATCGATGGGCGCTGAGCTAATCACTATTTCTCCCCACACTCGCCTCTCCCACAGGGCGTCGCTCCTTGTCCTAGGCACGGTGTCGTCCTTCCAAGATTCTCAGTGGATGTGCCCCCAGTCACAGCTAGGCCTGCTCACCCACCCTTCAGACCTCAACGTCCAGCCAGCGGCGCCGCCCAGCGTCGTCGCCGACTATTTTCCAAGTTTGGCACTTCTCTGCTCACTGAACTTGGTTCCTCTTTGGCTTCCCAGAAGCGCAGGGTCTCCAATAACTGTGATGGGCTGCGAAGGCCAGCTCAATCCACTGAACAAGGCTTGCAGAGCCTCCAATCCTTGAGAGCAGACCGAGGCGCGTCCTGTCGCTTCCACGGTCAGTACAACTCTGACGTTGGCGCCGCCCGGGGCACTCGGTGACGTCATGGCGGGCCCTGATTTGTCGCCCGCGACCTACGTCGGCCAATCCGCGATCGACATAGTGTCCCTTCCAAAAGGTCATATCTGCCGTAGGGGATACTGTTTCATTTTATATCAGGGCGCTAATTTCTCCTTATTTACAACTTATAATGTAACCTCCTTCCATTAACTGGCAGCTGGTCTGGTCGCCACATATATCATTAGACTCCCTGAACCTCAGAGAATCAGTAGGGAGAGCTGATATGACTCTTTAAGCTGGCAAACGAAAGAAATAGGAGAGGGCACCGTAACAATATGTTGTAAATATACATAAATGAACATGAAACATTGGTGTGAATAACTGTATGATTTGCAGGAGAAATGTTGGCGAGTAAGATGTTGGAGGAGTGAGGGAGGCTGAGTGTGGCTGCTCACACTCGCAGTGTTCTGAATGTGTTGATGGTGAATGTATAGAGTGTGTGACAGTGTATAGTCTGTTAATAGATTGTATATATACATAAATTAGCATGATACATGGTAAATATGTGCAACGTGTGTACACAAGTGTCATGCACGTAACAGTGTCCTCAGACAGTACGGATGTTTTACTGCCATAATGTAGTGTACGCGTTCATTATACATAGGATTAGCACGTAAAAACAAAATGTATTTGGAACTGTGTGCAATATATGAACAAAAATATATTCGCGGCAACTCGCACACCCCACCAGCCCCGGGAGCGTATTGCACGGGCGAACGGGGAATGATGACGTCACGTGCCAACTTACGGACCCCAAAGCAGCCAAAGTAAGTACAAGTTCGAAACTTTTTTGACATACCCCATACTGGGGGAAGGGTTTTTGACACTATAAAAACAAAAGAATTGTTTCAAGAGAATTTATTTCCTGCGCACTGGGGGGGTGTCATATTTATAGGCCGCACAGTTAAAGAATTCTGATAAAGAAAGAGATCTAGAGGTGGTTCTAGATAGAAAACTATCACCTGAGGACCACATCAAGAATATTGTGCGAGGAGCCTATGCCACGCTTTCTAACTTCAGAATTGCTTTTAAGTACATGGATGGCGATTTACTAAAGAAATTGTTCACGACTTTTGTTAGGCCAAAGCTAGAATATGCAGCGGTTGTGTGGTGCCCATATCTTAAGAAGCACATCAACTGGAAAAGGTGCAAAGACATGCGACTAAGTGGCTCCCAGAACTGAAAGGCAAGAGCTGCGAGGACAGGTTAGAGGCAATAAATATGCCAAAACTTGAAGACAGAAGAAAAAGAGGTGATATGATCATTACATACATAATAGTAACAGGAATTGATAAAATTGATAGGGAAGATTTCCTGAGACCTGGAACTTTAAGAACAAGAGGTCATAGATTTAAACTAGCTAAACACAGATGCCGAAGAAATATAAAAAAATTCACTTTCGCAAACAGAGTGGTAGACGGATGGAACAAGTTAGGTGAGAAGGTGGTGGAGGCCAAGACCGTCAGTAGTTTCAAAGTGTTAGATGACAAAGAGTGCTGGGAAGATGAGACACCACGAGCGTAGCTCTCATCCTGTAACTACACTTAGGTAATTACACAGGTTGTTGAGAGGTTGAGCTGGAGGAGGCAGAAGTCACACTGCAGCAAGCTCCTGGAAATATCGAATTACCTAGGTATTGGGCACAGGTTGAGGGCTACAGTGGTGTCCCAGGTTACATAAAGGTTCAGGGAAGAGTAAAAGCAAATAAAATACAATAAACAAGTAAAAGTGAGTGAAAATAGCTGAGTGGAAAAGTTTGTTTTGGTCTAGAACAAAAACAAAGATGGCCGTCGCCACCACCCCCACTGAGAATGTAGACACACCAACAGATGATGGTTTCAAAGGATTCTCACCACAAGATATAAGGAAAGGAGGTGTTCTTGGCAGGTTAGAGATAATTGAGGATATGCAAAAGAAGTATGAAGAAAAAGTGCTTAAATTGGAAGAGGACAATGGAGCTCTTTGTAATGAGCTTTGCACTCTAAAAGGGAGTATGCTTCAACAAGGTAAGATTATTACTGCATTAACAGACAAGGTAACAAATCAGGAGGAGCAAATCAAGGAACTAGTGAAAGAAAATGAGGCATGGAAAGTGAAGTGTGGTGACTTTGAAGAAATAAACAAGAAAATAGACTCATATGGTGAACAACTCCAAGCAAGCCTAAGGGCTAACATAGAGTTAGGTAAGGATCTCCAACGGGAAACTTCACTGACAACTCACATAGAGGAGGTGAATAAAGAACTAGAAAAGTATAAAGAAGAAATAAAAGCGACATATGCTGAAGTTGTAAAAGAGAAAGAGACTATCAAAGAAGTGTGTTCGGAAGTCAAAACCAGAAATGATCAACAAGAAGCAGAAATTAGGCAAGCAATTAGGAAAGAACTGGTTACCAACAGTAAACTGGTACAAAACACTGCAGACAAAACACTAAGTCCATAATCATTTTTGGATGTTTAGAGAAGGAAATTTCATCTATGGTGGACCGAGCGGCAGAAGAGATGAAAATCATAGAGAAAATAGTAGGTTTAGGAGAAGGCTCAAAGGAAAATGTCAGTGATTTTAGAAGAATAGGAAAATATGAGAAAGAAAAGAACCGCCCCTTAAGGGTGACGTTTAATGGAGTGAAAAACATGATGGAAGTGCTAAGAAATGCCAGGAAACTGCAGAGTGATGAGGTTGGGAAATTTTGGTCAATAAGACAAGACCTCTCCAAGGAAGACAGAGAAAAGCTGAAAATGAACCTAATTGAGGCAAAACGTCTAAATGGGGATAGAAATGAAGAAGACAGAAATTCTTTTTTTTTACAAAGTGACAGGGACTGGAAAGCTTGTGAAATGGTACATAAAAACAAAGCAACAAGATCAGTAGTGGAAGGGGGAGTAAAGAGCAAAGGAAAAGGGAACATGTTCCTGAAAATTGTATATACCAACATAGATGGAGTGCGGTCAAAAACTTTGGAGTTGCAAGATATAATCCAGCTTAGGGTCCCAGATATTGTTGCATTATCAGAAACGAAACTTGAAGGAAATATAATAAATGAAGTCATATTCCCAAGAGGCTACTCAGTTTGGAGACATGACAGGAAAACTAGGAAAGGAGGAGGAGTGGCTGTACTGGTGAAAAAACACCTGAAGGTAAAAGAGTTAATATTTGAAAACCCTCGAGATATTGACATAATGGCATTGCAGGTCTGGAATCAGGATGATAAGCTGATAATTGTAAATACCTACAGCCCACCAGCAAGCAACACATGGACAAAGGAAGAACTGGATGACAAACGAGAGGGACTCATAATGGTCATGAGAGATATTATTGTACAAGCAGATAAAGATAAATCACGACTGTTGATACTGGGGGACTTCAACTTTAGAGCAATAGACTGGGAGGCCTATGAAGCAAGAACGGAGGACTTTTGGACATGCAGATTTGTGAACCTCATTCTGGAGACATTCTTGTATCAACACATAAAGCAAGCCACAAGAATGAGGGAAGGAGATGTACCGTCAGTACTGGATCTAGTATTCACCAGGAAAGAAGAAGAGATTTTTGACATCCAGTACCTTCCTCCCTTGGGAAAGAGTGATCACGTCCTGTTAGACATTAAATATGCTTTAAGATATCATCTAGAAGAAAATGGTGACATTGAAACAGTTGATAAACTCGATTTAAGGAGAGGCAACTATGGGGAACTTCGAAATTTTTTTAATGAGTGTAATTGGACAGAATTGCTGCTAGGCAGGGAAGTAAATGAAATGTATGCCAAATTTTTAAAACTATACGAGGAAGGCACACAAACATTCATACCAAAACAGAGATGCAGGGCCAGAAAACAGGATTGGTTCGACAGAAATTGTGAGAGGGCAAGAGACCAAAAGACACAAAAATGGAATCAGTATAGGAAGAGGCCAAACCCCCAAACATACCAGCGATACAAAGATGCGAGAAACAACTATACAGCAGTAAGGAGAGAGGCAGAAAGAAATTTTGAAAAAGGGATAGCAGATAAATGTAAAACAGAACCGGGCCTATTCTACAAATTCATAAACAACAAATTACAGGTAAAGGATAATATCCAGAGGTTGAAAATGGGAAACAGATTCACGGAAAATGAAAAGGAAATGTGTGAAACATTAAATGAAAAGTTCCAAAGTGTGTTTGTACAAAATGAAATCTTCAGAGAACCAGACACAATAAGAATTCCAGAGAACAACATAAAGCGGATAGAGGTGTCTAGAGATGAAGTGGAAAATATGCTAAAGGAGCTTGGGAAGAACAAAGCAGCTGGCCCAGATGGCGTTTCACCATGGGTTCTGAGAGAATGTGCATCTGAGCTCAGCATTCCACTTCACCTGATCTTTCAGGCATCCCTGTGTACAGGAATCGTAGCAGACGTGTGGAAACAGGCTAACATAGTTCGTATCTACAAAAGTGGCAGCAGGGAAGACCCCCTCAATTATAGACCTGTATCATTGACAAGTGTAATAGTGAAAGTATTGGAAAAGCTAATCAAAACTAAATGGGTAGAACACCTGGAGAGAAATGATATAATATCAGACAGACAGTATGGTTTTCGATCTGGAAGATCCTGTGTATCGAATTTACTCAGTTTCTATGATCGAGCCACAGAGATATTACAGGAAAGAGATGGTTGGGTTGACTGCATCTATCTGGACCTAAAAAAGGCTTTCGACAGAGTTCCACATAAGAGGTTGTTCTGGAAACTGGAAAATATTGGAGGGGTGACAGGTAAGCTTCTATCATGGATGAAAAATTTTCTGACTGATAGAAAAATGAGGGCAGTAATCAGAGGCAATGTATCGGAATGGAGAAATGTCACAAGTGGAGTACCACAGGGTTCAGTTCTTGCACCAGTGATGTTTATTGTGTACATAAATGATCTACCAGTTGGTATACAGAATTATATGAACATGTTTGCTGATGATGCTAAGATAATAGGAAGGATAAGAAATTTAGATGATTGTCATGCCCTTCAAGAAGACCTGGACAAAATAAGTATATGGAGCACCACCTGGCAAATGGAATTTAATGTTAATAAATGTCATGTTATGGAATGTGGAATAGGAGAACATAGACCCCATACAACCTATATATTATGTGAGAAATCTTTAAAGAATTCTGATAAAGAAAGAGATCTAGGGGTGGTTCTAGATAGAAAACTATCACCTGAGGACCACATAAAGAATATTGTGCAAGGAGCCTATGCGATGCTTTCTAACTTCAGAATTGCATTTAAATACATGGATGGCGATATACTAAAGAAATTGTTCATGACTTTTGTTAGGCCAAAGCTAGAATATGCAGCTGTTGTGTGGTGCCCATATCTTAAGAAGCACATCAACAAACTGGAAAAGGTGCAAAGACATGCTACGAAGTGGCTCCCAGAACTGAAGGGCAAGAGCTACGAGGAGAGGTTGGAAGCATTAAACATGCCAAAACTAGAAGACAGAAGAAAAAGAGGTGATATGATCACTACATACAAAATAGTAACAGGAATTGATAAAATCGACAGGGAAGATTTCCTGAGACCTGGAACTTCAAGAACAAGAGGTCATAGATTTAAACTAGCTAAACACAGATGCCGAAGAAATATAAGAAAATTCACCTTCGCAAACAGAGTGGTAGACGGTTGGAACAAGTTAAGTGAGGTGGTGGTGGAGGCCAAGATCGTCAGTAGTTTCAAAGCGTTATATGACAAAGAGTGCTGGGAAGACGGGACACCACGAGCGTAGCTCTCATCCTGTAACTACACTTAGGTAATTACACACACACACACACACTTTTTACGGGGAAAAAGGGATTGCAGACAAATGTAAAACAGAACCAGGTCTATTCTATAAATTCATAAACAACAAATTGCAGGTAAAGGATAATATTCAGAGGTTGAAAATGGGAAATAGATTCACGGAAAATGAAAAGGAAATGTGTGAAACATTAAACGAAAAGTTCCAAAGTGTGTTTGTACAAAATGAAATCTTCCGGGAACCAGATACAATAAGAATTCCAGAGAACAACATACAGCACATAGAGGTGTCTAGACACGAAGTGGAAAAAATGCTCAAGGAGCTAAATAAGAACAAAGCAGTTGGTCCAGATGGAGTTTCACCATGGGTTCTGAGAGAATGTGCACCTGAGCTCAGCATTCCTCTTCAACTGATTTTTCAGGCATCCCTGTTTACAGGAGTTGTAGCTCATGTGTGGAAAAAGGCTAACATAGTTCCAATCTACAAAAGTGGAAGCAGGGAAGACCCCCTTAATTATAGATCGGTATCATTGACAAGTGTAATAGTCAAAATATTGGAAAAAATAATTAAAACTAAATGGGTAGAACACCTGGAGAGAAATGATATAATATCAGACAGACAGCATGGTTTTCGATCTGGAAGATCCTGTGTATTGAATTTACTCAGTTTCTATGATCGAGCAACAGAGATATTACAGGAAAGAGATGGTTGGGTTGACTGCATCTATCTGGACCTAAAAAAGGCTTTCGACAGAGTTCCACATAAGAGGTTGTTCTGGAAACTGGAAAATATTGGAGGAGTGACAGGTACGCTTCTAATATGGATGAAAAATTTTCTGACTGATAGAAAAATGAGGGCTGTGATCAGAGGCAATGTATCGGACTGGAGAAATGTCATAAGTGGAGTACCACAGGGTTCAGTTCTTGCACCAGTGATGTTTATTGTCTACATAAATGTTCTACCAGTTGGTATACAGATTTATATGAACATGTTTGCTGATGATGCTAAGATAATAGGAAGGATAAGAAACTTGGATGATTGTCATGCCCTTCAAGAAGACCTGGACAAAATAAATATATGGAGCACCACTTGGCAAATGGAATTTAATGTGAATAAATGCCATGTTATGGAATGTGGAATGGGAGAACATAGACCCCACACAACCCATAAATCATGTGAGAAATCTTTAAAAAATTCTGATAAAGAAAGAGATCTAGGGGTGGTTCTAGACAGAAAACTATCACCTGAGGATCACAAAAAATGTTGTGCGAGGAGCCTATGCCATACTTTCTAACTTCAGAATTGCTTTTAAATACAGTACATGGATGGCAAAATACTAAAAAATTGTTCACGACTTTTGTTAGGTCAAAGATAGAAAATGCAGCAGTTGCTTCATGCCCATATCTTAAGAAGCACATCAACAAACTGGAAAAGGTGCAAAGACATGTTACTAAGTGGCTCCAAGAACTGAAGGGCAAGAGCTATGAGGAGAGGTTTGAGGCATTAAATATGCCAAAACTTGAAGACAGAAGAAAAGGAGGTAATATGATCACTACTTACAAAATAGTAACAGGAATTGACAAAATTGATAGGGAAGATTTCCTAAGACTTGGAACTTCAAGAACAAAAGGTCATAGATTTAAATTAACAAAACAAAGATGCCGAAGAAATATAAGAAAATTCACTTTCGCAAACAGAGTGGTAGATGGTTGGAACAAGTTAAGGGAGAAGGTGGTGGAGGCCAAAACCGTCAGTTTCAAAGTGTTATATGACAGAGTGCTGGGTAGACGGGACACCACGAGCATAGCTCTCATCCTGTAACTACACTTAGGTAATTACACACACACCTAACACACAAACACACCAAACACACACACACACACCAAACACACAAACACACACCAAACACACAAACACACACCAAAAACACAAACACAAAAATTCTTACACAAACACACAAGATACCACACACATAATAAACACACACACACAAACATATCAAACACAAACACACATACAAAAATATCAAACGCAAACACACATACAAAACATATATACTCTCACATATCAAAAATATAAACACACACCAAACACATACATACACCACACACACAACACATACATACACCAAACACACACCACACATACAAACATACCACACACACAAACACAACAGTCACACTCTCCCCACACAAGCATACCAAACACACGCCCAAGCACACCAAACACAAACACACCAACCCCACACACAAACACAGGCAAACACACACCAAACACAAATATGCCAAGCACAAACAACCACACAAACAAAATAGACAAACACATTCCAAACACACATACTAAAAACACAAACATCATATATGGACACAAACATACCAAACACACACCATACAAAAACACACCAAACTCACATAGAACACATTCAAATACTCACCAAACACACACACAAAAACGGTTGGAACAAGTTAGGTGAGAAGGTGGTGGAGGCCAAGACCGTCAGTAGTTTCAAAGCGTTATATGACAGAGTGCTGGAAAGACGGGACACCACGAGTGTAACTCTCATCCTGTAACTACATTTAGGTAATTAAACACACACACAGAAAGCTAACGAAAACCATAACAAACGCAGTGTTTCCACAGGACTACTATGTAGTGAGGAAAGAGAGAGAAGGGAGAGGAGGTGGTGGTGTAGCTTTGCTGATAAGAAAAGGTTGGAGTTTTGAAGAGATGGTAAATCAGAACTGTGAAGGTTTCAGTGACTACATATCAGGCACCATAGTAACTGGAGGACAGAAAATTATAGTAGTAGTCATATATAACCCCACCGAATGACAGAAGACCCAGACAGGAATATGATAGAAACAATATGGCCACCATCAATATAATAGAGAGAGCAGCTTCTGTGGCTAGCAGAAATGGATCCAGACTACTAATCATGGGAGACTTCAACCATGGGAAGATAGATTGGGGGAACAGAGACCCATATGGAGGACCAGACACATGGAGAGCTAAGCTGCTGGATGTGGCAACAAGAAACTTTCTCAGTCAACACGTCAAGGGACCGACAAGAATGAGAGGAGAGGACGAACCAGCCTTGCTTGATCTGATATTTACCCTAAATGAGTCGGATATAAGGGAAGTTACGTTGGAAGCCCCTCTGGGAATGAGTGATCATAGTGTATTGAGCTTTGAGTACCTGGTTGAGCTAGGAATTATCTCCCCCAAAAAAGAACTGGGAAACAAAGGGCTGGCATACCAAAAGGGAAACTATGAGGAGATGAATAAATTCCTTAGGGATATACAATGGGACACAGAACTCGGAACCAAGTCCGCACAAGACAATATGGACTATGTCACCCAAAAGTGTCAGGAGGCTGTAAGCAGGTTTGTCCTGGCCCGACAGGAAAAAAACGGAGAAGCAAAAGAAGAATCCATGGTTTACTAGGGAATGTATGAAAGCAAAGGAGCTGAACAAAAGGGCATGGAGGAACTTCTATAATAACAGAGCACCTGAAAGTAGAGAGCGAGACCAGAGAACCAGGAATGAGTATGTTAGTGTGAGAAAAGCAGCTGAGAAAAGGTATGAAAATGATATAGCTAATAAAGCCAAGACCGAATCAAAACTACTACACAGTCACATCAGGAGGAAGACAACAGTGAAGGAACAGGTGATGAAACTTAGGGCAGGGGAGGACAAGTACACAGAGAATGACAAAGAGGTGTGTGAGGAACTCAACAAAAGGTTCCAGGAGGTCTTTACAATAGAACAAGGAGAAGTCATGGCGCTAGGAGAGGTGGCAGCAAACTAGGCGACCTTGGAAAGGTTCGAAATTACAAGTAATGAGGTCAAGAAGCACCTACTGGAGCTGGACGTGAGAAAAGCTGTTGGGCCGGACGTAATCTCACCATGGGTATTGAAAGTGTGTGCAGGAGCACTTTGCCACTCTCCATAGTGTATAGTAGGTCACTGGAAACAGGAGACCTACCAGAAATATGGAAGACTACTAATGTAGTCCCAATATACAAAAAGGGTGACAGACAAGAAGCACTGAACTACAAGCCAGTGTCCTTAACTTGTATACCATGCAAGGTGATGGAGAAGATTGTGAGAAAAAACCTAGTAACACATCTGGAGAGAAGAGACTTCGTGACAACCCATCAACATGGGTTCAGGGAGGGTAAATCTTGCCTTACAGGCTTAATAGAATTCTACGATCAGGTGACAAACATTAAGCAAAAAAGAGAAGGATGGGCGGACTGCATTTTTTTGGACTGTCGGAAAGCCTTTGACACAGTACCCCATAAAAGGCTGAAGCATAAGCTGGAGAAACAGGCAGGAGTAACTGGTAGGGTGCTCCAGTGGATAAGGGAGTACCTAAGCAATAGGAAGCAGAGAGTAACAGTGAAGGGTGAGACCTCAAATTGATGTGAAGTCACCAGTGGAGTCCCACAGGGCTCTGTACTTGGACCTATCCTGTTTCTGAAATACGTAAATGATCTCCCAGAGGGTATAGACTCATTCCTCTCAATGTTTGCTGACGACGCCAAAATTATGAGAAGGATTAAGACAGAGGAGGACAGCTTGTGGCTTCAAAAAGACCTGGACAAGCTGCAGGAATGGTCGAACAAATGGTTGTTACAGTTTAACTCAAGCAAATGTAATGTAACGAAGATAGGAGTAGGAAGCAGGAGACCAGATACAAGGTATAATTTGGGAGATGAAATACTTCAAGAGTCAGAGAGAGAGAAAGACCTGGGGGTTGATATCATGCCAGACCTGTCACATGAAGCTCATATCAAGAGGATAACATCAGCGGCATATGCCAGGTTGGCTAACATAAGAACGGCATTTAGAAACTTGTGTAAGGAATCTTTCAGAACATTATATATCATATATGTCAGACCACCTTGCCTTGAGGTTACCTTGAGGTGCTTCCGGGGCTTAGCGTCCCCGCAGCCCGGTCGTCGACCAGGCCTCCTGGTTGCTGGACTGATCAACCAGGGTGTTGGACGCGGCTGCTCGCAGCCTGACGTATGAGTCACAGCCTGGTTGATCAGGTATCCTTTGGAGGTGCTTATCCAGTTCTCTCTTGAACACTGTGAGGAGATTGCCAGTTATGCCCCTTATGTGTAGCGGAAGCATGTTGAACAGTCTCGGGCCTCTGATGTTGATAGTTCTCTCTCTCAGAGTACCTGTTGCACCTCCGCTTTTCAACGGGGGTATTCTGCACATCCTGCCATGTCTTCTGGTCTCATGTGATGTTATTTCTGTGTGCAGGTTTGGGACCAGCCCCTCTAATATTTTCCACGTGTAAATTATTATGTATCTCTCCTGCCTGCGCTCAAGGGAGTACAGATTTAGGCTCTTTAGTCGGTCCCAATAGTTTAGGTGTTTTACTGAGTGGATTCTAGCAGTAAAGGATCTCTGCACGCTCTCCAGGTCAGCAATTTCTCCAGCTTTGAAAGGGGCTGTCATTGTGCAGCAGTACTCCACTCTAGAGAGCACAAGCGTTTTGAAAAGTGTTATCATGGGTATTGCATCTCTAGTGTGAAAAGTTCTTGTTATCCAACCTGTCATTTTTCTTGCAGTTGTAACGGATACTTTATTTTGTTCTTTAAAGGTAAGGTCTTCCGACATGAGTACACCCAGATCCTTTACATTGCCTTTACGTTCTATGTTATGATTTGCCTGAGTTTTGTACGTGGTTTCTGTTTTTATATTTTCATTTTTTGCATAGCGCATAAGCTGGAACTTATCTTCATTAAACACCATATTATTTTCTGTAGCCCATAGAAAGACCTGATCTACATCTGACTGGAGGTTTGCCGTGTCCTCTATGTTGCCTACTCTCATGAAGATCCTAGTGTCATCTGCAAAGGATGATACAGTGCTATAGGTTGTGTTCTTGTCTATGTCCGATATGAGGATGAGAAAAAGTACTGGAGCAAGCACAGTACCCTGGGGGACTGAGCTCTTCACGGTTGATGGGCTGGATTTTATTTTGTTGACTATTACACATTGGGCTCTGTTGGTCAGGAAATTGTAGATCCATCTGCCTATTTTTCCGGTAATTCCTTTTGAACGCATTTTATGTGCAATAACGCCATGGTCACATTTATCCTGGATCCAATCCTGGAGTATGCGGCTCCAGCATGGAGTCCATTTGTAGTCAAGCATAAGACTAAACTGGAAAAGGTTGAAAGGTTTGCCACCAGACAAGTACCCAAACTGAGAGGTATGAGCTACGAGGAGAGACTACGGGAATTAAACCTCACGTCGCTAGAAGACAGAAGAGTTAGGGGGGATATGATCACCATGTACAAGATCCTCAGAGGAATTGACAGGGTAGATAAAGACAGGCTATTTAACACAAGGGGCACACGCACTAGGGGACACAGGTGGAAACTGAGTGCCCAAATGAGCCACAGAGATATTAGAAAGAACTTTTTTTATTGTCAGAGTGGTTGAAAAATGGAATGCATTAGGAAGTGATGTGGTGGAGGCTGACTCCATACACAGTTTCAAATGTAGATATGATAGAGCCCAATAGGCTCAGGAACCTGTACACCTGTTGATTGATGGTTGAAAGGTGGGACCAAAGAGCCAGAGCTCAACCCCCGCAAGCACAACTAGGTGAGTACACACCCACACCCACACACACACACACACACACTGTCGGAAAACCCGACACCATTTAATAATATTACATGCAATCGACAGATAATATTGTTGCAGTGTTGTATAAACAAGTTACCCATAGAAGTGTAGCTTGTAGTGGAGTTTTCCATCAATAGAAAATGGGATATCATTGCCACGTAGTACTATAAATTCACCACCTATTATGTTGGGAATTATTCTTAAATACATTAGTCTTTGGACTTTTACTATCATAAAACATCTCATTTGAATTAACTTAATGATCAGTATCAAAATAAAGTAAATGTGACCCTTCTATCAGTTACTGACATCCCTACAAAGTGCCAAGGCATCAGTGGGGAGGAAGGGGAGGTCAGCCATTGTTGTTAGACCAGAGTCGTGGAGCAAATTCAGCTCCTATAAATTCTCTTGGATGAAGTGTTATGGAGACCAAAGTTCTGCCATCATCAACACGCTGTCAACAATCACAAGGGAAGTGTTTTTCCGAAACCCGTTTATCTAATCATTTTTGGCCATTAATGTTAGGTAGATATTGGGCGAACCGGTGAGAACACAAATGATCGACTCAATAAAGGTAATTAAGCCTTGGTCCTTATCATATCTATTGTACAGTGTTTTCTCTGATATAGCTGTCATATATTAGGATTCTGGCTTTACAGCTAGTGTCCTTTGACAGGTACAAGAAGAGGAAGCAAGACTTGATACATCAGTTACTGGGTGATGGAAGCTAGCCTCAAACGAGGATAATTTGGTGTCTACATCCTAGTTATACCTGGTGGACTAAGCCTGCTATACAATAAGATAAGGAACCTCCTCAATGTATACCAATATATGTACAGTGGTACCTCGGAATGCGAGTTTTTCGGAATACGAGCAGGATTTCCTCGGAAAATATGTCTCGGAACGCGAGGGTTACCTCAGGACTCGAGTTTGTTGGTACGCGTACAGGCCGACCTAGCGCGTGGTGGTTCGGCGAT
Source organism: Procambarus clarkii (assembly GCF_040958095.1). Lineage (NCBI taxonomy): Eukaryota > Metazoa > Arthropoda > Malacostraca > Decapoda > Cambaridae > Procambarus > Procambarus clarkii. The sequence continues at coordinate 25,520,185 of NC_091209.1, forward strand.
CGTCGCCCCTCTGCCCCTCAGTTTACCATTGTCTCGCGCCCAGTGACTACCCCACATCAATTCTTCTCGCGGATTTTCAGTGTTTTGTTGGATTTTTGGTGATTTGACTATACAATTTGTTATTATATATCTCATCATGGGTCCCAAGAATGCCAGTGGTAAGGATAAAGGCCAGAAAGCCCATGTGAGGATGACAATAGAGGAGAAACAAGAGATCATTCGGAAGCATGAGAACGGTACACGTGTTGTTGAACTTTGTAGGCAGTACAACAAAGCCACATCAACAATATGCACTATACTTAAGAAGAAAAATGAGATTATGAGTGCTAAAGTGGCAAAATGAGTCAGAACAATAATGAAACAAAGACCACAAATACTTGAAGAAGTGGAAAAGTTGTTATTAATTTGGATACACGACAAGGAGTTAAGGGGTGATAGTGTTTCGGAGGCCATTATTTGTGAGAGAGCCAGGGTATTGCACGAAGACCTTCTAAAGAATACCCCTGCAACGAGTGATGCAGATACGAAAGAGTTTAAGGCAAGCAGGGGCTGGTTTGAAAAATTTAGAAGGAGAAGTGGTATCCATAGTGTTACAAGGCATGGGGAGGCAGCCAGCTCAGATAAACCAGCCGCTGGATGATTTATTGACGAATTTGAAGAGTTTGCAGAGGCTGAGGGATACCTACCGCAACAAGTGTTTAATTGTGACGAAACAGGACTGTTTTGGAAAAGAATGCCTAAGAGGACATACATTACCAAGGAGGAAAAATCCTTGCCCGGACACAAGCCTATGAAAGATAGGTTTACGCTTGTGCTGTGTTCAAATGCGAGTGGCGATTTGAAAATTAAACCCTTGCTAGTGTATCATTCTGAAAATCCAAGGGTTTTCAAACAATATAAAGTGCAGAAAACCCATTTGTGTGTGATGTGGAAGGCTAATAAAAAAGCATGGGTGACTAGGCTTATTTTTTCAGAGTGGGTGAATGAAGTGCTGTGCCCTGCCATAGAAAAATATCTGCAGGAGAAACATTTGCCACTCAAAGCCGTGCTTCTCCTCGACAATGCTCCTGCTCATCCTCCAGGCTTGGAAGATGATTTGTTGCCCAGATACAATAAATTCCTCACAGTTAAATTCCTTCCTCCTAACACCGCTCCTCTAATTCAGCCTATGGACCAGAAAATCATAGCGAATTTTAAGAAACTTTATGAAAGGGCACTTTTCCGGAAATGTTTTGAAGTGACTGAAGCCACAAACCTCACCCTCAAAGAGTTCTGGAAACACCATTTTAACATTTGTAGTGCTTTAAAACTCATTGACAAAGCCTGGCAAGAAGTGACTCAAAGAACCCTGATCTCTGGCTGGAGAAAATTGTGGCCTGAATGTGAGAGAGAACTAGACTTTGAGGGGTTTGAGCCTATAAATGATGCGCCTATTGTTGAGGAAATTGTTAGTCTAGGCCAGCAAATGGGCTTGGAATTGGATGGTGATGATGTGGAGGAGTTGGTGGAAGAACACAACGAAGAACTGACCACCGAAGAACTCCTAGCCCTTCAACAGGAACAGCAAGACAACACAGCGGATGATTCTACAGTGGAGGAGGATGAGGCAGCAGCGAATGTCCCTTCTGCAGTAATTAAGAAGGTGTGTCAGATGTGGGAAGAGATTCAAACAATTGTTGAAAAGACTCACCCAGAGAAAGCTGTAGTAGGCCGTTCAATCTTTTCAATGACAATGAAAATAATCTCTGCCTTACTACAGAGACAGCTTGCGAAGAAGGGAAAAGCAAGCTTCCATGGACAGATTTGTGGTGAGGAAATCGAGCAGTGAGCCTCAACCATGACCTAGTGGCACTCAGATAAAACGTCCCAGGGAGAGCACACCAGAAAGGTCCTCACTGCCTGATGTGATAATGGAAGGGGACTCCCCTTCCAAACAGTAACTCCTCTCCTCCTCCCCCCTCCTCACCATCTTCCATACGCCTACAGCATTCAACAGCAAGGTAAGTAATAACTTGAACAGAGTATTGTAGGTTTATTTAGATGAATTAGGTATAAAAATTTAGTTTGATGTGGGTTTTTTGGGGTAGTCAGGAACGGATTAATTATTTCTTATGGGGAAATTAGCTTCGGAATACGAGTTTTCGGAATACGAGGCGTCTCCAGGAACCAATTAAACTCTTAAACTGAGGTATGCCTGTAGTTTAATACTGTAGTTAGATTGGCTGCATATATATATAAATTTAATATAAACCCCCCCTAATGTGTAAGGATCGATTTGTGAGATTATTTCAGAAATACAATCCACTTAACATCATACAAATTGCTATAGAAATATATAAATTAACGTAAATATAAATTTCATATAAATTCATATAAATTACATAAATATAAATCTCACAGGTAGGTTCCCACACACACACACACACCTGGACATCCTGTATCCTGAACAAGGTGCAGGAATGGTCAAACAAATGGTTGTTCGAGTTTAACCCAAGCAAATGTAATGTAATGAAGATAGAGGTAGGGAGCAGGAGACCAGATACAAGGTATCATTTGGGAGACGAAATACTTCAGGAGTCAGAGAGAGAGAGAAAGACCTGAGGGTTGATATCACACCAGACCTGTCCCCTGAAGCTCATATCAAGAGGATAACATCAGCGGCATATGCCAGGTTGGCCAACATAAGAACGGCCTTTAGAAACTTGTGCAAGGAATCTTTCAGAACATTATATACCACATATGTCAGAACAATCCTGGAGTATGCGGCTCCAGCATGGAGTCCATATCTAGTCAAGCATAAGACTAAACTGGAAAAGGTTCAAAGGTTTGCCACCAGACTAGCACCCGAGCTGAGAGGTATGAGCTACGAGGAGAGACTACGGGAATTAAAACTCACTTCGTTGGAAAACAGAAGAGTTAGGGGGAAATGATCACCACATTCAAGATTCTCAAGGTGTCGAGAATGGTGTAGATAAAGACAGGTTATTTAACACAAGGGGAACACGCACTAGGGGACACAGGTGGAAACTGAGTGCCCAAATGAGCCACAGAGATATTAGAAAGAACTTTTTTAGTGTCAGAGTGGTTCGCAAAAGGAATGCATTAGGAAGTGATGTGATGGAGGCTGACTCCATACACAGTTTCAAGTGTAGATATGATAGAGCCCAGTAGGCTCAGGAACCTATATACCAGTTGATTGACGGTTGAGAGGTGGGACCAAAGAGCCAGAGCTCAACCCCCGCAAGCACAATTAGGTGAGTACACATGCACAAACTCAATCACTCACACATACACAAACTCATTACGTATTTGTGTCTAATTTAAATTAGAGATGTATTAAAAAGTCTTTTGTACATTTGCTAAAAATTTATACAAATTAATTGACTGAAATCAACGTATTTTATACGTTCAAAAGACGACTTTTATATAAATAGTTACAGTGCCACCATTCTGCTATCAAATAAAAACGTCAGAAAACGTCTGTGTTTACTGGGAAGCACTGGCCTCAAAAGAAAATGCCGGGGCAGCCAGAATTGCAGAAAAGAGAGGGAGCCAACTGGTCAGACCCCGAAGCCACAGCCGGTGGAATCGACTCGAATGCCTCTGTCCCCACCCCAAAAGGGGCATTTCCAGAGTCTGAAAACCAGCTAAACCCTGCCCCAACCCCAAAGCCCTCAGATGCTTTGGAGCCAGGAGCTGGGGGGGTAAGGGAAAGCCAGGATGAACCACAGCAGGGGAAGGATGAGGGGGTGCAGACAGAACCAGGGCCTAAGCAACCAACATCCTCAAAACCGAGTCCCTATAACCAAAGTGGGGCAGCCTTAGGGCTTCTGGATCAGCAACCAACCTAGACCTACAGTGCAACACCTGAGCTGCCTGCACCCGAATAGCGTCATTAGTGGACTGGGTGAACCGAGTCACGAGCAAGCAACAAAACTCGCAGGATTCTGGGTCAAAGGTGTCCTGACCCAACAGGCAGCATGACGGAGGCAAAACCGATAAGAGTCACCCTGAGACAAGGGGACAGCAACCCTCGAACTCACACAAGGCAAGAGGGGACCCAGGGGTTGCAACCATCAGACCCGAGTGCCCCCTGCGGGGTTTCCCAGGGGCCCTTAGATCTGTACCTCTAAGGAAAGACCAGACAGGGTACCTGCCAATCGGCATCCAAGACTACCAAACAAACTGCTAAAAGCTGAACCCCCGGGACATGTCCACTCACGGGGGTCAAGCAGGGGATACCACCACACAACAATATACCCAAAATATAGCCAGGGGAAATCAAACGAGCAGATCCTCCCCCACTAGGCACAAACAAAAACAAAAGAAAACACCCGCAAGAGGACAACGTACCAAGGCGGAACAGAGCCGGCCACTATAATAAGTGAAAACTAGCTGTGAAGCACCCCGTGCCCCTACCAGTGCAAACTACCTTTTACCCCAAGGTAAACAAGGGAGGAAAAACCCCCAGTACACTCAGGGCGGCCAATCACCGAGCAGCAAAAGACCCAAGGTGACTTGTGGAAGATAACCCCAATACCTAAGGCCGGTAAACCCTAAGCGCATGCAGTCCGAGCACCTGTGAATTTACTCCCAGTTCACGCACCACTGTGGAGACAGCACCAAATCCAAGGCACAGCACTGAGACAACAATCAGGAACTGGAGTCACACGACCGACACCGAGCCACATCAACCGAGAACTGGGGTGTGGATAGCTGGCATGAGGAGTCTGAGGCACCCCCTTTTCCCCTTTCAGGGAACGGGGAGTTGAGCAGACAAGCGGTGCGGCATGTGTTCTGTCCACTTGTTTAGCTTTTAGTAGCAGTGTTAACCAGAACTGGGGTTTGTTTTTTGTGGCGCTTACCTTTCTGGGTGCCTGGCCTGGTCGATGGCAAACATAAAAGATCCAAATCACACGTGCATTTCTATAGGCCACTGCTCCTAGTGCCTCTCTGATGAGGGGCCCAGATTCTGGCTAGTGGTCCACAGTAGGCCTGTGTACTCCATTCACACTGACTGATGCCAAAGTCAAATAATATCCATATTAGCCTGGATAGCTCCGGGGAATCGAAGGGGCTCCCGCCAGAGAGGAGGGTTAACCATATACACACTAGGCACTGTGCTCTGCCTTCCCTTTATATTTGAACTCAAAACTTTTACTAACACCTTTCGTCCTCTTGACATAAAGCTCGCCTTTCGACAAACTAACACTCTTCGTAGCAATCTAGTTCACACTGCTCCTCCTGCTTCTAATACTGCTGGTGTCTACTCTATTTCCTGTTCGTCTTGTCCTCTCCAATTCATTGGTGAAACTGGCCATACACTTAATGACAGACTTAAGGAACACAAAAGAAGTGTAATGTCTGCAGACACAAAAATTGCTCTCCTCTGCCATGTTAGGGATTCTAATGATCCTATTGATCGGTCATCCTCCAAAATAATCTTTCCTGCCTCTACTCTACACAGACGCCATCTTGTTGAATCAGCTCTGATACACAACATACCCAACGTGAACTTGAGTCCTGGCTTTGTTGCTGTTGACTCTTCCCTTTCACAGTATATACTCAAATGTTCTAAACTTTCTAACAAACGTGACCTAACATAAGCTTACCCTTCTATTTATTTTTCTTTCTTTCTTTCTTTCTTTCTTTTTTTCTTTTTCTTTCCCTTGTTTTCTCTTACAATCCCTTTCTTATTCCTATTACTATCTTCTTTATTACACCTTACCTTTTGTACCTTTTGCCTTGCTTTTTCTTCCTCTAAGATTTCCTTCTCCATACCTCTCTCTTGCCTATTTCTTGCCTTCGTCTCCTTCTCTCATCACAACTGACTTGAGAATGGTCCGGGACAGACTGAAACGTCGTCGTCCCTTCACTTTCTAGTGTGTGGTTTGGTCATCATAGTTTTAATTATTCTTTCCAATATTTTGATTATTACACTTGTCAATGATACAAGTCTATAATTGAAGGAGGGTCTTCCCTGCTGTCACTTTTGTAGATTGGAACTATGTTAGCCTTTTTCCACACATCTGCCAAGACTCTTGTGCATAGGGATGGATGCCTGAAAAATCAGTTGAAGTGGAATGATGAGCTCAGGTGAACATTCTCTCAAAACCCATGGAGAAACTCCATCTGGGCCAACTGTTTTGTTCTTATCTCCTCGAGCATTTTTTTTTAATTTCGTCTCTAGACCCCTCTATGTGCTCTATGTTGTTCTCTGGAATTCTTATTGTGTCTGGTTCTTGAATGATACATGGATGTTTCCAGGATGAGGTTTACACATCTACAGGTCCAAAAGTCCTCTGTTCTTGCTTCATATGCCTCCCAGTCTATGGATTTCAAGTTGAAGTTGCCAACTGATCCAACTCTCTAGTCATGATCTATCTTCATCCGTTCTTGCTATAATCTCTCTCGTTATTGTTATAAGACCATCTCGTTTATTGTCCAGCTCCTCCTTCATCCATGTGTTGCATGGTGGTGGACTATATGCATTTATGATTATTAGTTTACCATCCTGATTGCAGATCTTATTATGTCAACTTCTCGTGGATTGACAATCATTATTTCGTTTACCTTTAGGCGTTCTTTCACCAGCAAAGCCACGCCAAAGCCTTTCCTAATTTTTCTGTCCTGTCTCCAAACTGAGTAGCCCCTCGGGAATATGACCTCATTTAAAATATCAAGTTTCATCTCTGTGAGAGCAACAATGTATGGCATCTGCAGCTGTATTACATCACTTAACTCCAGTATCTTTGATCGCACTTCATCTATGTTGGTGTATACAATTTTCACGAACATGTTCTCTCTCTCTCCTTATTCTTCAACCCACCTGTCTCTAGTGATTTTGTTGGTTTGCCTTTTTGTACCATTTTACTGGCTTGCCTACCCCTATCACCTTGTAGAAAAAGAATTAATTTCTTCTTTGTTCCTGCTCTCATTTAGACGTTTTGCCTCAATGAGATTCAGTTTCAGCTTCTCTGTCCTCTTTGAAAAATCTTGTCATAATGACCAGAAATTCCCTTCTTCATCACTTCCTAACTTCCTAACATTTCTTAGTACTTCTTTCATCTGTTTAGCATAATTCAGGGTGATCCTCAAGGGTCAATCTTTCCCTTTTTCGTACCTGCGAATTCTTGTGTTGTCACAGACATTCTCTTCGGTAGTGAGACCTTCCACTAGCCCAACCCTTCCTAGTCTGATAACTTCAGGGAGCCGAAGGGGCGGTTCCCAGAAAGAGAGTTCATAAATGGTAAATTTCACGAAGAATTCTAAAGCTTATCAATTCTCCTGAAAGAAATACAGTATCTAAGTAACAATTATTTTTTATGTCAAGATACCAAATATTGACTTACCTCCCTGTGCAAAGGTCCTTTTCTTGCAAGATGGTCATAGCACTGGCAACCATCATTATAGAGGTGGCTCCATAGCCAGGGTCAGGGCCAGCTACCTGCAAGTAAGTACGCACATCAATTAAACAGTTCGTTTCCCACAGTTGAGGACAAGAAGCTTGTTAGGCTTATTGTTGTCCCTCTAAGCCAACTACTAATCTTTCCAGGATACAACCCACACCAGTTGTATAACTCTTATAACCTAATTACTACTCAGTGAATAGAAGCACTAGGTGAAAGAAATATTGCCCAAATGCTTCTCTCATACTGGAAGAATTGAACCCGGTACCTTTCAGTTGTGACCCAACTGGAGAAATGGATTAACCATTAAACCGCACAATGCATACATATACGATGGGAGTAACTGTCATGAAATTGCACACATCACATATGTACGATTGAGGGTCTAGCAAGTGATTTTAAATGCCCCGCGAGGGATAGGGGCAGCTATAGTCCAGCTACGGCCGATAGTAAACACACGTCATCTTGAAAAATCAAATTGTTGGGTAACATATCCGGGTGTGAGAGCCTCAGTACTGAGTGAGCAACCAAGGCTGGCGCATGCAGCCTGAGCTCACAGCACTGCTGTTCAACTTATCACCACAGCATCACCTAAAAATGTAAAAAATATACATGTACATGCTATTATTTAGCGATGATAGTATTACAGAATATGCCCTGTGATAAAAATGACCAGGATTCTCATAATAGCAGGATTGTGGTGATAATTAGCACTGTGGTGGGAGGAGTAATCTTGGTGGGGAGGGAGGTAGTATCGTCTGCGGACTCTGTGTGGCCACCTTTTACTGTCTGGACTCACTATACCAGCTTAGTGGTTCGTTATGGTGAACACAAATGTAGATACTTTTATATATATATATATATATATATATATATATATATATATATATATATATATATATATATATATATATATATATATATATATATATATATATATATATATATATATATATATATATATATATATATATATATATATATATATATATGTCGTACCTAGTAGCCAGAACTCACTTCTCAGCCTACTATGCAAGGCCCAATTTGCCTAATAAGCCAAGTTTTCATGAATTAATATATTTTCTCTAATTTTTTTCTCATGAAATGATAAAGCTACCCATTTCATTATGTATCAGGTCAATTTTTTTTTATTGGAGTTAAAATTAACGTAGATATATGACCGAACCTAACCAACCCTACCTAACCTAACCTAACCTATCTTTATAGGTTAGGTTAGGTTAGGTAGCCGAAAAAGTTAGGTTAGGTTAGGTTAGGTTAGGTAGGTTAGGTGGTCGAAAAACAATTAATTCATGAAAACTTGGCTTATTAGGCAAATCGGGCCTTGCATAGTAGGCTGAGAAGTGCGTTCTGGCTACTAGGTACGATATATATATATATATATATATATATATATATATATATATATATATATATATATATATAGAGCATGTGTATATAGTGTAATAAAAGCAAAAGGAGTATGCTGGGAGGAGCCCTTTTGGCGAGGGAGGTGGCATCGTCTGCATGACTTGTCATATAGTGCATGGTGGCCACTATGCTGTTTGGGCACCATATCAGCTTAGTTGTACAGTTATGGCAAATAAAACATGTAGATACTTATATGTAATGTGTGTGTATATAATGTAATAAGACCGCAAATAGTATGGTAGGAGGAGGAATGTTAGTGTGTTAGCCGACTCTGTGTGGTGACTTCTATTTTGCCTGAACTCACCATACCAGCTTAGAAGTACAGTTATGTTGAACAAAACATGTAGATACTTATATATAACATCTGTATATAGTGAATAAAAGCAAAAACAGTATGGAGGGAGGTGGAATGTTGGCAAGTGAGGTGTTGTTGAGGAAGGGTGTGGTGGAGAGTGGCTGGCGAGACGGCAACTCCTCATTGCTCTTTGACTTACCATACCAACTTAGTGGTTCGGTATGATGATCAAAACATGCAGATACTTATATATAACCTGTATATATAGTGTAATAACAGCAAAACTATTTGTTTATTGTTTTATGAACATAATTGAATCAGTAATATGCACACCATAATTTTGAGTATAGCGATGGTTCACACATTTTATTATATAAATACATCACACTACACACTATTGAATATTACTGCCAAAAAAACAAGAAAAAATCAATTAGAAACATTGAAATAATTAGGTATTAATATCTTTGTGGCAACTCCCGCCTGACAGCTTGGGCGAAACAGATGACCTCCGGCGCTTGCTCTGTCAACGCCTCTTTTTTGCCAGACATTCCTGCCATATCGCGGCCAAAATGTGTCATTTACGATTTTTTTATTCTTTTTCCATGATCAGGGAACACAAGTGAACACCTTTATAAGACGATTTTTTTTTTTTTTTGTGTCTGGCAGTGTTGCAGACCAAAAACCTCTTAGCATTTTAAGGGTTAAATTGCCAAACCACTATATGGTGCTGCTGTGTGAATGAAGTGGAAAATACTAACAAAAGAAAAAGGGACTCAAGATCACACACACACACACACACACAATAAGGAAAATAGGGCACACACTATACTGAAGTAAAAATCAGCGTTGAATGTAATGAAATGCCATTTTCTGGGGGGAGCCCCTTCGGCTCCCAGGAGCTATCTGGGCAGATATGAATGTATTGCGAATGAACAAAATGACGTACTGTGCAGTTTAACCCTTAACATGCTCGGGGCTTAATATCCTGTCATTCCCACAGGTGCATGTCATTTAAAAAAAAAATATATATATATTTTTTCTTCCTAACCTGTTAATTTGTGTTCACTGATCACGGGAAAAATAATAAAAAATTCGTAAGTGGCATATATTGCCCGCTATAGGGCGGGGAAGTCTGGCAAATTATAGGCGCTGACTCAGCGTGCGTCCCAGGCGGTCTGTTGCTCGCAAGCTGTCAGGCCAGAGTTGCCACAAAGAGATAATTACCTAATTATTTCAATGTCTCTGATTGATTTTTCATAGTTTTTTTGCTGTAATATTATTCAATAGTGTGTAGTTTGATATACAGTGGTACCTCGCATAACGAATTTAATCCGTTCCATGTTCGTCATGTGAAACGGACGTCATACAAAACGAGTGTCCCCCATGTAACCAGTGTGATGCACTGTGTTTATTGTGAAATTCCCCAGTGTGCATGACATCAAATGTCCCCCAAAATATAATTTTTCTTTGCAAAATGATAAATTACCGTCCCTGAACATGTCTATGTAAAAATAATTACCAAATTCCACTTACTTTGGGTGTGAGGGCGTGGACAAGGTGCGCTGTGACGTCATCAGGGCCTGGTCGCCCGTGTGTGAAGCTCCCAGACACGGTCGCGCAGGCCATTCAAGCACTGCATGTTGCCACAAATATATTTTCAAATATTTTTTCTATGCATTTCCAATGCGGTTTTATTTGTTTCTTTTATCGTATATGATGCATATTTGTGACCTTTACAATATGTATACAGTAGAATGTTCATAATTTTCCATGAAACTGTGATACATGTGTCAGTAATGTGTCCACAATAAATGTTTATTGTCACAATATTACGTGGTAAAAATTCACTAAAATTACAATATGTACAGTTTCACATACTATTTACACAGTATTACACACTCAGTACTTTGGAGGTGCGTAATAGTCAACGAAGTAGTCCATGGTACACAGCGCGACTTTGCTCTCCTTGCACCAGCTACAGATAGATTTTCGTTTCCTGTTTCATCGTTCTGTGTGCTTGCAAATAACGCACTCGTGTGCACCCTTGGCTTTAGTACTTGTAGGTGGTATGTAGCCAAGCTTGTAAAGCATAAGGTAGTATTGAAACGATTATAGGAAAAGCTCAATTTGTAAGGTAGTCTTGAAAAGATCGCTTTGTAAGGTCCCACACAGGAAGAGATTCAGCTAGCCTCAAAGAGTGTCCATCAGTCAGGAAGAGATTCAGGTATTCTTGAAAATATCAATGAACAACACCACCATGGAAGCCGCTAACACTGTTCATCTATGCTACTTGTATCAGATGTATCATCATTGAATGCAGAAAACGATTCATCTATGTAACATCTATATAAATTGGAGATGGCAAGGGTGAGGCTCAGAGCTACAACTGGATACGCTCGCTGTATCATCCTCATAGGTGCTGCGTCACTGGCATCCGACCGTTGTGTTAAGCCCTTATTGCGCCTAGCTTCACCAATGTTATGACCCTTATGTTCTTCAAACAATAGGGTCTGAATTGCACCGACTGAGCGCAGTCTTTCATCACCGACTGAGCACAGTCTTTCAACACCGTGTGGGACAGGTGTTTGAGAGCCAGAGGCACGTGTGCTACAAATGGTTGCTCACGCAGTACTAACCCAGACAGCAGCCCTTGTCTTTCATATTCGTTATAGCAAAAGGTTCGTTCAGTGTTTGTTGGGTAGGCTGCTCCATTATGACAATCTTTCTTTGTTTCAAATGTGTTCCATTTGTTTTGTATTTGTCACTTACGTTTCAATAACGGAGCAGCCTACCCGACAAACACTGAACGACCCTTTATGGCATTTCTCCATTTTTCAAATTATTGCAACAGTTCTTTTATATTTCGTTTTTTTTTTTTTTTTAAGAAACATGGAGCAGCCGACCTGTAGCCCACCGAACGAACCTTTTTGACATTTGTACTGGTTTTCAAAAATTCTTCATTTTTTTTTATTATTTACGTTTTTTGTATGTAAGAAACATGGAGCAGCCTACCTGCCGACCACCGAACAAACCTTTTGCTACGAGACAAATGAAAAATAAATATTGAACACATTTGAAGAAAGGAAAATGTCATAATGGTTTATTCAGTGTATGTAAGGTAGGCTTCTCCATTATTGAGACATAAATGACAAATACAAAACAAATGGAATACATTTGAAACAAAGAAAGATTGTTATAATGGAGCAGCCTACCTGCCGAACACCGAACGAACTTTTTTGACATTTGTTGTATATCAGACATTTCATTTCTTTTTTCCTACAAAAACGTCAATGCTTTGCAACATCTCAGCAGTCACCCTTTTACAGTATATCCCAGCATCATTAGCATCTTTAAACAAGAACAATATAATTTATGTGCATCGTCGGAGGCGTCTGAGAATGTGCAAGAAGCAGCGCGAACCCACCATGTGGTGTTGACGTTACTCAAACCAGCGTTCGTCATACGGGACGATTTGACGCCGGTCGGGCCGTTCGTTACCCAAAATGTTCGTCTTTTGGGGCGATCGTTTTGCGAGGTACCACTGTATAAGAAACAAGTCTTAAGGCGTAACTGCAACATGCTTGCGTCAAGAGTGACACGAACACAAATTATAAGGATGGTAACCGAGTCCGTTACAGTGATCTCCATTGTATGTTGGCCTCCGAAAGCATGTTAGAGCTGAATAGTTAGCCTGAGAAACTGCCTTAAGAGGCGTAAATGAGTTCAGTCTTGGAGGGTCAATGAGCATTCTGCAAGCAGCAGTACCCCAAGAACTTCAAGATCTGGAGATCTGAGGTAAAGTGAAATGGACACCAGGAAGGCTAGGGATCTGTAAATGTAAAATAATTAATGTAATTAATATAGTAAAATAACAGAAATAAGGATGAAAATAGTAAACCAACTCCCAGACCCATAATAAATTAATACGAACGAGATGGGAATAATAAAATGAATGACAATACTATAAATTAGTATAGCAACTAATGAACATAAACACACATATATATATATATATATATATATATATATATATATATATATATATATATATATATATATATATATATATATATATATATATATATATATATATTATATATATGTGTAATTACCTAAGTGTAGTTACAGGATGAGAGCTACGCTCGTGGTGTCCCGTCTTCCCAGCACTCTTTGTCATATAACGCTTTGAAACTACTGACGGTCTTGGCCTCCACCACCTTCTCACTTAACTTGTTCCAACCGTCTACCACTCTATTTGCGAAGGTGAATTTTCTTATATTTCTTCGGCATCTGTGTTTAGCTAGTTTAAATCTATGGCCTCTTGTTCTTGAAGTTCCAGGTCTCAGGAAGTCTTCCCTGTCGATTTTATCAATTCCTGTTACTATTTTGTACGTAGTGATCATATCACCTCTTTTTCTTCTGTCTTCTAGTTTTGGCATATTTAATGCTTCTAACCTCTCCTCGTAGCTCTTGCCCTTCAGTTCTGGGAGCCACTTAGTAGCATGTCTTTGCACCTTTTCCAGTTTGTTGATGTGCTTCTTAAGATATGGGCACCATACAACAGCTGCATATTCTAGCTTTGGCCTAACAAAAGTCATGAACAATTTCTTTAGTATATCGCCATCCATGTATTTAAATGCAATTCTGAAGTTAGAAAGCATAGCATAGGCTCCTTGCACAATATTCTTAATGTGGTCCTCAGGTGATAGTTTTCTATCTAGAACCACTCCTAGATCTCTTTCTTTATCAGAATTCTTTAAAGATTTCTCACATAATATATAGGTTGTGTGGGGTCTATGTTCTCCTATTCCACATTCCATAACATGACATTTATTAACATTAAATTCCATTTGCCAAGTGGTGCTCCATATACTTATTTTGTCCAGGTCTTCTTGAAGGGCATGACAATCATCTAAATTTCTTATCCTTCCTATTATCTTAGCATCATCAGCAAACATGTTCATATAATTCTGTATACCAACTGGTAGATCATTTATGTACACAATAAACATCACTGGTGCAAGAACTGAACCCTGTGGTACTCCACTTGTGACATTTCTCCATTCCGATACATTGCCTCTGATTACTGCCCTCATTTTTCTATCAGTCAGAAAATTTTTCATCCATGATAGAAGCTTACCTGTCACCCCTCCAATATTTTCCAGTTTCCAGAACAACCTCTTATGTGGAACTCTGTCGAAAGCCTTTTTTAGGTCCAGATAGATGCAGTCAACCCAACCATCTCTTTCCTGTAATATCTCTGTGGCTCGATCATAGAAACTGAGTAAATTCGATACACAGGATCTTCCAGATCGAAAACCATACTGTCTGTCTGATATTATATCATTTCTCTCTAGGTTTAGGATATTATATCATACCGCGCCAACACTAACCTGTTCTACCCATTTAGTTTTGATTAGTTTTTCCAATACTTTCACTATTACACTTGTCAATGATACAGGTCTATAATTGAGGGGGTCTTCCCTGCTGCCACTTTTGTAGATTGGAACTATGTTAGCCTGTTTCCACCCGTCTGCTACGATTCCTGTACACAGGGATGCCTGAAAGATCAGGTGAAGTGGAATGCTGAGCTCAGATGCACATTCTCTCAGAACCCATGGTGAAACGCCATCTGGGCCAGCTGCTTTGTTCTTACCGAGCTCCTTGAGCATTTTTTCCACTTCGTCTCTAGACACCTCTATGTGTTCTATGTTGTTCTCTGGAATTCTTATTGTATCTGGTTCCCTAAAGATTTCATTTTGTACAAACACACTTTGGAACTTTTCGTTTAGTGTTTCACACATTTCCTTTTCATCTTCCGTGAATCTATTTCCCATTTTCAACCTCTGAATATTATCCTTTACCTGCAATTTGTTGTTTATGAATTTATAGAATAGACCTGGTTCTGTTTTACATTTGTCCGCAATCCCTTTTTCAAAATTTCTTTCTGCCTCTCTCCTCACTGCCGTGTAGTTGTTTCTCGCATCTTTGTATCGCTGGTATGTTTGGGGGTTCGGCCTCTTCCTGTATTGATTCCATTTTTGTGTCTTTCGGTCTCTAGCCCTCTCGCAATTTCTATTGAACCAATCCTGTTTCCTAGTTCTGCATCTCTGTTTTGGTATAAATTTGTTTGTGCCTTTATCATATATTTCACAAAACTTGCCATACATCTCATTCACTTCCTTGCCTAGCATCAAGTCTGTCCAATTATACTCACTAAAAAAATTTCTAAGGTCACCATAATGTCCTCTCCTGAAGTCTGGTTTTTCAACTGCTTCAACCTCCTTATTTTCTTCCAGCTTATAACGCATTGCATACTTTATTCCCAAAAAGACATGGTCTCTTTTACCCAAGGGAGGAAGGTACTGAATGTCAAATATCTCTTCCTCCTTCCTTGTAAATATCAAATCTAGCATGGAGGGAATGTCCCCTTCCCTCATCCTCGTAGCTTGTTTAACATGTTGATACAAGAATGTTTCCAGGATGAGGTCTACAAATTTACAGGTCCAAAAATCTTCTGTTTTAGCTTCACATGCTTCTCAGTCTATGGATTTCAAGTTGAAGTCACCGACTATCAACAGTCGTGATCAATCGTTATCCGCTCTCGCTATAATCTCTCTCATTATTGTTATAAGACCTTCACGTTTACTATCTAGCTCCTCCTTTGACCATGTGCTGCTTGGCGGTGGATTATATGCATTTATCATCATTAGTTTATCATCCTCATAGCAGATCTCTAGTGCTATTATGTCAACTTCTTGTGGATTGGCAGTCATTATTTCCTTCACCTTTAGGTGTTCTTTTACCAGCACAGCAACGCCACCGCCTTTCCTAATTTTTCTGTCCCGTCTCCAAATTGAGTAGCCCCTTGGGAATATGACCTCATTTAAAATAACATCTTCAAGTTTTGTCTCCGTGAGTGCAACAATGTCTGGTGTCTGCAGCTGTATTACATCACTTAACTCCAGTATCTTCGATCTCACTCCATCTATGTTGGTGTATGCAATCTTCAGGAACTTGTTCCCCCTCTCCTTATTCTTCACTCCCCCTCTCTCTATTGATTTTGTTGGTTTGCCTTTATGTACCACTTTACTGGTTTGCCTACCCCTATCACTTTGTAGAAAAAAGAATTTATTTCTTCTTCATTCCTGCTCTCATTTAAATGTTTTGCCTCGGCGAGGTTCAGTTTCAGCTTCTCTCTATCTTCTTTTGAAAGATCTCGTCTTAACGACCACCCTTTCCCATCCTCATCCCTTTGCAATTTTCTAGCATTCCTTAGTACTTCTTCGTGTGTGTGTGTGTGTGTGTGTGTGTGTGTGTGTGTGTGTGTGTGTGTGTGTGTGTGTAATTACCTAAGTGTAATTACCTAAGTGTAGTTACAGGATGAGAGCTACGCTCGTGGTGTCCCGTCTTCCCAGCACTCTTTGTCATATAACGCTATGAAACTACTGACGGTCTTGGCCTCCACCACCTTCTCACTTAACTTGTTCCAACCGTCTACCACTCTATTTGCGAAGGTGAATTTTCTTATATTTCTTCGGCATCTGTGTTTAGCTAGTTTAAATCTATGACCTCTTGTTCTTGAAATTCCAGGTCTCAGGAAGTCTTCCCTGTCGATTTTATCAATTCCTGTAACTATTTTGTATGTAGTGATCATATCACCTCTTTTTCTTCTGTGTGTGTGTGTGTGTGTGTGTGTGTGTGTGTGTATGTATATATATACATGTCGTACCTAATAGCCAGAACGCACTTCTCAGCCTACTATGCAAGGCCCGATGTGCCTAATAAGCCAAGATTTCATGAATTAATTGTTTTTCGTCTACCTAACCTACCTAACCTAACCTAACCGAACTTTTTCGGCTACCTAACCTAACC
The DNA here is from genome assembly GCF_040958095.1 of Procambarus clarkii. Classification (NCBI taxonomy): domain Eukaryota; kingdom Metazoa; phylum Arthropoda; class Malacostraca; order Decapoda; family Cambaridae; genus Procambarus; species Procambarus clarkii. Next base: position 25,537,195 of record NC_091209.1, read on the forward strand.
TAACCAAACCTATAAAGATAGGTTAGGTTAGGTTAGGTTAGGTTAGGTTAGGTTAGGTAGGGTTGGTTAGGTTCGGTCATATATCTACGTTAATTTTAACTCCAATAAAAAAAAATTGACCTCATACATAATGAAATGGGTAGCTTTATCATTTCATAAGAAAAAAATTAGAGAAAATATATTAATTCAGGGAAACTTGGCTTATTAGGCAAATCGGGCCTTGCATAGTAGGCTGAGAAGTGAGTTCTGGCTACTAGGTACGACATACATACATACATACATACATACATACATACATATATATATATATATATATATATATATATATTTATATATATATATATATATATATATATATATATTATATATATATATATGCACAGACTACCCTATTCCAGTAGCTGAAGTTTATAACTTTTTAGACACTCAACCCACCAGGGGACTCGAACACTGCCCAACAAGGTGGCAGTTGCATGCTGTATCCACTACACCATACTTCAAAGCCATAAGAGAGGTAGGAATTCTGGGGTATTTAACCAACCAGAACTCCAATCCTCTCCCAGGCGATGAGATAGTGTGGGACCTCTGATGCTCTTTCATCGGTTCCTGTTATATGGGAAAACTCAGTGCCATATGCTTAATGCACAGACTACCCTATTCCAGTAGCTGAAGTTTATAACTTTTTAGACCATACGCCAAGTAGGCTTAAAACAATAATATAGTAGCAGAAAGAACCCAGAATAACTCAAAATACAAATAATAGCAGGTTAACCGTAATAATATGAGCAGTATTAATAATACCATATAATTTCCCCCCCCCCCCTCCCCCACCGAGGGCTGTCATTGATAAATCCAATACGTGAACATTAAATTTGTTAGATAATAAATTTAAAGCATCACCTAACAGGTGCAAACTGGAAATGACAAGAGTAAGGTCAAGCACAACATAGAAATCACTGTATAAATAGATAAATAAGTAAATGTCCCACACTGGGGAGGAGGAAGTAAGCAGGGAAACCCTAACCTTAACAAACCAACAATAACATAGCATGCACAACACGAACACTAGTGGTCAACAAGGGCAAAATAAGGGGCATAACATAAACAACAGTTGCCAAATGTAAACTGTAAAATCCTGCCTCTGAACATCAGCAGCTGGAACACCTGCAGCTGAACATAGGCAACTGGTGCATCAACATCTGCCAAAGATAAATAAATAGTGGCAACTGGCCACCAGAGAAAACTTCAATTATAAGTAGAAGTCCAACTGCAAGACAATTAGGGACCATATAGAACCTGGGAGCCAACAAGGAAGTGGAGAGTATCTTCGGCCGCTGCCGAAGATACAAAATTAGCGGCAACGGGCCAAGGAGGAAACTGTAGCAGTAAGGGAAGTGCGACTGCAAAACAGATTATGCTCAAAATAATGCTGGAATATAACTCTTTAGAGAAAACAGGATTAATGCATGAAGCTGAAATATATTACAATCAAATACAATAAACTGAAAGGAGTGCTAATAGGCACAACGTCGGCTGGAATGCTTCAGCTGGAACTTCGGGGGCTGGCACGTCGACAGCTGGACCCTTGAGAGCTGGAATGCAGTAGGATGGGCATTATCAGTTGCGACCGCTTCAACTGGAACATCAGGAACACTTCAGCCGTAGCATGGGAACTAGTCCAACAACCGCTGGAACGCCAGCAGCTGAACCATGTTCCACCTGAACAGCAGCAAGCTGGGACAGCAACAGCTGTACCCACAGCAGCTAGAACACCGACTGCCGGGAATGACAGCAGCCAGAACACCAACAGCTGCAGCAGCTAGACACCAAAATTGAGCAACAACGTAGGAAGAGAGTGGCGGCTCGGACACTAGGGCAGACGGCTGGACCAGCTGCAACAGACCCAACCGAGCATTGGCCGCTAGAACACAGTGACACGTCGCGGGAAGAACATTGGCTGGACATCAACCCCTGAACGAAGGCAGCTAAGACGGCAGTGGCTGTGAAAACCTTCTGGGCTACACCGGGCAGACAAAACGTCTGGAGAAACTAGCGACCTGGGAGGCCGCAGTATCTTCCGGGCTACACCGGGCAGACAACACGTCTGGATAAACCAGTGGCCTGGGGGGCCGCTGTGACTTCCGGTCTACACCGGGCAGACAACACATCTGGATAAACCAGCGGCCTGGAAGGCCGCATATTTATATGACCAATATAAATATAATATCTGAATAACATCGCCGGCTTAACTCATCACAGGAAGAACGTCGGCTGGACATCAACCCCTGAACGCAGGCAGCTAAGACGGCAGCGGCTATGACAACCTTCCTGGCTACATTGGGCAGACAAAACGTCTGGATAAACCAGCGGCCTGGGAAGCCACAGTATCTTCCGGGCTACACCGGGCAGACAACATGTCTGGAAAAACCAGCGGCCTGGGAGGCCACAGTGACATCCGTGCTACACCGGGCAGAAAACATGTCTGGATAAACCAGCAGCCGGGAGGCTGCAGATTCTTTCGGGCTACACCGGGCAGACAAAACGACTGGAAACGTTTACTGGTACTGGTAAACGAAACTGGTACTGTCTAGCTGTCAGTACTTAATAACTTAATGACAGAGTCAAGAAAACAAGTATAAAGGTAAAACGGTAAGTAAAATAACATGCACTTAGGCAATGCATAACTAGCAATAAATTGCTGATGGAACTAATCATAATACGAGTCCAAGATAAACTTAAAGGGAGAGGCATGAGGCCCGAACACAGCGTCTAGGACATCCTAGCTGACTTTACTTAACTTAAAGGTGAAGCCTAAGTTAAACAAACATAATTGTAAACCAGTAAAGTAAAAACCTGCAGCAAGAGCGATGTAAAAATGCAGGAAATTTGCTGAGGAAACTAAATGTAAATGCAGGGCCAGAATAAACTTAAAGGAAGAGGCAATGGGCCTGATCCCTGCAACTATCACATCCTAGCTGACTTTACATAATAACTTAAAGGCAATAAGCAAAAGTTAAACAAACATAAATGTAAAACCAGCAAAAGAAAACATGCAGCTTGACACTGCATAAAATTCATTAATAAATTAAGGAAACTTGTGGAAAATACAAGTCCATGAAAACTTAAAGCTAGAGGCCGGAGGCCTGTGACACAGCAGCTAGCCTAACCTAGCTGACTTTACCTAATAACTTAAAGGCAATAAGCAAAATGTTAAACAAACATAATTGTAAGCCAGTAATAAATAAATACACATGCAGCAAGACGCTGCATAATTTGTGGGAATAATTAGCTGAGGTAACTAAACGTAAATGCAGGGCCAGTAATCTTAAAGCAAGAGGCAAGGGGGGTGGGGGGCCGTACTCTGCGCCTATCACATCCTAGCTGAGTTACTTAATAACTTAATGGCAAACGATAGTTAAACAATCACAATTGCACAACCAGTAAGAGTAAATAACATGCAGCTTGACCTGCATAAATTGCAGTAATAAATTGAGGTAAATTAAAGGTACGAAATACCAAGATAATCTTAAAGTCAAAGGCATGAGGTCTTTAACTCAGGAACTAGCACAAACTAGGTTACTTTACTTAATAACTCAATACAAGAAGCAAGAGTTTTCATAAGTTACAAAACATGCACAAGGGCAATGCATAAATTGTAATAATAAATTGCAGAGAGAAACAAATCGTAGTTGCAAGCCCAAGATAATGTAAAAGCAAGAGGCTTGGGCCCACAACATGGCAACTGGCACAACCCAGCTGACTTTACCTCAACTCAATGGCGATAAGCAAATTAAACATACATAATTGAGAACCCGGGATAAGTAAGAAACAGGAAGCCTGGACAAATCATGAATTGCAGAACAAGCTGCTGAGGGAAGGCAAAAACGTGGTTGCACGTCCAGGATGTAAACTTAAAGCCAGGGGCTTGAGCAATGCTAAAAATTTAAATAAATTGCAAGGCATAACACATCGTAACTGAAAGTCCAATAATAAAAAATTTATATAGCCCGCGTTTAGAGTAGAGTAAAACAACAGCACTAAATAGGAGCTGGCTTGAGCAATAAATGTCCTGAAACAACAATAACAGCACTACCCAATATATAAACATAGGCATGGGCGAAAGCAAAGGTAAAATTACAGTAAATATTGTAGCATGAGGAAGCACGCCATGACTACCTTGAGGTTACCTTGAGGTGCTTCCGGGGCTAAGCGTCCCCGCGACCCGGTCGTCGACCAGGCCTCCTGGTTGCCGAACTGATCAACCAGGCTGTTGGACGCGGCTGCTCACAGCCTGACGTATGAGTCACAGCCTGGTTGATCAGGTATCCTTTGGAGGTGCTTATCCAGTTCTCTCTTGAACACTGTGAGGGGTCGGCCAGTTATGCCTCTTATGTGTAGTAGACTAACTGAATTACAGTCTTAAGACTTAGTAGACTTAACTGAACTTTACAGTCTGACTAACAGTCATACTGTAAAGAAGCACTTATATAAAGAACATAAATAAATAACAATTAACAGCTACAAAAGAAGTCGCCCCAGAGCGGCAGACCTCACGTCGACTGGGTGAGGGAGCTTAAGGTACAGGGCTGAGCAGATGGGGGAGGTGGAGGAGGTGGAGGAGGTGGGGGGGGGGGGAGGTGGGGGGTGGTGGGGGGGGAGGTGGGGGGGGAGGCAGGGGGGGGGTGGAGGGAGGTGAGTGGGAGGGGTGGAGGGACGTGGGTGGGGGGGGGTGGAGGGAGGTGGGTGGGGGGGGGTGGAGGGAGGTGGGTGGGGGAGGTGGGGGGGGGGGGTGGAGGGAGGTGGGTGGGGGTGGAGGGAGGTGGGTGGGGGAGGTGGGGGGGGGGTGAGGGAGGTGGGTGGGGGAGGTGGGGGGGGGGGGGTGAGGGAGGTGGGTGGGGGAGGTGGGGGGGGGGGTGGAGGGAGGTGGGGGGGGGGGTGGACAGGCCTCCTCCCGATTGTGCTTCAAATAACAGCCACCTACTGGAGAAAAACCAGTGCCCCATAACAACAACAAGGGTCACCTCCCCCTCTAGGTCCACTGCACCTGCATTTGGTCACCGAGGCTTAACCAACAGGCATGCTTCAGGGGCGCGCCAGGCGCGCCACGGAGGGACCTTGCTGAGCAACCACGGCTGAGCGCCCCAGAAAGAAGCAGCTAGGCCTTCTGGCTCGGCCAGGGAGGGAGGAAACACCTAGGGGGCACGACACGTACCACAAGGGACAAGGCGTTGGGCAACGCCAATCACTGGGGCACCCATAAACCCAGGCAGGGGGGGGCTCCAGGCTCAAGCGTGAGGGGGTAAATACAGACACAAACACTGTACGCTCAACAGTACTACTGCTATATAGTACACAAGACACACACACTCACTCTCACCCTCGCTCCCCTCGGTTTTGCGTTTTAATCCTGCTTTGCAAGTTAAATCTCACTATGGACTCTCTAGCAGCTGACAGTATGGCGTTATGTCGATCGTTAGACAAACAAAGGCGGAGGAGAGCAGTTACTCCGTGTGGATGAACAATCATAACTACCCCGCCGAGATTGCTCCTGCTCGTCATTGTCGTCATTCAACAGGGCAAGCTGGAAAAACAGGAGGAGGAGCAGTAAGTGAGTAGGTAGTGGTCTTTTTCGTTTTGGTAGGGACGCGAGTCTTATTTTCCTCGGCGTCACCCATAGTATTATTCCCATTGGGTCGTTTGAACTCGCGACTTCCAAAACACCAGCCACACACCTTACCACCCAGCCACCATAGATATTCTAATAATATTGCTAAACAAAATCTGTAACCAAAAATATAAATATATAATTGTTATTATTTAGCGATGACAATATTACAGATGACCCATGACTTTGATATAAATAACCAGGGTTGTGATAATAGCAGGATTGTTGTAATAATTAGCGCTGTGGGTGGAGTAATGCTGAGAGACGGAGGGAGACAGCATCGTTTACTGACTGTGTGGCTACCTGTCTGTATTCACCATACCAGGTCAGTGGTTCTCTATGGTGAACACAAATGTAGATACTTATATATAATGTGTATTAGTGTAATAACAGCAAAAGGATTATGCTGGGAGGAGCCATATGGGTAACGGAGGTGACGTCGTCTGCATGATTTGTCTAGCTGTTTAGAGGGTGGCCACTATGCTCTTTGGGCGCACTACAAGCTTAGGTGTACAGTTACGGTGCATAAAACCATGTAGATACTTATATATAATATGTGTATATTGGGTAATAACACTGCAAACAGTATTGTTGGGGGAGAAAGTTTAGTGCGTGTGACCTTGAATGAGTGAGGGAGCCGCCATCTGTGTATAGCGACGACTCTTAGTGCCTGAACTAACTATATCAGCTTATCTGTACAGTTGTGGTGAACAAAATATATACATACAGAGCACCACTTGGTTTCCGAACCTCTTGGGGACGAGACCCGTCAGTTAACATGTAAGTTCGTATACGAGAAATAGAGGGGAAAAAATAAACTAGAAATGTAAAACGAAATGGGTCCGAAAAATGTATGAAAAAACTCTAGGGGAAAAAATCGACAGGTTCATAGTGTAAATGCAACCGTATTTTGTTTGTACTCGCCAATAAGTGAAGTCCTGATCCGCTTTATAAAAGTCCTTAATTGTTCCTAACTGATTATTATGACGTTTGGCAAACATCCTCTGGATGTTTCCTGCCAGCCTGCCTGCCAGCCTGCAGGAACATCCTGCCAGCCTGCAGGAACATCCTGCCAGCCTGCAGGAACATCCTGCCAGCCTGCAGGAACATCCTGCCAGCCTGCCTGCCAGCCTGCCTGCCAGCCTGCAGGAACTTCCTGCCAGCCTGCAGGAACATCCTGCCGGGTCCGTCTAATTACCACAAGCTACACAAGCTTCACAAAGCTTAAGAAAGCTTCCTGGCAATACGTTAGTAATGAATAAATATGATATGTTAGGTTAGGCTGACCTAACCTAAACTAACCTAACCTAACCTAACTTAACCAAACCAAACCTAATCAAACCTAACCTAACCGAGGCTTGGATCGTCGACTTTATTTGGCATCACCAGCTCTTTATTTTCGTCTAATTTCTTAATAAAAAACCAGCGTTGAATGTAATGAAACGCCATTTTCTGGGTGAGTCCCGGAGGCTCCCCGGAGCTATCCCAGGCTGATATGCTAATGTCAGACTTTGGCATCAGTCATGTGTATGGAGTTCTTAGGCCTACCGGGGACCACGGCCAGAACCGGGCCCCCTCAGAGAGGCAAGGGGAGCAATGGCCTATAGAAGCCCCCGTGTAGTTGGAAGCATTCTATGTCTGCCATCGACCGGAACAGGCACCCAGAAAGGTAAGCGCCCCAAAACAAACCCCTATTCTGGTTAAAATTGCTACCTAATACCGAACTAGTGGATAGAACTCCCCAACCGAAAACAAGCAAATTAGTGTGACGTCACACACTGCCGCGCCGCTGTCTGCGCAGCTCCCCCCTCCCCGGGAGGGGGAAGGGGGAGCCCCAGACCCCCCGCGCCGGCTACCCACACCTCAGTTCTTGAGGCTGGATGTCAAAAACGCGAAAAACCGCCGACCGGAGGGAGGGAGGGATGCCGGGGAGCCTCCGGGACTCACCCAGAAAATGGCGTTTCATTACATTCAACGCTGGTTTTCTGGGGGGAGCCCCGTCGGCTCCCCGGAGCTAACTACCCACAGACAGAAAAAGAGGGACTCACCCGGGAGGCGGTCGTCGCTCACCCCTCAACTCGAAGCCGAGACAACTGGCTGCAACCGCCGACCCAAAGCAACACAGGCCCGACGAGGGCCAGGGACATTCACAAGGTAACGAGCAGCCAGGACCCTGTTCGACCGCCAAAATCCCCGAACCCGAATATCAGACCAAGACATATTCCCAAAGACGGCAGCAAGAGCCGCGAACTTACGAACGTCATGGGCACGGGGATAGACCGCAGGCTGGCTAGACCTAATAACCCTGCGGACGACCTGAGAGACCCGAACCCGCGAACAGGGAAGAAGGGAAACCGGATCAACCCACAGCGCGTCCCTGGACACAGAAGCTGTGGCGCGCAAATAACGGCGAAGCGCCGCAACCGGACACAAAACATGATGCACCCCCGGCCTGACCAACCAAGCATCAACCACCCATGGACCCCTCCGGAACGCAGCAGTCTCATTCTTCGCCAGAAAAGAAGGAGACGGCTGCAAACGAACAAAACTATCACCACGACCAAAAGAGCAGAAACCCCTGCGCCGGAGGAGAGCATGAAGCTCCCCTACCCGACCCCCAGAGGCCAAAGCCAACAAGAAAAGTGCCTTGGAAAAACAATCCTGGACCGAAGGGGCCACAACGAAACGAGGAGATGAAAGGAAAGCGAGCACTCTGTCCAAAGACCAGGACGGCTCAGGCGACGCATGAGCAGGCCGGAGGTGAAACAATGCACGAGACAGCTTGCGAAACGGCGCAGACGTAACATCGATACCGAAAGCAAGCTGAAGCGGCTCCGCCAGCGCCGCACGATACGAAGCGACAGTGTTAGGCATAAGATGACGGTCCTGAAACAACCACGAGAGGAAGGACAAGACCACCCGAACAGACAAGGAGCTAACACGACGAAGACGCAAAAAGAAACGGAAGGACCGCCAGGAAACTTCATACTGCCGCCGAGAAGAAGCCCTCAGGTGGGACACCAACAAGGAGGCCACCTGATCACCATAGAGATGATGATAGACTCGAGTCAAAAAAACCATACGCGAAGACTCGAGGAGAAGATCGAACCAGCTACGTGACGTACCGGCCCGATCTGCTGAAAGAGGCGGAGCCGCGGGAAAACCCTCGGGTTCGGACACCGAGCAACCAGCGCCTGAAACCAAGGCTGGGCCGGCCACCAAGGGGCCAGAAGGACAACTCTCCCCTGGTAAGTCTCTAAGCGAGTCAGGACCTGGAGCAACAGCCGAACTGGGGGAAAGAGGTACAGGAACCCCCACCTCGACCAGTCGAGCCGAAAGGCATCGACCCCGACGGCCTCGCAATCGGGGAAGGGCGCCGCATAAACGGGAAGACGCCGCGACCACGCCGACGCGAAGAGGTCCACCTCGGGGCGCCCGAACGTCTGGCAAAGCCAACGGAAGGACTCGTCGTCGACCGTCCACTCCGTGGAGAGGGGAACGAAGCGAGACAGGGCGTCGGCCAAGACGTTGGACACGCCCAGTACGTGAACCGCCAGGAGAGCCAAACCCCGAGAACTCAGCAGACGAGTCACCCGAAGCGACCAACCCCAAAGAGACAAGGACCGCATCGAACCCCCGCGGTTCAGGCAATGAACCACCGGAGAGCAGTCCGAATGGAGCCGAATCGTCGATCCGCGGGCCACCCGAATCCTCCCCAGAGCAAACCACACTGCCGCGAACTCCCGCACCGTACTGTGAGCTCGACGGAAGGACGGATCCCAACGCCCCTGGCCGGCCTGGTGAGCACTGGTCACAAAACCCCAGCCGAGAGACGACGCATCCGTGTACACATCGAGCGAGGGCTCGGGTAGGCGCCAAGGCACTGAACCCCGAAAAACCCGAAGAGGAAGCCGGTGACGCAGCAACCGACGCAAGGCCCCTGGGGGTCGAACTCTGCGATCGCGAGAGAGGCGGAAGGGGGAACCCCGAAGGAACCAGAACAGCCGTCGAAGCCAAACCCGACCCGGCGGGTAGACCACCATCGCGAAGTTCAGGCTCCCGCACAGCCCCTCGAGCAACCGCCGGGTGACCCGAGGGCCCTCCAGAAACAGACGAAGGCGGGACCGCAGCCGCAGGAGAGACTCCGGAGGGAGAGACAAGGAGGCGGTCCGAGAGTCCCACACGAGACCCAGCCAAGTCCGAACCTGAGAGGGAACCAGATGGGACTTCCTCCAGTTCACCAAGAACCCGAACCCGGCGAGCTGGGAAAGAACCAAATCCCTGGCTAGCAAGCAAGCTGACTGGCTGGGAGCCCAAACCAGCCAGTCGTCGAGGTAGGCCAACACCCGAACACCTAGGAGACGCAAACGAGCCACCACAACCCGTGTAAGGCGTGTGAACACGCGAGGTGCCAGGTTCAACCCGAACGGGAGACAACGAAAGCGGTAACTCAGACGCCCCACTACAAAACCGAGCCAGTCCCTGAACCGCGGATGAATCGGGACATGCCAATAAGCGTCCCGGAGGTCCAGGGACACCATCCAAGCACCCGGCTCCAAGAGGAGCCGAACCTGAGACAGCGTAGTCATCCGAAAGGAGGGGCAATGAACCCAGGGGTTCAGACGGGACAAGTCCAGAATGAACCGCAGGTCCGCGCAGTCCCGTTTCGGAACCGGAAACAGACGGGAAACCCATCTGAGGGACGACGTCGTTTCGACGACGCCCAAGCGTACCCACTCCAAGACGACTCGACAGAGCGCAGGGGAAGAAGCCTGCCCCGCCAGCCCCGACCCCCCAAAGGGGGGAGGGGCCACCCAACGCCACCGCAGGCCGCGAGACACGACCCGAAAGGCCCACGAATCGTGGGACCAGGCGCGGGCGAACAGCGCAAGCCGCCCCCCCATCGCCCCGTCAAAGGGGCAAACTGCGAAAGGGCCGGCGACCCTTACGAGACCCAGAACCCCGCACAGCGCGAACACCGCGTCGACCAGACGAGGGAGGGTCCGCAGGAGGAGCCAACCCCAAACCTGACACCAGAGGCCTACCACGACGAGAGGAATCCCGAGCCCTGGCACGACCTTTCCGGGAAGACCCACCCCGGGACCCCCGGAAAACCAACAAGTCCGACATCGGACGACAAGCCGCCGACGCAGCCTGAATAAACTGCGCCACGGCCGACTCCCCAAACAGGAGAGGACAAAAAGGTGAAGAACGCCTAAGAGCCAGAGCCCAAGCAGATTCCACGGAGGAACCCAGCACCGCCTGCCGACACGCGAGACGGGAAGCATAGAACAGGGAAACCGCATCCCGCAAAATCGGCGTGAACAGCTTCAACAAGGCAGCCGACGAACGCGCAGCCGAGGACAAGGTGCCGGACCCCGGGACGGACCCAAGCGTCCCCACATCCTCCACGAGCCAATCCGAAGACAGCTCCAGGAGGGAAAAGAACCGCAAGGCCGAACACAAAAGGCCCCGAGCGCGCAAGTCCTCCGCCACGAGCGCCGCCGAAAGGGAGGGAACCTGCACATGGAGCTGAATAACGCCCACATCGCGGGGAAGGGCAGGGGCAAACAAGCACTCATTCAGGTACTCAAGTTCACCCCCCAGGAAAACCTGAAGCACCGTGGAAGCTTCCCGCCACTCCAGCGTGCGGGAACGACAGAAGGAATGCCAGGAATCCAGACCAAACAAGGGGCAGTCTGCTAGCCAGGATGACTCCGGAACCTCGTAACGGAGCCAGAAAGGGAACGAAGTCCCAAACCTGAACGTGGACGGATCCATTTCCGAGGCATAATCCGGGTCACGCAGGAGGTAAGCTGCAAAGGCCGCGCGCACCACACCAGGTTGGATGCGATAAGCCGAAAACCTCCTGAAGGACGGAACCGACGTACCCGGGGGAACACGGAACCGTACCCGGGGAGGGGCCGACACCAAATCCAACTCGTACGCAGAGGGGGGGAAAGAAAACCCCACTCCTTGTAACAATAAGCCCCGCTCAGTGGGAAGAAAAACCCAGGCGGGGTCCAGCGGGGCCCAAGGCCCCCAAGTCAGCCCCTCCCCAGCCTCGAGGTCCGTCACCACAGGACCCGAGGCCGAGTCCTCTCCCCAAGCCCCGACCCCACAAGACAAGGACGGAGCAGCCGGAAAAGCTGGAGGAAGGGGGGCCCACTGGTCAGACCCTGAAGCTTCGGCCGGGAGACAAGACTCGAATGCCTCTGCCGCCCCCCCGGAAGGGGCAACCCCCGAAGCTGCCCGAGTCTCGAGATCAAGTAACCCCTGCTCCGACCCCGAAACCCTCAGACGCTTCGGGGCCGGAAGCAGGGGCGGGGGACCAGAACGAACAGAAGGGGAAGGACGAGGAGGTGCGGACTGAACCAGGATCGAAGCGACCCCCACCCCCAAGTCCGGGTCTCGAAAAGCAAAGCGGGGCAGCCCCGGGGCATCCGGGGAAGCAACCAACCGAGCGCGTTGCAACAGACGAAACCTAGACTGCAACGCACGTGCCGCCTGTACCCGAATAGAATCATCAGAGGATTGGGTAAATTGAGTCACAAGCAAGCAGCAACACTCACAGGACTCAGGGTCGAAAGTATCACCGACCCAACAGGCAGCGTGGCAGAGGCAAAAACAATGAGGGTCACCCTGAGACAAGGGGACCGAGCAACCCTCAAACTCGCACACAGGGAGTGGGGACTCCGGGGTCACATCCATCGGACCCACGCGCCCCCTAGGGGATTCCCAGGGTCCTGAGCGTTTACTTTAAGAGGACTCGCGCTCAGGTAGTCCCAGGCAGGGTGCTGCAAACCGGCGCCCAAAACTACCAAGCAAACTTCTAAAGCTGAACCCCAGGGACGTGTACACTCACGGGGACCTAGCAGGGGGCGCCACCGAGGAGAACAGTGGAAGGGCAAAAACAAACTGAATAAAATGACAGAACCCCCCACCAGGCAAAAAACAAAAAGAAAAACAAAACCCCGCAAGAGGACAGCGAACCCCAAGGAACAGAGCCGGCCGCGATGTCGGGAATTACAAGCTGAGCAGCACCCTGCGCCCCTACCAGTGCAAACTGCCTCTTACCTGCCGGTAACAAGGGAGAACAGAACACCCAAGAGCCCAACAGGCGGCCGAAAAACCGAAAGGTAAAACGGACCAGCAGAGGCAGACCCCGAGGAGCCTGTGGAAGGTGGCCCCAAGCCCCAAGGGCAGTACTTACAGGGCACCTAGGGAAGGCAGCCCTAGGCGCATGCAGCCCGAGTACTGAAGATAACTCCTGGCTCTCGCACCCACAAAACTAACACCACACTCAAAGCACAGTGCAGTAGCGACACCGGAGCCAGAGCACACGACCACCGCCAATAGCATCAGCCTCAAGAACTGAGGTGTGGGTAGCCGGCGCGGGGGGTCTGGGGCTCCCCCTTCCCCCTCCCGGGGAGGGGGGAGCTGCGCAGACAGCGGCGCGGCAGTGTGTGACGTCACACTAATTTGCTTGTTTTCGGTTGGGGAGTTCTATCCACTAGTTCGGTATTAGGTAGCAATTTTAACCAGAATAGGGGTTTGTTTTGGGGCGCTTACCTTTCTGGGTGCCTGTTCCGGTCGATGGCAGACATAGAATGCTTCCAACTACACGGGGGCTTCTATAGGCCATTGCTCCCCTTGCCTCTCTGAGGGGGCCCGGTTCTGGCCGTGGTCCCCGGTAGGCCTAAGAACTCCATACACATGACTGATGCCAAAGTCTGACATTAGCATATCAGCCTGGGATAGCTCCGGGGAGCCGACGGGGCTCCCCCCAGAAATATACTTATTCAGATTAAAATTATGTTTTCTCGTGTTGTACATTCAGCACCAACATTATAATGAGTAAATATATCATATTTATTCATTACTAACATAAGCTTTCTGAAGCTTTGTGAAGCTTGTGTAGCTTGTGATAATTAGACGGACCGATCCTGCCAGCCTGCCTGCCAGCTTGCCTGCCAGACTGCAGGAACATCCTGCCAGCCTGCAGGCACATCCTGCCAGCCTGCAGGCACATCTGCCAAAAATATACGATGATGTACTGTACATTTAAGAAACAAATCTGGGTCACAGGTCTGTGGAGTGTGGCTAGGCTTACGGAGTCAGCCGGTCCCTCCCCCACCACAGACACACCTCCCCCACCCCCCACTCCAAACCCATACACACACACACACACACACACACACACATGGTGAAGGAAATAATGACTGCCAATCCACAAGAAGTTGACATAATAGCACTAGAGATCTGCTATGAGGATGATAAACTAATGATGATAAATGCATATAGTCCACCGCCAAGCAGCACATGGTCAAAGGAAGAGCTAGATAGTAAACGTGAAGGTCTTATAACAATAATGAGAGAGATTATAGCGAGAGCGGATAACGATAGATCACGACTGTTGATAGTCGGTGACTTCAACTTGAAATCCATAGACTGGGAAGCATATGAAGCTAAAACAGAAGATTTTTGGACCTGTAAATTTGTAGACCTCATCCTGGAAACATTCTTGTATCAACATGTTAAACAAGCTACGAGGATGAGGGAAGGGGACGTTCCCTCCATGCTAGATTTGATATTTACCAGGAAGGAGGAAGAGATATTTGACATTCAGTACCTTCCTCCCTTGGGTAAAAGTGACCATGTCTTTTTGGGAATAAAGTATGCAATGCGTTATAAGCTGGAAGAAAATAAGGAGGTTGAAGCAGTTGAAAAACCAGACTTCAGGAGAGGACATTATGGTGACCTTAGAAATTTTTTTAGTGAGTATAATTGGACAGACTTGATGCTAGGCAAGGAAGTGAATGAGATGTATGGCAAGTTTTGTGAAATATATGATAAAGGCACAAAAAAATTTATACCAAAACAGAGATGCAGGACCAGAAAACAGGATTGGTTCGACAGAAATTGTGAGAGGGCAAGAGACCAAAAGACACAAAAATGGAATCAGTATAGGAAGAGGCCAAACCCCCAAACATACCAGCGATACAAACATGCGAGAAACAATTATACAGCAGTAAGGAGAGAGGCAGAAAGAAATTTTGAAAAAGGGATAGCAGATAAATGTAAAACAGAACCGGGCCTATTCTACAAATTCATAAACAACAAATTGCAGGTAAAGGATAATATCCAGAGGTTGAAAATGGGAAACAGATTCACGGAAAATGAAAAGGAAATGTGTGAAACATTAAATGAAAAGTTCCAAAGTGTGTTTGTACAAAATGAAATCTTCAGAGAACCAGACACAATAAGAATTCCAGAGAACAACATAGAGCGGATAGAGGTGTCTAGAGATGAAGTGGAAATAATGCTAAAGGAGCTCGGGAAGAACAAAGCAGCTGGCCCAGATGGCGTTTCACCATTGGTTCTGAGAGAATGTGCATCTGAGCTCAGCATTCCACTTCACCTGATCTTTCAGGCATCCCTGTGTACAGGTATCGTAGCAGACGTGTGGAAACAGGCTAACATAGTTCCAATCTACAAAAGTGGCAGCAGGGAAGACCCCCTCAATTATAGACCTGTATCATTGACAAGTGTAATAGTGAAAGTATTGGAAAAGCTAATCAAAACTAAATGGGTAGAACACCTGGAGAGAAATGATATAATATCAGACAGGCAGTATGGTTTTCGATCTGGAAGATCCTGTGTATCGAATTTACTCAGTTTCTATGATCGAGCCACAGAGATATTACAGGAAAGAGATGGTTGGGTTGACTGCATCTATCTGGACCTAAAAAAGGCTTTCGACAGAGTTCCACATAAGAGGTTGTTCTGGAAACTGGAAAATATTGGAGGGGTGACAGGTAAGCTTCTAACATGGATGATAAATTTTCTGACTGATAGAAAAATGAGGGCAGTAATCAGAGGCAATGTATCGGAATGGAGAAATGTCACAAGTGGAGTACCACAGGGTTCAGTTCTTGCACCAGTGATGTTTATTGTGTACATAAATGATCTACCAGTTGGTATACAGAATTATATGTACATGTTTGCTGATGATGCTAAGATAATAGGAAGGATAAGAAATTTAGATGATTGTCATGCCCTTCAAGAAGACCTGGACAAAATAAGTATATGGAGCACCACTTGGCAAATGGAATTTAATGTTAATAAATGTCATGTTATGGAATGTGGAATAGGAGAACATAGACCCCACACAACCTATATATTATGTGAGAAATCTTTAAAGAATTCTGATAAAGAAAGAGATCTAGGAGTGGTTCTAGATAGAAAACTATCACCTGAGGACCACATAAAGAATATTGTGCAAGGAGCCTATGCTATGCTTTCTAACTTCAGAATTGCATTTAAATACATGGATGGCGATATACTAAAGAAATTGTTCATGACTTTTGTTAGGCCAAAGCTAGAATATGCAGCTGTTGTGTGGTGCCCATATCTTAAGAAGCACATCAACAAACTGGAAAAGGTGCAAAGACATGCTACTAAGTGACTCCCAGAACTGAAGGGCAAGAGCTACGAGGAGAGGTTAGAAGCATTAAATATGCCAAAACTAGAAGACAGAAGAAAAAGAGGTGATATGATCACTACGTACAAAATAGTAACAGGAATTGATAAAATCGACAGGGAAGACTTCCTGAGACCTGGAACTTCAAGAACAAGAGGTCATAGATTTAAACTAGCTAAACACAGATGCCGAAGAAATATAAGAAAATTCACCTTCGCAAATAGAGTGGTAGACGGTTGGAACAAGTTAAGTGAGAAGGTGGTGGAGGCCAAGACCGTCAGTAGTTTCAAAGCGTTATATGACAAAGAGTGCTGGGAAGACGGGACACCACGAGCGTAGCTCTCATCCTGTAACTACACTTAGGTAATTACACTTAGGTAATTACACACACACACACACACACACGTGATTACGTGATTATGTGATTATGTGATTACACACACTCAAAGGTCACGTGGTTCACGGTTCACTTCAACACCCATATATCGCTTCCGGCCTGCCTCCTTCCCAGCCTGCCTGCCTGCCTGCCTCCTTTCCAGCCTGCCTGCCTGCCTCCTTTCCAGCCTGCCTGCCTGCCTCCTTTCCAGCCTGCCTGCCTGCCTCCTTTCCAGCCTGCCTGCCTGCCTCTTGTCCAGCCTGCCTGCCTGCCTCCTTCCCAGCCTGCCTGCCTGCCTGCCTCCTTCCCAGCCTGCCTGCCTCCTTCCCAGCCTGCCTGCCTGCCTGCCTCCTTCCCAGCCTGCCTGCCTGCCTCCTTCCTAGCCTGCCTGCCTCCTTCCCAGCCTGCCTGCCTGCCTGCCTCCTTCCCAGCCTGCCTGCCTGCCTGCCTGCCTCCTTCCCAGCCTGCCTGCCTGCCTGCCTCCTTCCCAGCCTGCCTGCCTGCCTGCCTCCTTCCCAGCCTGCCTGCCTGCCTGCCTCCTTCCCAGCCTGCCTGCCTGCCTGCCTCCTTCCCAGCCTGCCTGCCTCCCTCCCTCCTTCCCAGCCTGCCTGCCTCCCTGCCTCCTTCCCAGCCTGCCTGCCTCCTTCCCAGCCTGCCTCCTTCCCAGCCTGCCTGCCTGCCTCCTTCCCAGCCTGCCTGCCTGCCTGCCTGCCTCCTTCCCAGCCTGCCTGCCTCCTTCCCAGCCTGCCTGCCTGCCTCCTTTCCAGCCTGCCTGCCTGCCTCCTTCCCAGCCTGCCTGCCTCCCTCCCTGCCATCATGCTAACGGGTAGTGTGTGTTAGGCTTATCTTCGGGAATGAGCCGGTCTCTCCCCCACCACCCCTATCACCGACAAACCACCCACCCCCCTACATCCCATACTCTTTTAAAGGTCACGCGGTTCAACAGTGTGACTACCACTCACTGCCAGCCTGCCTGCCTGCTTGCCAGCCAGCCTACCTGCAAGCTAGCCTGCCTGCCTGCCTGTCTGCCTGCCAGCCAGCCTGCCAGTCAGCCTGCTAGCCTGTGCCTGCCTGCCTGCGCCTGCCAGCCTGCCTTTCCCTCCCTAATTCCCACTACTTCCGTCCCTTCCTGCCTACCTCCTAGCATCTCTCCCTACCTCCCCCTCCCTCTTAGCATCTCTCCTTCCCTTTCTGACTAATTCTCCCCCTCTCTCACTGATTCTCCCCCCATCTCTCATACTGCCTCCCACCTAAGCTCTCTCATCCATCCACCCACCGGTCTACCATCACTGACGCAATGTGTGCATTTGGAGCCGACATGGTGCACAGATGTTTCTTGATTGTGCAGATATGTAAAACAAAAGCACAGAATGAACATTCCAGCCTTATGGCAATTCAAAATAATAGGAATAATAGGCCGTGAATCTGTGAAGTCACAGTGGGCAAACTGGACCATCTTCCACCCACCACAACAAGCCGGCGTGACGCTGGGCGGACCCCTTCCTACCCGAACTTTGTTCGGGTAGCATGACTCCCCAACCCCAATCGGGAAACTGGAAGTTTCGGATAACTAAAGTTCGGAAACCAAGTGGTGCTCTGTACTTATATAAAACGTGTGTATATAGTGCAATAACACCACAAATGGTATTGTTGGGGAAGAAAGTTTAGTGCGTGTGTTGAGGGAGTGGCAGCGAGTGGCTGGCTGGTGTGTGGCGGTAACTCTTCGTTGCTTTTCGACTCTCAATACCAACTTAGTGGTTCGTTATGGTGACCAAAACATGCAGATACTTATATATAACCTGTGTATATAGTGTAATAGCAGCAAAACTATTTGTTTATTGTGTTATAAACATAATAATTGAATCACTAATATGCACATCATACTTTTGAGTATAGCGATTATTCACCACTTTTATTATGTAAATATATTACAATACACACTATTGAATAATATTACTTAAAAAAAACTAAGAAAAAATCAATCGGAGACATTGAAACAATTAGGTAATAATATCTTTGTGGCAACTCCCACCTTTCAGCGCTGGTGACGCTGACTGGGTCTGATGACCGCAATGTCAACGCCCACTTTTTGCCAGACTTCCTCGGTCAATTGCGCCCAAAATATGTCACCTACGATTTTTTTTTTATTTTTCCCGTGCTCAGGGGACACAAATTAACATGTTTATAAGATGAAAAAAAAATTTTATTTTTTTTTTTCTTGCGCACAGGGGTGTAAATGTCCCCAGGACCCCTAAGCAGTGTAAGGGATAATCAAAAGTTATAAAAATACTTGTTTCATGAATGCTTTATTGTATTTGATGGAAATTCTCCAGGCTGGCAATCTACTGCCACCTACAGAAGGATCTCTTGGGGATGGAGAGAGGGAGGCAGTGAATGTGGGCAGGACAGAGGAAATGAGCAGCAGTGAGGGGTGACTCCCTCCCTTCCTGGTGATGGTGTACAACGAGTGTGAGGCCGCTGATCCGGACTAGCAGATTCTAGGTCTGCTAGTCCGACTTCCATGGACATTTTGGCCGGATAGGGAGATAACTTTATCTGGGCCACCATTTTTGCCGGATTAGGGCGTTTTCCAGATTGGTGGATTTCTGATTAGCGAGCTTCTACAGTATTAACAAACTTGAAAACCGAGCAAACCTGGAATACCGAGTCAAATTTTACGAGGAAATTGACCTCGTATACCGAAGAATTCGTAAAGAGGGGCATTCGTCAACAGAGGTTCCACTGTACTGTATATACAATTTGTGCCGTTGAAGAGTTAACTTGTTTCAATCATCTACCATTGTTTGCAAGAGTGAATTTTCTTATATTTTTTTTCAGCACCTTTGTTTAGTTAGGTTAAATCTATGACCTTTTGTGTGCCAATACTGTCACCTTCTTTCGTTTGGCCTTGGCGGAGTCTGTTTTATTGGCCTTCAGTATCAATACTGCCCAGGTGCAGTTTTGTTCTAGGTCTGGCAAGGAGCTGAACTGTTTACCACTAGGTGCACAGCGAGGGGCGGAATCACTTACCACTGGACAAAACAGTGGGGTCAAAACAGTTTGGCACAGTGGGGCCAAACTATTTACTACTAGGCATGTAGCAACAGGCTGTTCACAAAATTTTTAAAAGGTTAATGCATTTAATTCTTACTCTTAATACAATACATTCACCTTCATCTTTATCAAAATATAGTCACATACAACTTTGGTATTTTTAGTACAGTATTATAATTTTATTACAATGGAAAACTCTTGTAATAATAAATGAATAACTATAACTTTACTACCTGGTTCTTATATAATGTGTGACTTTTAATTTGAGAGCTTTTAGAACATTTGAATAGGCCAGATAAAGTATTGTCATCTCACTATCATAACATTTAAGAATATAATACGTAATAATATACTTGCAAACAGGCCAAGGAGTGTTACATTACCTTGACAACAATAGAGGAGTCAGGTGGGAGTACATGCTGATCAGATTCAGCTACCAGTGATTCAGACCATCCATGACCAATTAGCGTGGCAGTAAACGTCACAGAATTCAGTTTCTTCTGATCAGCTCCAGCACGCTTGAACACACCAGCAGTCATCACTTCTGGATACTGAGAAAACATAACCACTATTTTTAAGTGAACTTTGGGGAGGCCGGCACATGTTTACTCAAACATGATTTCAGATTTACATTACTGTACTTTCACATTTAACCTTTAAAACATAAGCATGGTTACTATGGAGAGTGTTAATAACAAAAACCATTAAATGTAATGAAATATAGTACCTCTTTCTGGTAGAGCCATGGAAAGACTGTGAATCGAGGGGAAGAAAGAAAGACCAACACAATATCGAGAGACCAAGATGGCTCGGTGAGAGCATGAGCCAGACGGGAAATGAAGTACGAGACAGTCTTGTGAAATACCACTGAAGAAGAATCAACAGCAAATGCTAATAAGAGTGACTGTATTAAGGCTGAGCAATAAGAGGTGACAGCATTAGGCATAAGATGCAGATTGACAAATAACCTGGAAAACTACCGGAACACACACACAACAAAAATGACGAGGAGAGACAAAGTAGAAAGGAACACCAAGAAACTTCATAATGTCACTGTGACAAAAGACACAGGATGGACAACAATAATTCAGCTACCAGAGCACCATACAAATGATGGTAAACACATGTTAGAAACACCAGCTGCACAGGTAAGCAGTGAGGGGTGAACAGCCATAGCAAAATGTCTGGGTTTGGACACTTGGCCAGAAATCCAGGTTCCAGAAGGATCATCTTGCCTGAACAAGTTTCTAGCCTGGACAACATTTAGGGGCAAGTACTGAACTGAGGAAGGGAAGAGATAGGTAGATACTTGTATCTTCATCTATTTTGTTCACCATAACTGTACCACCTGAAGTTGTCCAGACAAAAGGCATCTACAGTGAGGGAGAAGGAGAATGATAGGAGAACGGAGCCACATAGAAGGGAAGTAAGTAAGTAATTATCAAAAAGAAGGCACCAAACCGGGAAGGCTATGTAGCACCATCAAATGCGCAGAATAATCAGAGGGCGCTAAATATCACCAAGGATGCCAATACGAGAACAAAAACGCATAAGGCGAACGATATCAAAAGTATCTGAGTTACCAAGAATTCTATTGAGGGACAGGTGACCGCGAGGGGTGGTTGGAAAGCAAGACATACGCTCGTCCTGGAAGTCAGGACATTCAAGAAGGACATGCACGACCGGAAGAGGGACAATGCAACTAGGACAATAAGGAGCTGGGCGGCGCTCCATCAAGTGACCATGGGTTAAGCGAGTATGGCCAATACGCAATCTCGCCAGAGATGTTTCCCATCGCCGGTTACGGTGGTAGGAGGACGGCCACGAGGAAACACAACATTTAAGAGTACGTAGTTTGTTACCAGTAACAGACGACCAAGAAGCCTGCCAACGAGTAAGGACGGAGGAATGGATAACAGGGTAAAAGTCGGAATATGGAATACCTTTACGAGAGACGGGACAAGAGCGGACAGCTTCCTTGGCGGCAGCATCCGCACACTCATTGAAAGACACACCAATATGGCTGGGAACCCAACAAAACTCAACCGACTTAAATTTACTGTGAACAAGAAACAGCCAATGCTGGATCTCGATAACTACTGGATGAACCGGATTAAAGGACCCGAGAGCCATGAGGGCACTACGAGAGTCAACAACAACTACAAAGGAAGACTGACAACAAGAAAGCAGGAGACGAAGAGCATAGAGAATAGCATAAAGCTCCGCTGTAAAGATGCTAGTTTCCGGAGGTAAGCGACACATATAAGTGCGATCAGGAAAAACAACAGAGTAGCCAACACCGTCCGCAGACTTAGACCCATCGGTGAAGACAGAAATGGAGCGGGAGTGAGAAGAAAAGTGCTCAAGGAAAAGGCGTTTTAGAACAGTAGGAGGGGTAAAAGCTTTAGTGATACAGGTCAAGGAAGTACAAAACCGCAGAAGAGGGACTCTCCACGGGGGCAAAGAAGGAACAACACGAGGAGAAACATTAGAAACATGAACGGAAAGAGAATCCTGTAGGCGAGATAACCGGACAGAAAGAGGGAAGTGGTGAAGAGGAACAGGAATCGCAGGAGGGGTAAAAGTTTAAGCACGACAAAGGCGAGAGGAAGGATGTTGTAAGGACCGCGCAAGAGAGTGAAGACAGTAGCGATCACGGTGGTCTTGGAGAGAGAGGAAGCCAGTGTCAACATACAAGCTAAGGACGGGAGTCGAACGAAAGGCACCAGAACTGAGGCGCAACCCAGTATGGTGCAAAGCATCAAGACGGCGAAGAGTAGAAGGAGAAGCAGATGAGTAAGCAGGGCAACCATAATCGAGCTTAGACAGGACGAGAGAGGAATGTAAAGCGAGGAGAGTGCGCCTATCTGCCCCCCAAGAAGTATGGGACAAAACCCGAAGGAGGGTAAAGGCCTTAGAGCACTCAACACGGAGGTAAGAGATATGGGGAGACCAAGACAAACGAGTGTCAAGGAATAACCCCAAAAGCTTCGCGGAATCTTAGTACTCAAGGGGATGACCATAAAGTGACAAAGAGGGACGAAGAACGACCCGTTTCCGCGTAAAAGTCATGGCACAAGTCTTAGAAGTAGAGAACTTGAAGCCATGATCGGTGGCCCAAGACGACACGGCATCAATTGCAAGTTGAAGCCGGCGCTGAAGGAAAGGCGAATCATCACCCTGACAGCAAAGGGTAAGATCATCGACATTGGGAGCGGAGAAGACACCTGAAGGAAGAGAGGAAAGAAGACCATTGAGGGCAACCAGAAAAAGAGTAGTGCTCAGAACACTACCCTGGGGCACACCTTTGTATTGCTGAAAAGAGGCAGAGAGAGCGGTACCAAGGCGCACCCGAAAGGAACGACGAGAGAGGAAGCTGCGGAGAAAGAGAGGGAGATGACCACGAAGGCCAAAAGAATGAAGTTGAGATAGAATATGATATCGCCAAGTGGTGTCGTAAGCCTTTTCCAGGTCAAAAAGGACGGCAACAACGGAGGTCTTCGCAGCAAAAGCAGTACGAATATAGACCTCCAAGTTCACCAGGACATCTGTCGTGCTGCGGCACTTGCGGAAACCAAATTGAGAAGGGGAGAGGAGGTGATGGTGTTCCAGGAACCACATCAGACGAACGTTAACCATACGTTCAAAGAGTTTGCACACACAACTTGTGAGGGCAATAGGGCGAAAGTCCTTAGGGGAAGTACCCAGAGACCCCGGTTTGTGAACAGGGAGGACAACAGCATTGAGCCAGTCCTCAGGGACCGACGACGACTCCCAGATCCGATTATACAGACTCAGTAAATACTGAGACGTGCACGGAGGGAGATGGCGAAGCATCTCATAATGAATACCATCGGAGCCCGCCGCCGTAGAACCACAGAGGGCCAGGGAAGAACGAAGTTCAGAGAGAGAGAAGGGATCATTATAGGGAAGCTGAAGACGAGTGCAGAAATCTAAAGGACGAGACTCAAGGGCAGGTTTACGAAGAAGGAAAGATTGGGGAAGATGGAGACCAGAGCTAACAGAAGAAAAGTGGGAACCCAGTTCGGAAGCGACCTGCAACGGGTCCGCCACAAGAGTATCATGGAGGTGAAGGACCGGTGAAACATTGGGAACGAACTTACCCGCTATCTTGCGGATACGCTTCCAGATCTGGGGCAGAGGAGTTTCGGAAGTAATTGTTGAGACATAAGATGCCCAACATTCACGTTTAGCCGTGAATGTCGCTTTCCGAAAGAAAAGAAAAGAATCGGCCGTCTGCCGACGGCGGTGCCTCTTCCAGGCTGCACGCTTACAGCGGACAGCCCGAGCACAATCCGCATTCCACCAGGGAACGCACTTCCGCAGACCCCGAGAGGAAGAGCAAGGAATAGAGCGGAGGGCAGCGTTGAAGACAGTGTCATGAAAAAGGAGGAGAGCGCGAGGGAGAGGCAGAAGGGAGAGGTCAGAGAGAGCAGCACTGAGGGTAAATAGGTTCCAGTCTGCTTTAGCAAACTGCCACCTAGGAAAAGAGAGGGAAGGGCGAAACGAGAAAAAGGAAACAAGGATAGGGAAATGATCACTGCCATGGAGGTCATCAAGAACCTGCCACGTGAAATCTAAGTAAAGAGAAGAAGAGCAGAGAGAAAGATCAAGACAGGAAAGGGTGCGAGTCCGAGAGTCCAAATGAGTGGGCTCACCAGAATTCAGAAGAGACAGGGAAGAAGAGAGGAGAAACGGCTCAAGAAGGCGACCCCGGGTATTCGTCAGAACGTCACCCCAAAGAGAATGACGACAATTGAAGTCCCCCAGCAGGAGCACAGGCTCCGGCAAGGAGCCCAAGAGGTGTTTCAAATCAGGAAGAGAAAGCGGGACACTCGGGGGGAGATAAATGGAACAAACTGTATACCATTTCCCCACAAAGATACGAGCAGCAGAACAATGGAGAGGTGAAGGAAAAAGTAAAGGAACAAAGGGAACATCAGCGCGAATCAAGAGAGCAGAAGAATTAGGAGCCCCAGCAACGGCTGGGGGGGGGGGGGGGAGAAGAAGGAATAGCCATGAAAACGACCAGGACGAGCACCAAACATCGGCTCCTGGAGACAGACACAAAGGGGCGAAAATCGCGAAATCAGTAGTTGGAGTTCGAGGAAATTGGCATAATAACCTCGAACGTTCCATTGAAGAATAGACATCGACGAGAAGGGAAAGGACAACAACAGAGAACAAGGAAGAAACAAAGGCGAAAGAGCAACACAGCACGTTAAAGAATATCGGGGTCAGGATCAGGGTCAGCAAAGTCAGGGTTAGGGGGCATGGATAAACTGAGCAAAGACGGAGGGAAGGAAGCGGGAGAACAGACCTGAGGCGGGCGGGCGGGCGGGGTCCGGACGAGGAGGAAGAGGAGGAGACAACAGAGAGGAACAGTCAAGGACAGCAGCAGGAAGAGGGGGAGTAGAAAGAGGGGAGCGCACCTCAGCAAGAGCAGCAACTGAAAGGGAAGCAGGGGCCAAAGAAACCTCCATAGCAGGAACCGGTGGCACAATCACTGAAATGGGAGGGGAAGGAGCAACAGAGCCAGAAGTAGGGGCTGAGGAAGAAAGCGAAGCCTTCTTACCCGCCGGGGAGGAGGAAGGAGAGGAGCCAGGCTTACGCTTCTGACTTAAAGAGACCGGTGTCCCAGCAACTACGTACCGGGCAACGGATTCCAGTGTCTCAACAGGAGAAGCTGAACGAGAGCACACACGACAGCCGTTAGGAGAGCGATGGACATCCGCCTGCACCGACAGGCGGCGGGGAGAGCCGATAGATGGAGGAAGAGGATGGGAAGGAGGATCGGGGGGAGACGAGGAAGAAGACACAGGAGACATGACAGACCGGGTAGAAAGAAGGGGGATCCCCAGACAGAGGACCAGGAGGGGGACCCCTCAAGACAGAACGCAAAGGAACAGAGGAGGGGGCAGTGGGCATATCAGGGTCCAAGGCCCGCAAACGGTTGTGAGTCTGAGGAAGGAGGGAAGGACGAGGAGAGGAAGAGAGCAACACACGAGCATAAGAGACGTTAGTATAAGGCGGGAGCCGGCGAACCTGGCGCCTCGCCTCAGGAAAAGATAAACGCTCCCGGTGCTTCAAGTTGAGGATGGCTGCCTCAAGCTTGTAATGGATACAGGCACGGGAGAAGGTAGGATGGGCCTCACCGCAGTTGAGGCAGCGAGCTTGGGGAGAAGTGCACTCAGTGACTTTCACCCCCACACAAAGGACAGAGAGAGACAGTCCCAGAGCAGCGGAGGGCACCATGCCCAAACCTCCAGCACTTGTTACAAAATCGAGGAGAAGGAATATACTCCTGGACAGAGCACCTAGCGAATGACAGAGGATGGAAGGGTCCTACCATCAAAGGTGATCTTCACAACACGAAGGGGTTGATGGCAACGACTACGAGGGGGACGAGTAAACGAGTCAACCTGGAGGACAGAATGGCCTTGGGCATCAAGGATATGCCGAATATCATCGTGGCAATCCTGCAGATTCCGAACACCGGTTGCAACATGGGGCGGGAGGAGAATAGTGCCAACACTGGCATTCATCTGAACGTTCTTGGAGACCCGAACAGGGATCTCGCCAAGGCAAGATAAGGCTGCCAAGCGGGAAGCTGCATCCTGAGAAGGAGCAGCAACGACACGTGTACCGAGACGAGTGGGGTTAAAGGTAACAGACGCATCCACGGAATCTACAAGATGCCGATGGAGGGAGAAATCGTCAGGAGGCGCAGAATCAAGAGGGAGGAGATCAAAGTATTTGGCCCATGATACGGGACCAAACAAGGCCCGATACGCGTCAGTATGGGAAGGAATTGAGCGAGTGCGGCCGGGGCGCGAACGGCGTTGAGAACCCCCAGAGAGAGAGGGGTCAAAAGGCGCAGTAGTCACAACGAGAGACTTAGCCACACCAGGGGACGAAGTGGTCACCACTGGGGGCTGGAGGCTCAACCCAACCACAGAGGAGGGAGGGGAGCTGGGGAAAGAAGTCAGGATGGTCAAAGGAGGAGCAAGGTCGGGGCCCAACGCAGCGGAGGCTACAGAGCCTGGTCTTCCAAGACAGGCCGACTCGGGGGTTTGGTCGCCCACCCCACGAGCCCGAGAGGGTACATCAGAAACATTCAACGACATAGGTACGAAGAGTGATAAATTCATCCACGAATGTGCCCCCATACCCACCATGGAGCCACAATTAGAGGCAGGACACCCAACAGGAAGCTATCGCCGATCATGCCGGGGCCCCCTAGGGGTGCGTCGTGAGTATACGCCCCACAAACGCCACCTTAAGAACTGTAAGTCCGTCGAGATCGGGTTCAACGACGAAAGGGGGATTGACAATAAAAGGTTCCCCTCGCTCGAGACGTCGGGTACAACAGTTCTACGGGTGCAAGAGTATGCCTCCTCAAGCACTCGGGCGTCAAAATAGAAGAAGTCCAAAGAAATAATCCAAAACAAGCAAAAGGTCGGCAGGAAGTGACAAGCAGATAGGAGAAGAGGGGGAGAAAAACGAAATTTAATGAAAAGGAAAAGCGATCCGGCACAATTAGAGAAGACAGCAGCAGGAGTGCAAGGCCATAAAGGACAGAGGACTGTCCCACGGAGCATCACACTCCGGCAGCCGTCCACGAACCCCCCTCACGACGCCAACGGGCCGGATTGGGAGGGGGACATAGAAGGGAAGCCGCTGGCTATATGCTGACATGAAAACCTTGTGTATACCGAATATCTCACAAAGCCAACAGAAGAAGACACATTCCTGCTGAGAACCAAACCCTGAGAAGCCAGAAGCCGAGTTACCTGAAGAGTCTATCTCCAAGGAGGAAAGACTGATGTGACACTGGCAGTTCAGCAAATGAACAACAAGGGAGCAGATGGAAGGAATTGATAAATAGTGCTAGGAAGATAAGGAATCCCCCCGAAGGGCCCATCACACTGAAGTAACTCACACACCTGACTTTAAGCTCAAAGGAGGAAACCTGACCAACGATCCCAAACAGGCAAACCGGAAGTTCCAAGGGAAAAGCCTCAACCCATCTCGGAATCACTATGGAGCATGAACGAGCTAGGGTGTGACTAATAGGGCCAGGAACACCAATCAAGAAAAGCCTTGGCAATCCAGGGAAAACTTGAGCAACAACAGGTAAGCGAAGGTCAGAAAAAGAAGGTGCAGACACCTATGGAAAGCAGAACACCATGCGGGACCTACAAATCCTGCAGGCTGACCATGTCCAAGAACAAACCCCCAACTACTGACACCAGTCAAGTGGTGTCAGTAGTTGGGGGTTTAGTGTCAGGAGGAAGGTGGTGGAAGTTATTCTCATTGGGGGTTGTCAGAGAAGACCTGGTGGTGTCAGTGGTGGAAGTTGTCAGAGAAGGCAGGTGGTGTCAGGGGAGGAAGGTGGTGTCAGGGGAGGCAGGTGGTGGCAGGTGGTGTCAAGGGAGGCAGGTGGTGGCAGGTGGTGTCAGGGGAGGCAGGTGGTGGCAGGTGTTATCAGGGGAGACAGGTGGTCAGGTGTTGTCAGAGTAGGCAAGTGTAGTCAGGTGTTGTCAGGGGAGGCAGGTGGTCAGGTGTTGTCAGGGGAGGCAGGTGGTCAGGTGTTGTCAGGGGAGGCAAGTGGTCAGGTGTTGTCAGGAGAGGTAGGTGGTCAGGTGTTTTTAACATTTCAGTAGCTTGTAACATATCGCACTATCATATTCCTTAGTCAAAATGAAGAATGCATAATAAATGTGTGTGTCAGTGGTGAGGGGAATGTATTAGGGGGGGGTTAGGAAGTCAGCTAGCCTCAATATTTTATTTTCCTTTGGTCGGGTGTGATGAATGAGACACCCTGCTGATGCCTCAAACACCTCGTGGATGGTGTCAGTGGTGGGGGATGGTGTCAGTGGTCGGGGATAGTGTCAGGAGTGGGAGGATGGTGTCAGTGGTGGGAGGATGGTGTCAGTGGTGGGAGGATAGTGTCAGTGGTGGGGGATTGTGTCAGTAGTGGGAGGATGGTGTCAGTGGTGGGAGGATGGTGTCAGTGGTTGGGAGGATGGTGTCAGTGGTGGGGGATGGTGTCAGTGGTTGGGAGGATGGTGTCAGTGGTTGGGAGGATGGTGTCAGTGGTTGGGAGGATGGTGTCAGTGGTGGGGGATGGTGTCAGTGGTTGGGAGGATGGTGTCAGTGGTGGGGGATGGTGTCAGTGGTGGGGGATGGTGTCAGTGGTGGGGGATGGTGTCAGTGGTTAGGGATTGTGTCAGTAGTGGGAGGATGGTGTCAGGAGTGGGAGGATGGTGTCAGGAGTGGGAGGATGGTGTCAGTGGTGGGAGGATGGTCTCAGTGGTGGGGGATGGTGTCAGTGGTGGGGGATGGTGTCAGTGGTGGGGGATTGTGTCAGTAGTGGGAGGATGGTGTCAGGAGTGGGAGGATGGTGTCAGTGGTGGGAGGATGGTGTCAGTGGTGGGAGGATGGTGTCAGTGGTGGGAGGATGGTGTCAGTGGTTGGGAGGATGGTGTCAGTGGTGGGGGATGGTGTCAGTAGTGGGGGATGGTGTCAGTGGTGGGGGATGGCATCAGTGGTGGGGGATGGTGCCAGTGGTGGGGGATGGTGTCAGTGGTGGGGGATGGTGTCAGTGGTGGGGGATGGTGTCAGTGGTGGGGGATGGTGTCAGTGGTGGGGGATGGTGTCAGTGGTGGGGGATGGTGTCAGTGGTTGGGAAGATGGTGTCAGTGGTTGGGAAGATGGTGTCAGTGGTGGGGGATGGTGTCAGTGGTGGGGGATGGTGTCAGTGGTTGGGAGGATGGTGTCAGTGGTGGGGGATGGTGTCAGTGGTGGGGGATGGTGTCAGTGGTGGGGGATGGTGTCAGTGGTGGGGGATGGCGTCAGTGGTGGGGGATGGTGTCAGTGGTGGGGGGATGGCGTCAGTGGTGGGGGATGGTGTCAGTGGTTGGGAGGATGGTGTCAGTGGTGGGGGATGGTGTCAGTGGTGGGGGATGGTGTCAGTGGTGGGGGATGGTGTCAGTGGTGGGGGATGGTGTCAGTGGTTAGGGATTGTGTCAGTAGTGGGAGGATGGTGTCAGGAGTGGGAGGATGGTGTCAGGAGTGGGAGGATGGTGTCAGTGGTGGGAGGATGGTGTCAGTGGTGGGGGATGGTGTCAGTGGTAGGGGATGCAGACAGTGGTGGGGATGGTGTCAGTGGTGGGGGATTGTGTCAGTGGTGGGGGATTGTGTCAGTGGTGGGGGATTGTGTCAGTGGTGGAGGATTGTGTCAGTGGTGGGGGATTGTGTCAGTGGTGGGAGATGGTGTCAGTGGTGGGGGATGGTGTCAGTGGTAGGGGATGCAGACAGTGGTGGGGATGGTGTCAGTGGTGGGGGATTGTGTCAGTGGTGGGGGATTGTGTCAGTGGTGGGGGATTGTGTCAGTGGTGGGGGATGCAGTCAGTGGTGGGGGATGCAGTCAGTGGTGGGGGATGGTGCCAGTGGTGGGGGATTGTGTCAGTGGTGGGGGATTGTGTCAGTGGTGGGAGATGGTGTCAGTGGTGGGGGATGGTGTCAGTGGTAGGGGATGCAGACAGTGGTGGGGATGGTGTCAGTGGTGGGGGATTGTGTCAGTGGTGGGGGATTGTGTCAGTGGTGGGAGATGGTGTCAGTGGTGGGAGATGGTGTCAGTGGTGGGGGATGGTGTCAGTGGTAGGGGATGCAGACAGTGGTGGGGATGGTGTCAGTGGTGAGGGATTGTGTCAGTGGTGGGGGATGCAGTCAGTGGTGGGGGATGGTGCCAGTGGTGGAGGATGGTGTCAGTGGTAAGGGATGGTGTCAGTGGTGGGGGATGGTGCCAGTGGTGGGGGATTGTGTCAGTGGTGGGGGATGCAGTCAGTGGTGGGGGATGGTGCCAGTGGTGGGGATTGTGTCAGTGGTGGGGGATTGTGTCAGTGGTGGGGGATGCAGTCAGTGGTGGGGGATTGTGTCAGTGGTGGGTGATTGTGTCAGTGGTGGGGGATTGTGTCAGTGGTGGGGGATGCAGACAGTGGTGGGGATGGTGTCAGTGGTGGGGGATTGTGTCAGTGGTGGGGGATTGTGTCAGTGGTGGGGGATTGTGTCAGTGGTGGGGGATGCAGACAGTGGTGGGGATGGTGTCAGTGGTGGGGGATTGTGTCAGTGGTGGGGGATGCAGTCAGTGGTGGGGGATGGTGCCAGTGGTGGGGGATGGTGTCAGTGGTGGGGGATTGTGTCAGTGGTGGGGGATTGTGTCAGTGGTGGGGGATGCAGACAGTGGTGGGGATGGTGTCAGTGGTGGGGGATTGTGTCAGTGGTGGGGGATGCAGTCAGTGGTGGGGGATGGTGCCAGTGGTGGGGGATTGTGTCAGTGGTGGGGGATGCAGACAGTGGTGGGGATGGTGTCAGTGGTGGGGGATTGTGTCAGTGGTGGGGGATGCAGACAGTGGTGGGGGATGGTGCCAGTGGTGAAGGATGGTGTCAGTGGTGGGGGATGGTGTCAGTGGTGGGGGATGGTGCCAGTGGTGGGGGATGGTGCCAGTGGTGGGGGATTGTGTCAGTGGTGGGGGATGCAGTCAGTGGTGGGGGATGGTGCCAGTGGTGGAGGATGGTGTCAGTGGTGGGGGATGGTGTCAGTGGTGGGGGATGGTGCCAGTGGTGGGGGATTGTGTCAGTGGTGGGGGATGCAGTCAGTGGTGGGGGATGGTGCCAGTGGTGGAGGATGGTGTCAGTGGTGGGGGATGGTGTCAGTGGTGGGGGATGGTGCCAGTGGTGGGGGATTGTGTCAGTGGTGGGGGATGCAGTCAGTGGTGGGGGATGGTGCCAGTGGTGGGGGATGGTGCCAGTGGTGGGGGGATGGTGTCAGTGGTAGGGGGATGGTGTCAGTGGTGGGGGATGGTGTCAGTGGTGGGGGATGGTGTCAGTGGTGGGGGATGGTGTCAGTGGTGGGGGATGGTGTCAGTGGTGGGGGATGGTGTCAGTGGTAGGGGATGGTGCCAGTGGTGGGGGATGGTGCCAGTGGTGGGGGATTGTGTCAGTGGTGGGGGATGGTGTCAGTGGTGGGGGATGGTGTCAGTGGTAGGGGATGCAGACAGTGGTGGGGGATGGTGTCAGTGGTGGGGGATGGTGTCAGTGGTGGGGGATGGTGTCAGTGGTAGGGGATGCAGACAGTGGTGGGGATGGTGTCAGTGGTGGGGGATTGTGTCAGTGGTGGGGGATGGTGTCAGTGGTGGGGGGATGGTGTCAGTGGTTGGGGATGGTGTCAGTGGTGGGGGGATGGTGTCAGTGGTGGGGGATGGTGTCAGTGGTGGGGGATGGTGTCAGTGGTGGGGGATGGTGTCAGTGGTGGGGGATGGTGTCAGTGGTGGGGGATGGTGTCAGTGGTGGGGGATGGTGTCAGTGGTGGGGGATGGTGTCAGTGGTGGGGGATGGTGTCAGTGGTGGGGGGATGGTGTCAGTGGTGGGGGATGGCGTCAGTGGTGGGGGATGGCGTCAGTGGTGGGGGATGGCGTCAGTGGTGGGGGATGGTGTCAGTGGTGGGGGATTGTGTCAGTGGTGGGGGATGCAGACAGTGGTGGGGGATGATGCCAGTGGTGGGGGATTGTGTCAGTGGTGGGGGATTGTGTCAGTGGTGGGGGATGCAGTCAGTGGTGGGGGATGGTGCCAGTGGTGGAGGATGGTGTCAGTGGTGGGGGATGGTGTCAGTGGTGGGGGATGGTGCCAGTGGTGGGGGATGCAGTCAGTGGTGGGGGATGGTGCCAGTGGTGGGGGATGGTGCCAGTGGTGGAGGATGGTGTCAGTGGTGGGGGATGGTGTCAGTGGTGGGGGATGGTGCCAGTGGTGGGGGATTGTGTCAGTGGTGGGGGATGCAGTCAGTGGTGGGGGGATGGTGCCAGTGGTGGGGGATGGTGTCAGTGGTGGGGGGGATGGTGTCAGTGGTGGGGGGATGGTGTCAGTGGTGGGGGATGGTGTCATTGGTGGGGGATGGTGTCATTGGTGGGGGATGGTGTCAGTGGTGAGGGATGGTGTCAGTGGTGGGGGATGGTGTCAGTGGTGGAGGGATGGTGTCAGTGGTGGGGGGATGGTGTCAGTGGTGGGGGATGGTGTCAGTGGTGGGGGGATGGTGTCAGTGGTGGGGGATGGTGTCAGTAGTGGGGGTATGGTGTCAGTGGTGGGGGTATGGTGTCAGTGGTGGGGGATGGTGTCAGTGGTGAGGGATGGTGTCAGTGGTGAGGGATGGTGTCAGTGGTGGGGGATGGTGTCAGTGGTGGGGGATGGTATCATTGGTGGGGGATGGTGTCATTGGTGGGGGATGGTGTCATTGGTGGGGGATGGTGTCAGTGGTGAGGGATGGTGTCAGTGGTGAGGGATGGTGTCAGTGGTGGGGGATGGTGTCATTGGTGGGGGATGGTGTCATTGGTGGGGGAAGGTGTCATTGGTGGGGGATGGTGTCAGTGGTGGGGGATTGTGTCAGTGGTTGGGGATGGTGTCAAGCCTGGCCTCGGGCCGAGCTTGAGGAGTAGAACTCCCAGAACCCCATCAAGCAGGTATCAAGCAAGCCCTGCCCTTCCTTGGGATGATAGCGTTGTGTAGCTCCATGCGCAAGTTCCTTCCCTTTTGGCTGTACAGGTTGCTGAGGACTTGTGTGCTCATGGCTTGTTGGCTTCAGTTTTGCATTTCTTTTCTCCTCCTGGAACTCTCTTAGGACTAGCTTGCAGAGGATGTGGAGGCACTTGGGGCCGTTCCTGGATCTGGTGCCTTGTGCTTGGCAGCTCGCTCATCATCTGCCTTGTTGAAGCTGTTTGCGCCGATCCTGGGTTTGGGTGCTGGCCTACCTCGATGGCTGGCTGGTATTGGCTCCCAGTGGGTTTGCCTGTCTGCTAGCCAGGAATTTAGTTCTTTCCCAGCTCACTGGCTTCGGGTTCTTGGTGAACTGGAGGAAGTTCACCAAGTCCTATCTGGTCCCCACCTAAGTTCGGGCTTGGCTGGGTCTTATTTGGGACTCTCGGACTGCTTCCTTGTCTCTCCCTCCGGAACCTCTGCTTCGCCTACAGTCCCGCCTTTGCCGTTTTCTGGAGGGCTCCCGGGTCACCCAGCGGTTGCTCGAGGGTCAGTGCGGGAGCCTGAACTTTGCGATGTTGGTCTACCCGACAGGTTGAGTTTGGCTTCGTCGGGTGTTCTGGTTCCTTCGGGGACGTCCCTTCCGCTTCTCTCGCGATTGCTGTGTTCATCTTCTGGGGCCTTTGCGTTGGTTGCTGTATTGCCAACTTCCTCTTAGGGTTTTTTGGGGTTCAGTGCCTTGGCGCCTACCGAGCCCTCGCTAGATGTGTTCACTAACGCGCCATCTTTTGGCTGGGGCATTGTGACCAGTGGTTTGTGACAAGATGCGAGAAACGATTACATGTCAGAAAGGAGAGAGGAAGAGAGAAACCTTGAGAACGGTATAGCAAACATATGTAAATCAGATCCAGGCCTTTTCTATAAATTCATTAAAAGCAAGCTGCAGGTAAAGGATAATAATCAGAGGTTAAAAATGGGGGACAGATACACGAAAAATGAAAAAGAAATGTGTGAAACATTAAATGAAAATTTCCAAAGTGTGTTTGTACAAAATGAGATCTTCAGGGAACCAGACACAAGAATTCCAGAGAACATAGAGGTGTCTAGAGATGAAGTTAAACAAATGCTCTTGGAGCTAAGTAAGAACAAAGCAGTTGGCCCAGATAGAGTTTCACCATGGGTTCTGAAAGAATGTGCATCTGAGTTCAGCATACCACTTCAGCAGATTTTTCAGACATCCCTGTGTACAGGAGTCGTAGCAGATAAGTGGAAAAAAGCTAACATAGTTCCAATCTTCAAAAGTGGCAGCAGGGAAGACCCCCTCAATTAAAGACCTGTATTACTGACAAGTGTAATAGTCAATATATTGGAAAAAACCAGCGTTGAATGTAATGAAACGCCATTTTCTGGGTGAGTCCCGGAGGCTCCCCGGAGCTATCCCAGGCTGATATGATAATGTCAGACTTTGGCATCAGTCATGTGTATGGAGTTCTTAGGCCTACCGGGGACCACGGCCAGAACCGGGCCCCCTCAGAGAGGCAAGGGGAGCTATGGCCTATAGAAGCCCCCGTGTAGTTGGAAGCATTCTATGTCTGCCATCGACCGGAACAGGCACCCAGAAAGGTAAGCGCCTCAAAACAAACCCCTATTCTGGTTAAAATTGCTACCAAAAACCGAACTAGTGGATAGAACTCCCCAACCGAAAACAAGCAAACGAGTGTGACGTCACACACCGCCGCGCCGCTGTCTGCGCAGCTCCCCCCTCCCGGGGAAGGGGAAGGGGGAGCCCCAGACCCCCCGCGCCGGCTACCCACACCTCAGTTCTTGAGGCTGGATGTCAAAAATGCGAAAAACTGCCGACCGGAGGGAGGGAGGGATGCCGGGGAGCCTCCGGGACTAACCCAGAAAATGGCGTTTCATTACATTCAACGCTGGTTTTCTGGGGGGAGCCCCGTCGGCTCCCCGGAGCTAACTACCCACAGACAGAAAAAAGAGGGACTTACCCGGGAGGCGGTCGTCGCTCACTCCTCAACTCGAAGCCGAGACAACTGGCTGCAACCGCCGACCCAAAGCAACACAGGCCCGACGAGGCCCAGGGACATTCACAAGGTAATGAGCAGCCAGGACCCTGTTCGGCCGCCAAAATCCCCGCGCCCGAATATCAGACCAAGACATATTCCCAAAGACGGCAGCAAGAGCCGCGAACTTACGAACATCATGGGCACGGGGATAGAAAACAGGCTGGCTGGACCTAATAACCCTGCGGACGACCTGAGAGACCCGAACCCGCGAACAGGGAAGAAGGGAAACCGGATCAACCCACAGCGCGTCCCCGGACACAGAAGCTGTGGCGCGCAAATAATGGTGAAGCGCCGCAACCGGACACAAAACATGATGCACCCCCAGCCTGACCAACCAAGCATCAACCACCCATGGACCCCTCCGGAACACAGCAGTTTCATTCTTCGCCAGAAAAGAAGGAGACGGCTGCAAATGAACAAAACAATCACCACGACCAAAAGAGCAGAAACCCCTGCGCCGGAGGAGAGCATGAAGCTCCCGTACCCGACCCCCAGAGGCCAAAGCCAACAAGAAAAGTGCCTTGGAAAAACAATCCTGGACCGAAGGGGCCACAACTAAACGAGGAGATGAAAGGAAAGCGAGCACTCTGTCCAAAGACCAGGACGGCTCAGGCGACGCATGAGCAGGCCGGAGGTGAAACAATGCACGAGACAGCTTGCGAAACGGCGCAGACGTAACAACGATACCGAAAGCAAGCTGAAGCGGCTCCGCCAGCGCCGCACGATACGAAGCGAGTGTTAGGCATAAGATGACGGTCCTGAAACAACCACGAGAGGAAGGACAAGACCACCCGAACAGACAAGGAGCTAACACGACGAAGACGCAAAAAGAAACGAAAGGACCGCCAGGAAACTTCATACTGCCGCCGAGAAGAAGCCCTCAGGTGGGACACCAACAAGGAGGCCACCTGATCACCATAGAGATGATGATAGACTCGAGTCAAAAAAACCATACGCGAAGACTCGAGGAGAAGATCAAACCAGCCATGTGACGTACCGGCCCGATCTGCTGAAAAAGGCGGAGCCGCAGGAAAACCCTCGGGTTCGGACACCGAGCAACCAGCGCCTGAAACCAAGGCTGGGCCGGCCACCAAGGGGCCAGAAGGACAATTCTCCCCTGGTAAGTCTCTAAGCGAGTCAGGACCTGGAGCAACAGCCGAACCAGGGGAAAGAGGTACAGGAAACCCCACCTCGACCAGTCTAGCCGAAAGGCATCGACCCCGACGGCCTTGTGATTGGGGAAGGGCGCCGCATAAACGGGAAGACGCCGCGACCACGCCGACGCGAAGAGGTCCACTTCTGGGCGCCCGAACGTCTGGCAAAGCCAACGGAAGGACTCGTCGTCGACCGTCCACTCCATGGAGAGGGGAACGAAGCGAGACAGGGCGTCGGCCAAGACGTTGGACACGTCCCGTACGTGAACCGCCAGGAGAGCCAAACCCCGAGAACTCAGCAGACGAGTCACCCGAAGCAACCAACCCCAAAGAGACAAGGACTGCATCGAACCCCCGCGGTTCAGGCAATGAACCACCGGAGAGCAGTCCGAATGGAGCCGAATCGTCGATCCGCGGGCCACCCGAATCCTCCCCAGAGCAAATCAGACTGCCGCGAACTCCCGCACCGTGCTGTGAGCTCGACGGAAGGACGGATCCCAACGCCCCTGGCCGGCCTGGTGAGCACTCGGCCCCAGCCGAGAGACGACGCATCCGTGTACACCTCGAGCGAGGGCTCGGGTAGGCGCCAAGGCACTGAACCCCGAAAAACCCGAAGAGGAAGCCGGTGATGCAGCAACCTACGCAAGGCCCCTGGGGGTCGAACTCTGCGATCGCGAGAGAGGCGGAAGGGGGAACCCCGAAGGAACCAGAACAGCCGTCGAAGCCAAACCCGACCCGGCGGGTAGACCACCATCGCGAAGTTCAGGCTCCCGCACAGCCCCTCGAGCAACCGCCGGGTGACACGAGGGCCCTCCAGAAACAGACGAAGGCGGGACCGCAGCCGCAGGAGAGACTCCGGAGGAAGAGACAAGGAGGCGGTTCGAGAGTCCCAAACGAGACCCAGCCAAGTCCGAACCTGAGAGGGAACCAGATGGGACTTCCTCCAGTTCACCAAGAACCCGAACTCGGCGAGCTGGGAAAGAACCAAATCCCTGGCTAGCAAGCAAGCTGACTGGCTGGGAGCCCAAACCAGCCAGTCGTCGAGGTAGGCCAACACCCGAACACCTAGGAGACGCAAACGAGCCACCACAACCCGTGTAAGGCGCGTGAACACGCGAGGTGCCAGGTTCAACTCGAACGGGAGACAACGAAAGCAGTAACTCAGACGCCCCACAACAAAACCGAGCCAGTCCCTGAACCGCGGATGAATCGGGACATGCCAATAAGCGTCCTGGAGGTCCAGGGACACCATCCAAGCTCCCGGCTCCATGAGGAGCCGAACCTGAGACAGCGTAGTCATCCGAAAGGAGGGGCAATGAACCCAGGGGTTCAGACGGGACAAGTCCAGAATGAACCGCAGGTCCGCGCAGTCGCGTTTCGGAACCGGAAACAGACGGGAAACCCATCTGAGGGACGACGTCGTTTCGATGACTCCCAAGCGTACCCACTCCAAGACGACTCGACAGAGCGCAGGGGAAGAAACCTGCCCTGCCAGCCCCGACCCCCCAAAGGGGGGAGGGGCTACCCAACGCCACCGCAGGCCGCGAGACACGACCCGAAAGGCCCACGAATCGTGGGACTCCGCGCGGGCGAACAGCGCAAGCCCCATCGCCCCGTCAAGGGGGCAAACCGCGAAAGGGCCGGCGACCCTTACAAGACCCAGAACCCCGCACAGCGCGAACACCGCGCCGACCCGACAAGGGAGGGTCCGCAGGAGGAGCCAACCCCAAACCTGACACCAGAGGCCTACCACGACGATAGGAACCCCGAGCCCTGGCACGACCTTTCCGGGAAGACCCACCCCGGGACCCTCGGAAAACCAACAAGTCCGACATCGGACGACAAGCCGCCGCCGCAGCCTGAATAAACTGCGCCACGGCCGACTCCCCAAACAGGAGAGGACAAAAAGGTGAAAAACGCCTAAGAGCCAGAGCCCAAGCAGATTCCACGGTGGAACCCAGCACCGCCTGCCGACACGCGAGACGGGAAGCATAAAACAGGGAAACCGCATCCCGCAAAATCGGCGTGAACAGCTTCAACAAGGCAGCCGACGAACGCGCAGCCGAGGACAAGGTGCCGGACCCCGGGACAGACCCAAGCATCCCCACATCCTCCACGAGCCAATCCGAAGACAGCTCTAGGAGAGAAAAGAACCGCAAGGCCGAACTCAAAAGGACCCGGGTGCGCAAGTCCTCCGCAACGAGCGCCGCCGAAATAGAGAGAACCTGCACATGGAGCTGAATAACGCCCACATCGCGGGGAAGGGCAGGGGCAAACAAGCACTCATTCAGGTACTCAAGTTTGCCCCCCAGGAAAACCTGAAGCACCGTGGAAGCGTCCCGCCACTCCAGCGTGCGGGAACGACAGAAGGAATGCCAGGAATCCCGACCAAACAAGGGGCAGTCTGCTAGCCAGGACGACTCCGGAACCTCGTAACGGAGCCAGAAAGGGAACGAAGTCCCAAACCTGAACGTGGACGGATCCATTTCTGAGGCATAATCCGGGTCACGCAGGAGGTAAGCTGCAAAGGCCACTCGCACCACACCAGGTTGGATGCGATAAGCCGAAAACCTCCGGAAGGATGGAACCGACGTACCCGGGGGAACACGGAACCGAACCCGGGGAGGGGCCAACACCAAATCCAACTCGTACGCAGAGGGGGGAAAAGAAAACCCCACTCCTTGTAACAATAAGCCCCGCTCAGTGGGAAGAAAAACCCAGGCGGGGTCCAGCGGGGCCCAAGGCCCCCAAGTCAGCCCCTCCCCAGCCTCGAGGTCCTTCACCACAGGACCCAAGGCCGAGTCCTCTCCCCAAGCCCCGACCCCACAAGACAAGGACGGAGCAGCCGGAAAAGCTGGAGGAAGGGGGGCCCACTGGTCAGACCCTGAAGCTTCGGCCGGGAGACAAGACTCGAATGCCTCTGCCGCCCCCCCGGAAGGGGCAACCC
Source organism: Procambarus clarkii (assembly GCF_040958095.1). Classification (NCBI taxonomy): domain Eukaryota; kingdom Metazoa; phylum Arthropoda; class Malacostraca; order Decapoda; family Cambaridae; genus Procambarus; species Procambarus clarkii. Next base: position 25,576,506 of record NC_091209.1, read on the forward strand.
CGAAGCTGCCCGAGTCTCGAGATCAAATAACCCCTGCTCCGACCCCGAAACCCTCAGACGCTTCGGGGCCGGAAGCAGGGGCGGGGGACCAGAACGAACAGAAGGGGAAGGACGAGGAGGTGCGGACTGAACCACGATCGAAGCGACCCCCACCCCCAAGTCCGGGTCTCGAAAAGCAAAGCGGGGCAGCCCCGGGGCATCCGGGGAAGCAACCAACGTGCCGGTTGGCGCGTTGCAACAGACGAAACCTAGACTGCAACGCACGCGCCGCCTGTACCCGAATAGAATCATCAGAGGATTGGGTAAATTGAGTCACAAGCAAGCAGCAACAATCACAGGACTCAGGGTCGAAAGTATCACCGACCCAACAGGCAGCGTGGCAGAGGCAAAAACAATGAGGGTCACCCTGAGACAAGGGGACCGAGCAACCCTCAAGCTCGCACACAGCGAGTGGGGACTCCGGGGTCACATCCATCGGACCCACGCGCCCCCTACGGGATTCCCAGGGTCCTGAGCGTTTACTTTAAGAGGACTCGCGCTCAGGTAGTCCCAGGCAGGGTGCTGCAAACCGGCGCCCGAAACTACCAAGCAAACTTCTAAAGCTGAACCCCAGGGACATGTACACTCACGGGGACCTAGCAGGGGGCGCCACCAAGGAGAACAGTGGAAGGGCAAAAACAAACTGAATAAAATGACAGAACCCCCCACCAGGCAAAAAGAAAAAGAAAAACAAAACCCCGCAAGAGGACAGCGAACCCCAAGGAACAGAGCCGGCCGCGATGTCGGGAAATACAAGCTGAGCAGCACCCTGCGCCCCTACCAGTGCAAACTGCCTCTTACCTGCCGGTAACAAGGGAGAACAGAACACCCAAGAGCCCAACAGGCGGCCGAAAAACCTAAAGGTAAAACGGACCAGCAGAGGCAGACCCTGAGGAGCCTTTGGAAGGTGGCCCCAAGCCCCAAGGGCAGTACTTACAGGGCACCTAGGGAAGGCAGCCCTAGGCGCATGCAGCCCGAGTACTGAAGATAACTCCTGGCTCTCGCACCCACAAAACCAACACCACACGCAAAGCACAGTGCAGTAGCGACACCGGAGCCAGAGCACACCACCATCGCCTATAACATCAGCCTCAAGAACTGAGGTGTGGGTAGCCGGCGCGGGGGGTCTGGGGCTCCCCCTTCCCCCTCCCGGGGAGGGGGGAGCTGCGCAGACAGCGGCGAGGCGGTGTGTGACGTCACACTAGTTTGCTTGTTTTCGGTGGGGGAGTTCTATCCACTAGTTCGGTTTTTGGTAGCAATTTTAACCAGAATAGGGGTTTGCTTTGAGGCGCTTACCTTTCTGGGTGGGTGCCTGTTCCGGTCGATGGCAGACATAGAATGCTTCCAACTACACAGGGGCTTCTATAGGCCATTGCTCCCCTTGCCTCTCTGAGGGGGCCCGGTTCTGGCCGTGGTCCCCGGTAGGCCTAAGAACTCCATACACATGACTGATGCCAAAGTCTGACATTAGCATATCAGCCTGGGATAGCTCCGGGGAGCCAACGGGGCTCCCCCCAGAAAATAGTTAAAACTAAATGGGGTAGAACACCTGGAGAGAAACGATATAATATCAGACAGACAGCATGGTTTTCGATCTGGAAGATCCTGTGTATCGAATTTACTCAGTTTCTATGATCGAGCCACAGAGATTTTGCAGGAAAGAGATAGTTGGGTTGACTGCATCTATCTGGACCTAAAAAAGGCTTTTGACTGAGTTCCACATAAGAGGTTGTTCTAGAACCTGGAACATATTGGATGGGTGACAGGTGGGCTTCTAGCATGGATGAAAATTTTTTTATAGAAAAATGAGGGCAGTAATCAGAGGCAATGTATTGGACTGGAGAAATGTCAGAAGTGGAGTACCACAAGGTTCAGTTCTTGCACCGGTAATATTAATTGTCTACATAAATGATCTGCCAGATGGAATACAGAATTATATGAACATGTTTGCTGATGATACTAAGATAATAGGAAGGATAAGAAACTTAGTTGATTGTAATGCCCTTTAAGAAGACCTGGACAAAATAAGTGTATGGAGCACCACTTGGCAAATGGAATTTAATGTAAATAAATGCCATGTTATGGAATATGGAATAGGAGAACATAGACCCCACACAACCTATAAATTATGTGGAAAATCTTTAACCCTTTAACTGCGCGACCTATAAATATGACATCCCCCCAGTGCGCAGGAAATGAAACCTTGGAAAAAAATTATTTTTTTTCTGAAAGTGTCAAAACCCCCTGTCTGTATATGGGTATAGCAACGGAAGTTCGAAATTGTACTTACTTTGGCTGCTATGGGGTCCGAAAGGTGGGGCGTGACGTCATCATTCCCCGTGAGCTAGAGCAGTATGCTCTCGGGGCCAGTGGGGCGCCCGGGGCGGGGCGTGCGAGTTGCCGCAAATATATTTTTGTTCATTTTTTGCGCACAGTTCCAAATACATTTTATTTGTTTTTACGTGCTAATCCTATGTATAATGAACACGTACACTATATTATGGCAGTAAAACATCCGTACTGTTCAAGGACACTGTTACGTGCATGACACTTGTGTACACATATCTTGCACATATTTACCATGTATCATGCTAATTTATGTATATATACAATCTATTTACAGACTATACACTGTCACACAATATATACATTCACCATCAACACATTCAGAACACCGCGAGTGTGAGCAGCCACACCCAGCCAGCCCTCCCTCACTTCGCCAACATTGCCCCTCCCATCATACAGTTATTCACACCAATGTTTCATGTTCACTTATGTATATTTACAACATATGTACACACTATACACTGTCACACACTATGTACATTTACCATCAACACATTCTGAACATCGCGAGTGTGAGCAGCCACACCCACACAGGCCCTCCCTCACTCCAACATCTTACTCGCCAACTTAGCTCCTCCCACCATACTGTCATTGTTTTTATTACACTATTTACACATGTTATATATACTTATGTACATGTTTTATTTACTAGAACTATGCAAGTAAGCCGGTATTGTGTCCAAACAGTACAGTGGCCATCATACACTGCATGAGAAATCACACAGCAGACGACGCTACAATTGCAACATCACATCCCTCACCAAAATAGCTCGTATGGGCCAATAGCAGCTGCCTCGTATGGGCCAATAGCAGCTGCCTCATATGGGCCAATTGCAGCTGCCTCATATGGGCCAATAGCAGCTGCCTCGTATAGGCCAATAGCAGCTGCCTCGTATGGGCCAATAGCAGCTGCCTCGTATGGGCCAATAGCAGCTGCCTCGTATGGGCCAATAGCAGCTGCCTCGTATGGGCCAATAGCAGCTGCCTCGTATGGGCCAATAGCAGCTGCCTCGTATGAGCCAATAGCAGCTGCCTCGTATGGGCCAATAGCAGCTGCCTCGTATGGGCCTATAGCAGCTGCCTCGTATGGGCCAATAGCAGCTGCCTCGTATGGGTCAATAGCAGCTGCCTCGTATGGGTCAATAGCAGCTGCCTCGTATGGGCCAATAGCAGCTGCCTCGTATGGGCCAATAGCAGCTGCCTCGTATGGGCCAATTGCAGCTGCCTCGTATAGGCCAATAGCAGCTGCCTCGTATGGGTCAATAGCAGCTGCCTTGTATGGGCCAATCCTGGTCACTAATTTCTGTAAATGAATAATTGACCACAAGTTTATTTTGAAAAGGAACCTAAGAAGTCGTTTGAAGATTCCTAGATGGACGAAATAATGCTGTGGCTAGCGCTGTGAACATCGTGAACAGCATTGAATCACTGATATTTGAACATTGTACCCAGTCATTATCCCGCTCAGGCTCTTCTATAATACTATCACGGCTAAACAATACAGGTTATATATATATTTTGACATTATTAGGCGATGCTGTGGTCACACGCTGAACAGCAGTGCTGTGCGCTCATGCTGCGAGCACCAGCCTTGGTTGCTCACTCACTACTGAGGCTCTGACACCCGGCAATGTGGACCATGATTTTTTTTAAAGATGGCGTATGTTTACAAGAGCCCTGAGGAAGCTGATGTGAACCCCATGTATCCGCGGGAGTTTTGAATGGAACGTGAAAAATAAAAACACCTGGAGGTGCGTTGCGCACCCGAAGCCTGGGCCTGCAGGCGCGTTGCGCAGTTAAAGGGTTAAAGACTTCTGATAAAGAAAGAGATCTAGGGGTGGTTCTAGATAGAAAACTATCATCTGAGGACCACATAATGAATGTTGTAAGAGGAGCCTATGCCACACTTTCTAACTTCAGAATTGCTTTTAAATACATGGATGGTGAAATACTAAAGAAATTGTTCACGACTTTTGTTAGGCCAAAGCTAGAATATGCAGCGGTTGTATGGTGCCCATATCTTAACGACTGAACTGCGCAACGCACCTGCAGGGGCTCGATGGTGGGGTGCGTGATGCACCTTAGGGATCTGATAGGTATTGCGTTTAATTTAAAACTCCCGCAGCTACATGGGGGTTCACATCAGCTTCCTCAAGGCTCTTGTAAACAGACACCATTCTTAAAAAAAATCATGGGCAACATTCCCGGGTGTGGGAGCCTCAGAACTGAGTGAGCAACCAAGGCTGGCGCACGCAGCATGAGCTCACAGCACTGCTATTCAGCTAGTGACTACAGCATCGCCTAATAATGTCAAAATATATATGTAACTGATATTATTTAGCCATGATAATATTACAGAAGAGCCTGAGTGTGACAATGACTGTGTACAATGCTCAAATATCAGTGAATCAATGCTGTTCACAATGTTCACAGCGCTAGCCACAGCACCACAGCATTATTTTGTCGATCTAGGAATCTTCAACTGAATTCTTATGTTCCTTTACAAAATAAACTTAGGGTCAATTATTCATTTACAAGATTTAGTGACCAGGATTGTGATGATAACAGGATTGTGTTACTAATTAGCGCTGTGCATAGTATTGTGGGAGGAGGAATTTTAGTGAGGGAGGGAGGGATGGAATCGAGGAAGCGGCACTGTGTGGGGCAGCCACTCTTGTTTTGCACACCATACTAGCCTAATGGTTCGCTATGGTGAACGCATTTGTACATGGGTATATACCATGTGTGTATATACCCATGTACATATGTGCATAGTATTGTGGGAGGAGGAATTTTGGTGGAGGAGGGAGGGAGCGAGAAGAGCTAGGTAACGTCACTGTGTGTGGCAGCCACTCTTGTTTTGCACACCATACTAGCCTAATGGTTTGCTATGGTGAACACATATGTACATGGGTATATACAGTGTGTGTGTATGTGTGTGTGTATTAGTGTAATAAAAGCAACAGGAGTATGTTGGGATAAGCCTTTTTGGCGAGGGAGGTGGTGTCGGACTCATAGCGTCGTCTGCTGGCTGCTGTGTGATTTCTCATTCAGTGTATTGTGGCCACTGTGCTGTTTGGACACAATGCCAGCTTACTTGCATAGTTATGGTGAATAAAACATGTAGATATATATACATAACGTGTGTAAATAGTGCAATAAAAACAATAACAGTATGGTGGGAGGAGCTGTTGGAAATTTCCAACAGTTATTCTCATCCCTAATACAACAGGATGTTTTTCTTGTATTAGGCTTTATACACATCTAATGTTCATTTAATAATCCTTAATACAACAGGATGTATTTCCTGTATAGTTGGTCAGGGAGGGAGGGAGGAAGCGAGTTGGTCAGGGAGGTAGGGAGGAAGGGAGTTGGTCAGGGATGGAGGGAGGGAGGGAGGGAGGCAGCGAGTTGGTCAGGGAGGGAGGGAGGAAGCGAGTTGGTCAGGGAGGGAGGGAGGAAGGGAGTTGGTCAGGGAGGGAGGGAGGAAGGGAGTTGGTCAGGGAGGGAGGGAGGAAGGGAGTTGGTCAGGAAGGGAGGGAGGGAGTTGGTCAGGAAGGGAGGAAGGGAGTTGGTCAGGAAGGGAGGAAGGGAGTTGGTCAGGAAGGGAGGAAGGGAGTTGGTCACGGAAGGAGGGAGTTGGTCAGGGAGGGAGGGAGGAAGGGAGTTGGTCAGGGAGGGAGGGAGGAAGGGAGTTGGTCAGGAAGGGAGGGAGGGAGTTGGTCAGGAAGGGAGGAAGGGAGTTGGTCAGGAAGGGAGGAAGGGAGTTGGTCAGGAAGGGAGGAAGGGAGTTGGTCAGGATGGGAGGAAGGGAGTTGGTCACGGAAGGAGGAAAAACTATTGTGGTGTGTATGGGACTCACTTAAGCCTAACGAAGGAAGACCGGCGTTGGCGGTGTTGCAAGAATTATATTGTTTTTTATTGCTATGGAGAGCTAGTTACAAATATTAATTAAATAACACTATAATAGATGAACAGTACAGTATAGTATTTGGTTTGCTATTTATTCATTTAAATATTTACAATAAAATAAAATGGGATTTAACAGAACGCATATGTTAAGTCATCGTACAGTGTGTCAACACCCACGTGTCTGTCAACACATGTGGAGGGGAGACGGGAAGGCTGGCGTGAGGTGGGGGAGGGGGGGGGGGTTGACCAGGCAGGAGATCACATGTGTCATCTGTCTCTGTTCCAGCTCACCCACCTGTTTACCCACCTGCCTGCACACCCACTTCCCTGCACACCCACCTGCCTGCATGCCCACTTACCCACCTGTTCACCCACTTCCCTGCCCACCCACCTGTTCACCCACTTCCCTGCCCACCCACCTGTTTACCCACGTGCCTGCACACCCATTTACCCACCTGTTCACCCACCCACCTATTTACCCACTTCCCTGCCCACCCACCTGCCTGCATGCCCACTTACCCACCTGTTCACCCACTTCCCTGCCCACCCACCTGTTTACTCACCTGCCTGCACACCCTCTTACTCACCTACCAATCCATCCACCCACCTGTTCACCCACCTACCTGCACACCCACCTGCCTACTTAACCCACCCACCCACCTGTTCACCCACTTCCCTGCCCACCCACCTGTTTACCCACATGCCTGCACGCCCACTTACCCATCTGTCAATGCACCCACCCACCTATTCACCCACCTGCCTGCTTGCCCACTCACCCACCTGCCTGCTCACCCACCCACCTATTCACCCACCTGCCTGCTCACCCACCCACCTATTCACCCACCTGCCTGCTCACCCACCCACCTATTCACCCACCTGCCTGCTCACCCACTTGCCTGCTCGAACCTGTTCACCCACCAAGCCCATCTACCTGCCATCCACTCATCCAAAACCCACCTGCCTGAACCCACCTATCCCTGCCTGCCCACCAACCCACCAGCCGACCCACCCACTTTCCCTGCAAATCTACCAGCTAGGCAGCTAACCACCCATGCACCAGCCCCACACACTAATTAGTGTGTCAATTCAAATCATGCGTGTGGTATAAAAATTGTCGGAAATGGTCCCTTTTGGACTCGAGGTGAAAAAGTACTATTATCCGGAACATGTGATAATCCGGCTGGGGGTCCTTCCCATATAGTCCGGATAGTCGAGTGGAGACAGTATTGGCAAGAAAAAAACAAAACAAATGTATTTGGAAATGTATGCAAAAAATTAACAAAAAAAATATTTGTAGCAACTCGCGCATGTTGAAGCTGGCGCGCGACTGCCTCCGGGAGTCTACTTCACAGGTGACCACCAAATGAAGACGTCACACGCCATTTTCCGGACCCCATTGCAGCCAAAGTAGGTACAATTTCAATTTTTTTTTTTTTACATATCTGTGATCAGGGAAGGGTATTTAACATTTTCAAACACAAAAAACAAAAAATTCCCGAGAATTTATTTCCTGCGCACAGGGAGGGTGCCGTATTTGGAAGGCGAGCAGCATAGTGGTTAAGAAGCACAACAAACTGGAAAAGGTGCAAAGACATGCTACTAAGTGGCACCCATAACTGAAGGGCAAGAGCTACGAGGAGAGGTTAGATGCATTAAATATGACATAGCTAGAAGATAGGAGAAGATGAGATATGATCACTATGTACAAAATAGTAACAGGAATTGATAAAATTGATAGGGAAAATTTCCTGAGACCTGAAACTTCAAAAACAAGAGGTCAGATTTAAACTAACTAAACAAAGATGCGGAAGAAATATAAGAAAATTCACTTTTGCAAACAGAGTGGTAGACGGTTGGAACAAGTTAGGTGAGAAGGTGGTGGAGGCCACGACCGTCAATAGTTTCAAAGCGTTATACGACAGAGTGCTGGGAAGACAGGACACCACGAGCGTAGCTCTCATCCTGTAACTACACATATGTAACTACACTTATGTAATTACACTTTTTTTTTTTTTTTTTTTTTTTTTTTTTTTTTTTTGAGATATATACAAGAGTTGTTACATTCTTGTACAGCCACTAGTACGCGTAGCGTTTCGGGCAAGTCCTTAATCCTATGGTCCCTGGAATACGATCCCCTGCCGCGAAGAATCGTTTTTTCATCCAAGTACACATTTTACTGTTGCGTTAAACAGAGGCTACAGTTAAGGAATTGCGCCCAGTAAATCCTCCCCGGCCAGGATACGAACCCATGACATAGCGCTCGCGGAACGCCAGGCGAGTGTCTTACCACTACACCACGGAGACTGCACTTAGATAATTACAGGTGGATATGTAGTACCCAAATGAGCCCCAGAGAAATTAGAAAGAATTTTTCAGTGTCAGAGTCAAATGGAATGTATTAGGCAGTAAAGTGTTGGAGGCAGACTCCATACACAGTTTCAAATGTAGATATTATAAGAGCCCAGTAGGCTCTAGAATCTGTATACCAATTGATTGACCGTCGAGAGGCAGGACCAAAGAGCCAAAGCTCAACCCCAGTAAGCACAATTGGGTAAGTACAAATAAGTGAGTACAATAAAGAAACTTACCAGGGAAGTGGGGAACACCACAGGTATCACCCTGTTAGACCTCCAAAATCCCCTTGTGGGGAAAAACCCCACAAGAGGACAATGTACCCCAGGTGGAACAGAGCCGGCTGCTATGAGAAGTTAGAGCTAGCTGCACAGTACTCTGCACTCTAACTAGTGACGAATACTACCCCTACCCAGAGGCAACAGGTGTGAAGGAAATATCCCAGCCGATTCCGAGGGCGGTCAAGCATCGAGCAGCAAAAGACCTTAGCCCCAAGATGACTTGTGGTAAAAGGGCTCCAAGGGTAGTGCTTACTGGGTACCTAGAGAAGGTGACCCTAGGCGCATGCAGCCCGAGTACTGGTGAATATACTCCTGGCTCGCACATCACCGAAGACAGCACCACACCACATGACACACGACTGGAAATCTGGAAGATTGTGGATAGCCGGCGCAGGGGGTCTGGGGTTCTCCCTCCCGGGGAGGAGGGAGCTGTGCAGACAGCGGGGCGGTGACATGGTGATGTCATGCTCGTTTGCTAGTTTTCACTTGAGGAGGTCTGTCCACTAGTTCGGCTTTCAGTAGCAATTTCTTAACCAAGAATAGGGGTTTGTTTTGGGGTGCTTATCTTTATGGGTGCCTGACCTGGTCGATGGCAGACAAAGAATGCTTCCAACCACATTGGGGTTTCTATAGGACATTGCTCCTCGTATCTCTGCGAGGGGGCCAGATTCTTGCTCATGGTCCCCGGTAGGCATAAGAACTCCATTCTCTTGACTGATGCCAGGGTTTACTACATTCATATCAGCCTGGTTAGCTCCTGGGAGCCGAAGTGGCTCCCCCAGAGAAGCACGAGTATCGTCATTCATAAAGGAGACAAGGATAATGTGACAGGAAAAGAAGAGGCAATCCCCACCAGACCCGAACCCTACAGAGGAGGGACCGCCTCAATGTCACCACAGGCTGCATGATACGACCCAAAATGTCCACGATTCATGGGACCCAACGCAGGCAGAGAGAGCCAGCACCCCCCCATAAAGCCCCAACAAAGGGAGACCAGCAAAAGGGCCGACACAAACCATGAGAGCTAAGTCTCCAAACAAAACGAGCATGAAGCTGACCAGCCAAAGAAGCAACTATACGGAACATGTCCAAACTGGCTGCCGGCACCACAGATGACCCACCCTGACTCACATCAGTAAAAACGGCTCCACCTTCTCCTAACGAGGGGGAAGGTGGAGCAAACTAATGGGGGACAAGCTTCATTAAGTTTTAGCTGTTTCTTTTCTTCTTGGGGGAAATTCTTTTGGCATTTAAGGGGCTTTGGTTGTGTTTTTAAACCAGGCAGTGATTTGTTTTGATTCGCCTATCTTTCTGGGTGCCTTCTCTGGTGACGGTAAAAATGAAATCCTTTATGTGTAAATTGATCATAAGTCATCACTCCATTCACCTCTATGAGAAAGCCAGGTTCTGACTCATGGTCCCCAGTAGGCAAAAAGAATTTCGCAACTGATTACACTAGGTAGTATGGCACTTAATCAGTAAAGATAGCTTCAGGGAGCCAGAAAAATTATATTCACTCACGGCAACTGCCTCCCCATGGGGTGGCCGGGCTAGCACATGAGCACCCAAGCACTCATAAATTCCTCTTCTCTATTCCATCACGGCCAAAGTATATCATATACTTTATATATATATCATATATATATATATATATATATATATATATATATATATATATATATATATATATATATATATATATATATATGTCGTACCTAATAGCCAGAACTCACTTCTCAGCCTACTATTCAAGGCCCGATTTGCCTAATAAGCCAAGTTTTCCTGAATTAATATATTTACTATAATTTTTTTCTTATGAAATGATAAAGCAACCCTTTTCTCTATGTATGAGGTCAATTTTTTTTTATTGGAGTTAAAATTAACGTAGATATGTGCCCGAACCTAACCAACTCTACCTAACCTAACCTAACCTATATTTATAGGTAAGGTTAGGTTAGGTAGCCAAAAAAAGCTAGGTTAGGTTAGGTTAGGTAGGTTAGGTAGATGAAAAAACATTAATTCATGAAAACTTGGCTTATTAGGCAAATCGGGCCTTGAATAGTAGGCTGAGAAGTGCGTTCTGGCTATTAGGTACGACATATATATATATATATATATATATATATGTCGTACCTAGTAGCCAGAACTCACTTCTCAGCCTACTATTCAAGGCCCGATTTGCCTAATAAGCCAAGTTTTCCTGAATTAATATATTTACTATAATTTTTTTCTTATGAAATGATAAAGCTACCCTTTTCTCTATGTATGAGGTCAATTTTTTTTTATTGGAGTTAAAATTAACGTAGATATATGACCGAACCTAACCAACCCTACCTAACCTAACCTAACCTATATTTATAGGTAAGGTTAGGTTAGGTAGCCAAAAAAAGCTAGGTTAGGTTAGGTAGGTTAGGTAGACGAAAAAACATTAATTCATGAAAACTTGGCTTATTAGGCAAATCGGGCCTTGAATAGTAGGCTGAGAAGTGCGTTCTGGCTATTAGGTACGACATATATATATATATATATATATATATATATATATATATATATATATATATATATATATATATATATATATATATATATATATATATATATATATATATATATATATATATATATATATATATATATATATATATATATATATATATATATATATATATATATATATATATATATATATATATATATATATATATATATATATATATATATATATATATATATATATATATATATATATATATATATATATATATATATATATATATATATATATATATATATATATATATATATATATATATATATATATATATATATATATATATATATATATATATATATATATATATATATATATATATATATATATATATATATATATATATATATATATATATATATATATATATATATATAATATGCAATTGACGATCACAAAACACTGATCATTTTATGCGGAAAATCCACAGAGAAATATGAAATGAGGTGAACGTTTCGGCTTTGTTAAAGCCTTTGTCAACACCAGACTGACTAAGGAGAAGGGAGAAGGGGAGGATATATAGGCCGACACCTGACCAACCCATCCCTAGGGTTGGTCAGGTGTAATTAACCAAAAACAGGTATAGCTTAGCTTATAATGGTCAAAGAGGATAAAGCGGTCAGAGAATAACGATGAAAGATTAAAGAAAAGCCTCATGAACACACAATATATGAATATACAATTATAATGAGACATTGTAAGTCTCTCTATCAGAGTTGTTTCTTAAACTGTTGTGCAATATTATAACTTAAAAATGGATCAAGTTTGTACATTCCAGTACTAACATTAAGAAGATTTGGACACTGACTGATTAGAGCAGACTCAATCAAATTCCATTCCACGAAATCCCCACAATTGGTAATGCTTTTTGCCCCATTCCAGTTAATATTGTGATCGCATAAACTCGTATGTAGATACAATGCATTAGACGTTTGGGCAGTTCTAATACTATAAGCATGTTGTGACAACCGCAATTGTAAGGACTTTCCTGTTTGTCCAAGGTACACAGAATCACAATCATTGCAGGGAATCTGCATTGTGATTCTGTGTACCTTGGACAAACAGGAAAGTCCTTACAATTGCGGTTGTCACAACATGCTTATAGTATTAGAACTGCCCAAACGTCTAATGCATTGTATCTACATACGAGTTTATGCGATCACAATATTAACTGGAATGGGGCAAAAAGCATTACCAATTGTGGGGATTTCGTGGAATGGAATTTGATTGAGTCTGCTCTAATCAGTCAGTGTCCAAATCTTCTTAATGTTAGTACTGGAATGTACAAACTTGATCCATTTTTAAGTTATAATATTGCACAACAGTTTAAGAAACAACTCTGATAGAGAGACTTACAATGTCTCATTATAATTGTATATTCATATATTGTGTGTTCATGAGGCTTTTCTTTAATCTTTCATCGTTATTCTCTGACCGCTTTATCCTCTTTGACCATTATAAGCTAAGCTATACCTGTTTTTGGTTAATTACACCTGACCAACCCTAGGGATGGGTTGGTCAGGTGTCGGCCTATATATCCTCCCCTTCTCCCTTCTCCTTAGTCAGTCTGGTGTTGACAAAGGCTTTAACAAAGCCGAAATGTTCACCTCATTTCATATTTCTCTGTGGATTTTCCGCATATATATAATATATATTCATATTATTTATATTCATATATATCAAACTTTTGCCTCATTTAAAAACAAAACCAAAAAGTACCTAATTTCATCTTCGTAGTTTCCTACACTGAGCTTTAAATTTGCTCTGTATCTAGTGTTACCCATCTCCCAATCATTATGTACTTAATCCAAACAACTTTATCATTGTGTTCATTGCTGTCTTCTTTTATGTGCTAGCCATATGCTGTATTCTTGAGGTTTATCTTGAGATGATTTCGGGGCTTTTTTTTAGTGTCCCTGCGGCCCGGTCCTCGACCAGGCCTCCATGCCCAGGAAGCAGCCCGTGACAGCTGACTAACACCCAGGTACCTATTTTACTGCTAGGTAACATAGGGTGAAAGAAACTCTGCCCATTGTTTCTCGCCTGCGCCCGGGATCAAACCCGGGATCAAACCCGGGACCACAGGATCACAAGTCCAGTGTGCTGTCCGCTCGGCCGACCGGCTCCCATTTTGTGCCTGTGCCTGCTAAGTTTTGTTAAACTACCATTCAAGCTGTCATTGCAATCCTATGTGCTTTGATTACCTACAATTTTTCTCTCATCTTTCATTTTTTTCATGCTATGTAACTGTTATCGTTTTTATAAATTTTGCAAGTACTTATCTACTTATAAGTTTCTTAGATTAACCCCTTAACTGCATTGCCTCCAAATATGACACCCCCAGTGCACAGGAAATAAATTCTCTGGAAAAAATTCTTTTGATTTTTTAACCCTTTAACTGCGCAACGGGCCTGCAGGCCCAGGCTTCAGGTGCGCAATGCGCCTCCGGGTATTTGTATTCTTCACGTTCCATTCAAAACTCCCGCGGCTACACGGGGTTCACATCAGCTTCCTCAGGGCTCTTGTAAACAGACGCCATCTTTAAAAAAAATCGTGGTCCACATTCACAGGTGTGGTAGCCTCAGTAGTGAGTGAGCAACCAAGGCTGGCGCTCGCAGTATGAGCGCACAGCACTGCTGTTCAGCGTGTGACCACAGCAATGCCTAATAATGACATAATATATATATAACTTGTATTATTTAGCCATGATAGTATTATAGAAGAGCCTGAGTGTGATAATGACTGGGTACAATGTTCAAATATCAGTGATTCAATGCTGTTCATGATGTTCACAGCGCTAGCCACAGCACCACAGCATTATTTCTTCCATCTAGGAATCATCAAATGACCTTTTAGGTTTCTTTTCAAAATAAACTTGTGGTCAATTATGTATTTACAGGAATTAGTGATCAGTATTGTGGTTATAATTAGCGCTGAGCGTAGTATTGTGGAAGGAGGTATTTTGGTGAGGGAGGGAGGGAGAGAATTGAGGTACCCTCACTGTATGGCAGCCATTCTTGTTTTGCTCACCATACTAGCTTTGTGGTTCGCTATGGGGAACACACGTGTACATGGGTATATACAGTGTGTGTGTGTGTGTGTGTATATAGTGTAATAACAGCAACAGGAGTATGTTGAGAGGAGCTAAGAACATAAGAACAAAGGTAACTGCAGAAGGTCTATTGGCCCATGCGAGGCAGCTGCTATTGGCCCATACGAGGCAGCTGCTATTGGCCCATACGAGGCAGCTGCTATTGGCCCATACGAGGCAGCTGCTATTGGTCCATACGAGGCAACTGCTATTGGCCCATACGAGGCAGCTGCTATTGGCCCATACGAGGCAGCTGCTATTGGCTCATACGAGGCAGCTGCTATTGGCCCATACGAGACAGCTGCTATTGGCCCGTACGAGGCAGCTGCTATTGCCCCATACGAGGGCCAATAGCCCTCGTATAGCCCTCACTCCAATAGATGTTGAAGTGAGGGAGGGCCTGTGTGGGTGTGGCTGCTCACACTCGAGGTGTTCTGAATGTGTTGATGGCAAATGTATATAGTGTGTGACAGTGTATAGTGTGTACATGTGTTGTAAATATACACAAATTGTTGTGTTAAATTGTGTTAGCTGGAGTTAGGTTGTGTTAGCTGGAGCTCTGTAATATTATTACAGCAACAATGGAAGGATTAGTGAAGGAACTGGTGAATTTAGTTGGAGCTCTGAGGACAGAGCTGGATTCGCTACGGGAGGAGGTACGACAGCTGAACAACATCAGGAAGAAACAAAGGAGGCGACCAGTGTTAAAAAGACCTCGTCTTGGCAAGTTGTGAAGGACAGGGGTCTTAAGAAGACCTTGGCAAAACCAACACCTAATAGCCTAAGGACTTCTAACACATTTGATGTGTTAGAGGACGAGTGCTGTGGTGAACCTGTAGTTCAACAAGGAGGCAAAGGCAAAGCAACGAGGAACATTGAAGCGCAGGTCCCTCAAAGTGCCCTAAAGGAAAAGCGAATTTTGGTTGTGGGAGATTCCCAGGTGAGGTATTTAGACAGAACGTTTTGTGCCAGAGATAAAGGAAACAGGTTAAGGGTTTGCTATCCGGGAGCTGGTATTGGTGATATTGTTGGAAACATGAAAGATATTATGACGGGAAATGGGAACAAACCCATTATTTGTATTAGTGCAGGGGGTAATGATGTTGGGCGAGTTAGGAGTGAGGAACTAATACAGAGATTCAAGACAGCAATAGAATTAGTTAGGAGCAAGGGAGGAATCCCGATCATATGTGGCATTCTTCCAAGAAAGGGAGTAGGAAATGAATGGATGTCGAGGGCACTTGGTGTCAATTGCAGGCTGGAAAGATATTGCAAATCTAATGCAATATCTTTCATAGACAACTAGGAACACTTCTATGGAAGAAATGAAATGTATGCTCGGGATGGGGTGCATCTATCGAGGGCTGGGGTTGTTGCTGTTGCGAACTCGTTGGAACCAGTGGTTAGAGGTGTTTGTTTGGGTTTAAACTGTTAGCAGATAGTGGTATGGGAATTGATTTGGAGGAAGGAGATAATAAAAGTATGTGTTTGGGGGAGAAAGGAATTGGCAAAATGATCAGGGAAATTGAAGGGCCTCAAAATAACAATTCACTTAGGGTATATTACACTAACAGTAGAAGTCTAAGAAATAAAATAAACGAATTAAATGCTCTTGTCTGCACAGAAAAAATAGATATTATCGTGCTTACCGAAATGTGGATGAATGTAGAAAATAGACAACTATTAGCTGAATATCAAATAAATGGATTTAAACTATTTCACACAGATAGATATATTAGACAAGGAGGGGGAGTAGCCATATACGTTAGGGACAATTTGAAATGTAGTCTCAAAGAGGGAATCAAGTCTGAGCCACACACAGAAACTATTTGGATAGAATTAAACAAAAAAGCAAATATTATTATAATAGGAGTTATATATAGGCCACCAAATTTAGACAGAATGGAAGCAAAGCATCTATAGAATGAAATATCTAGAGCATCTAGATCTAACAGTATTTATGTCATGGGTGACTTTAATTTTAGTGGAATAAACTGGTTGAACAAAACAGGGAATAATGAAGCAGAAGATTTTCTAGAAATAATTGACGATTGCTTTCTTACGCAACACAAGGAACCAACGCGGGAAAATAATATTTTAGATTTAGTGTTAACTAACAGGGAAACACAAATTAAGGACATCGAAATAGGGAATTAGCTAAGGAACAGTGATCATAAAGAAATCAGATTTAGCATAGAATGGAATAGATCTGTAGGAGAAAATTCTGTTAAAGTACCTGATTTTTGAAAAGCTAATTTCAATAACCTAAGAAATTTATTGGGTCAAATAGATTGGAAGGTCTTGGGTATGGGGTGTGGGCCGGTCTTAGAGCTAGACGTGAACCCAGCGATAGGTGATGTAAAAGGGGTTTTCAATGTGGACTCAAAATATAACCTACTGTATTTAAAAATATTCTAAGCGAAGTCCAGGAATGTAGTATACCATATAAATTGAATAGATCGAATACTAATGATCCAAAGTGGATAACAAAGGATCTGAAGAACCTTATTGGTAAAAAGAGAGTGTGGTACAAAAGGATTAAGAATGGGGAAGTCAGTTTAGAACAGGAATTTGTACAACTGGTTAGAAATACTAAAAAAGAGATAAGGAAAGCAAAAAGAAACTATGAAGTTCGCATAGCAGAGCAAGCAAAGACAAATCCTAAGGGGTTTTTCCAGTTATACCGGACAAAGATTAGGGAAAGGATAGGTCCATTAAAAACTGAGACAGGTCAAATAACAGATAATGATGAAGAGATGAGTAGTATTTTTAATAAATATTTTATATCTGTATTTACTAAAGAGGAACTTAACAATATGCCTTCAGCCGAACAAGTATATGTGGGTGGGGACGAGGACAGGTTGACTAGTTTAGCAGTTACCAGGGAGGATGTAATTAAAAAAATAGTTAAACTCAAACCAAACAAATCCCCAGGGCCGGATGAAGTGTTTGCCAGGGTGCTTAAAGAATGCAAAGAGGAGCTTTGCGACCCACTGTCAACCATATTTAACCCTTCAATTGCACATCGCATCATATGATGCTTTGACCAACTTGCAGTAAATTGCACATCGCATCATGTGATGCTTTGGAGTACTACGCAAGATTTAAACGGCCCGCGGATACACGGCATTCACCACACCTTCATCAGGGCTCTTGTAAACAGACGCCATTTTTTAAAAAAATCATGGGCCAAACTCCCGGGTGTTAGGGGCCTCAGTATTGAGTCAGCTACCAAGCCTGACGCATGCAGCATGAGCTCACAGCACTGCTGTTCAGCTTGTGACCACAGCATCGCCTAAAAATGCCATAATATACTTGTTCATGCTATTATGTAGCGATGATATTATTACAGAAAACCCCTGACTGTGATAAAACTGACCAGGGTTCTGATAATTGCAGGATTGTGGTGATATTTGGCGCTGTGCGCCATGGAGGGAGGAGTAATGCTGTGGGAGGGAGGATGGTGGCGTTGTCTTTTGAGTGTGTGTGGCCACCTTTTATTGACTGCACTCACCATACCAGCTTAGTGGTTCGCTATGGTGAACACAAATGTAGATACTTATATATAACGTGTGTATAGTGTGAGATAACAGCGAGAGTAGGAGGTTGGAAGCCACCATTTTGGTGAGGGTGGAGCGTCGTCTGCAGGACTTATCATGTTGTTTACTGATGACCACGATGGTCTTTGGGCACCATACCAGTTTACTTGTACAAGTATGGTGAATAAAACAGGTAGATATTTATATATAATGTGTGTATATAGCGTAATAACACCACAAACAGTATTGTTGTAGGAAAAATATCAGTGCGTCTGGCCTTGAGGGCGGCCGCCACCAGCTGACTGTGTGAGTAGCTACGTCTCTGTGCCTTTACTCACCATACAAGCTTAGATGTACAGTTCTGGTGAACAAAACATGTAAATACTTATATATAACGTCTGTATATAAAAGCAAAAACAGTATGGTGGGTGGAGAATGGTGGCAAGTTAGGTGAGGTGAGGGAGGGAGGGAGTAGCAGCCAGTGGCAGCCAGTCACTGCCTGCCACTGCCACTGCCACTCAGCATACCAACTTAGTGGTTCGTTATGGTGAACAAAACATGCAGATACTTATATATAACCTGTGTATATAGTGTAATAACCGACAAAGTATTTGTTCACTGTTTGATGAACATAATTGAATCAACAATATGCACACCATATTTTTGAGTACAGCGATGATTCACTCATTTTATTATATAAATATATCACACTACACACTATTGAATAATATTACAGCAAAAAACCAGCGTTGAATGTAATGAAACGCCATTTTCTGGGTGAGACCCGGAGGCTCCCCGGAGCTTTACCGGCTGATATGCTAAAGTCAGACTTTGGCATCAGTCCTGTGTATGGAGTTCTAGGGCCTACCGGGGACCACGGCCAGAACCTGGCCCCCTCAGAGAGGCAAGGGGAGCAATGGCCTATAGAAACCCCCGTGTGGTTGGAAGCATTCTGTGTCTGCCATCGACCGGGTCAAGCATCCAGAAAGGTAAGCATTCCGAAACAAACCCCTATTCTGGTGAAAATTGCTACCTAAAGCCGAACTAGTGGATAGAACTCTTCAACAGAAAACAAGGAAACTAGTATGACGTCATACGTCACCGCGCCGCTGTCTGCGCAGCTCCCCCCTCCCCGGGAGGGGGAAGGGGGAGCCCCAGACCTCCCACGCCGGCTATCCACCCATCAGTTCTGAGGCTGGATGTCAAAACACGCGAAAAATCGCCGACCAGAGGGAGGGAGGGTTGCCGGGGAGCCTCCGGGTCTCACCCAGAAAATGGCGTTGCATTACATTCAACGCTGGTTTTCTGGGGGGAGCCCCGTCGGCTCCCCGGAGCTAACTACCCACAGAGGAAGGTCAAAGGGACAGAAGCGGGAGGCAGACACCACGCACCCCCGAAGGAGGCGAGACAACCGGCAGCAAACACCAACCCAAGGCGCCACAGCCCCGAAAAGTCCCAGGAACAACACGAGAACAACGAGGAGCAAGGCCCCTGCACGAACACCAAAAATCCATGCCCGAAAGACCGCAAGGCCACGTCGCCCAGACGGCAGCGAGAGCAGCAAAGCCACGAATGCCACAGGCATGAGGGAAGAACACAGGCAGCTTAGCCGCAAGAACACGGTTGACCACCTGGGACACTACCACCCGCGAACTGGGAAGAACAGAACCGGATTAACGCAAAACGCGCTCCAGACCCAAACGCCGTGGCACGCAAACAACAGCGGAGGGCCGCCACTGAACACAAAAAACGACACACCCCCGGCCCGACCAACGAAGCACCAACAAACCCTGGACCCCTCCAGAATGCAGCAGCCCCACCCCGCGCCAGAAAAGATGGAGACTGCTGCCACCGAACAACCAAAACGCTAAAACCGAAGGAGCAAGAAAACTCAGCGACTCGACCCCCAGAGGCAAAGGCCAAAAGGAAAGAGCCGACGAAAAAACACACCGGAACCGAAAGGGCACTACCAACCGAGGAGAAGACAGAGCACGCTGACCGGAGACCAGGATGGTGCAAGCGGCGCACGAACAGGCCGGAGGTGAAACGACGCACAAGACAGCTGACTAACGGTGCAGAAGCAACACCAAGACCAAAAGCAAGCTGAAGCGGCTCCGCCCGCGCCGCACGAAAAGAGGCGACAGTATGTGGCAAGACGACGGCCCCCAACCCCCACCAGAAAACCAAGCCGAGAGTAAACCAAGCTAAGAAGAGTAACTACCTAAGAAGGGACAGGAAAAGAAAGGACCGCCAAAATACCCCATACTGCCGCCAAGAGAAGCACGCAGGTGGGACACCTATTACGAGGCCACCCGACCACCAACCGGAGGCGAGACCGCGAGGCAGAACATAAGCAGCCCCGACAAGGCCCCTCCGAGCTCAGGAAAAGGCGCAGCCGCGGGAAGAACTCGGGCGCGACCACCGAAACCCAGGCGGCACAAGGAGATGGAATGTCTGCCGAACAGAAAAACTCCCCAAAGCATGCAAGCTCGCCAGGAGTTCAGAACGACGGGTCCGACGCGAGACACCGCAAGACCCCCCCCCCCCAAAAAAAAAAACCGGCAGGGCAAGCTAGTAAACCAAAGAAGGCGGAAGGGTCGCAACCAGAACAGTACCTGAACCAAGGGGTACGAACAACTGCAATAGACCGAGACAAAGAAGCACATCACAGGACACAGGCTGACAAACGCCTAAGAACACATGCAGAACACCCCTGCTGCAGAGGAGGCAGGAAGAAAGAGCAGAAGCACAAAAAACCCCAGGATAACAACCAGGGGTGGACAATCAGGCAGGGACAGAAAAAAAAAAAAAACCCACGTAATCCCCAGGCACAAAACGGCAGCAAAGTGCCACTCCACAACCAGACACAGGAACCAGAACACGCCACCGTGAAACACGGTACCAATCCTCACGTGCAGCAGCAGCAACAGGCACCACTGCAACATGCAAAATGTAAATAGCAACTCCCTTCTGCAAAGGCAGAGAACGGAGCAGGCAGATCAGCCGAAGAACTGATGGGTGGATAGCCGGCGTGGGAGGTCTGGGGCTCCCCCTTCCCCCTCCCGGGGAGGGGGGAGCTGCGCAGACAGCGGCGCGGTGACGTATGACGTCATACTAGTTTCCTTGTTTTCTGTTGAGTTCTATCCACTAGTTCGGCTTTAGGTAGCAATTTTCACCAGAATAGGGGTTTGTTTTACAATGCTTACCTTTCTGGATGCTTGACCCGGTCGATGGCAGACATAGAATGCTTCCAACCACACGGGGGTTTCTATAGGCCATTGCTCCCCTTGCCTCTCTGAGGGGGCCAGGTTCTGGCCGTGGGCCCCGGTTGGCCCTAGAACTCCACACACATGACTGATGCCAAAGTCTGACATTAGCATATCAGCCGGTAAAGCTCCGGGGAGCCGACGGGGCTCCCTCCCAAAAAACTACGAAAAATCAATCAGAGACATTGAAATAATTAGGTAATTATCTCTTTGTGGAAATTCTGGCCTGACAGCTGGCGATCAACAGACCGCCTGGGACGCACGCTCAGCCAGCGCCTGATTTTTGCCACACTTCCCCGCCCTATAGTGGGCAATATATGCCACTTACGATTTTTTTATTATTTTTCCCGTGATCAGTGAACACAAATTAACAGGTTAGGAAGATTTTTTTTTTTTTTTTTGTTTTTTTTTTTTTTTTTGTATGCACCTGTGGGTGTCAAATGGTATATAGCTATGCGCCATTTAAGGGTTAATAAATCAATAGAGTTAGGCAGAGTGCCAGAGTTATGGAAAGTTGCTAATGTGATACCAATTTTTAAGAATGGGGATAGATCACTTGCGTCAAACTATCGACCAATTAGCCTAACGTCTATTGTGGGAAAGTTACTTGAATCGATTATTGCAAATAAAATTCATCTTCATCTTGAAAAACACAAATTATTAAATGAGTCGCAACATGATTTTACAAATGGCCGTTCATGTTTAACAAATTTGCTATCTTTTTATTTCAGCATAGTTGAGGCAGTTGATAGTGGTAAGGATTGTGATGTCGTGTACCTTGACTTTAGCAAAGCTTTTGATACGGTGCCACATGAAAGACTGATTAAAAAAATAGAGGCTCATGGTATTGGAGGTGCTATATTAAGTTGGATTAGGGCATGGCTATTCCAAAGGAAACAGAGAGTTAGTATAAATGGGGTTAAGTCAGGGTGGGGAAAATGTTGTAAGTGGAGTGCCTCAGGGCTCTGTCCTGGGACCTCTGTTGTTTATAATATATATCAATGATTTAGATTCAGGTTTGAGTAGCAACATTTGCAAATTTGCCGATGACACAAAAATCGGCAGGGAAATTAACACAGAAGACGACTCACTATCACTTCAAGTTGGTCTAAATAGGGTTTTGAAATGGTCAAAGGATTGGCAGATGCAGTTTAGCCCTCAAACCGCTAGGGGCCCAAATGGAATTCACACCCACAGGCGCAACAAAAAAAAAAATTCCAAAAAATTCTTTCGTCTTATAGAAGTGTTCATTTTTGTTCCCTGATCACGGAAAAAATAACAAAAAAATCGTAGGTGGCATATTTTAGCAGCAATAGGGTAGGGAAGTGTGGCAAAAAAGGGGCGTTAGCAGAGCCTTCGCCAGATGAGGTCTACTCCGCCCGAGCTGTCAGACGGCAGTGGCCACAAATATATTATTACCTAATTATTTCAATGTCTCTGATTTTTTCTTAGTTTTTTTGCAGTAATATTATTCCATACAGTGAATTGTGGTATATTTATATTATAAAATGTGTGAACCATCACTGTACTCAAAATTATGGTGTGCATATTAGTGATTCAATTATTATGTTCATAAAACAATAAACAAATAGTTTTGCTGTTGTTACACTATATACACAGGTTATATATAAGTATTTGCATGTTTTGTACACCATAACGAACTACTAAGTTGGTCTTGTGAGTCAAAAAGCAACGAGGAGTGACCGCCAAACACCAGCGAGCCAAATCACTGCCACTCCCTCCCTCAACACCACCTCACTCACCCTCATTCACCTCCTACAATACTCTTTCTGTATTTATTCACTATACACAGACGTTATATATACGTATTTACATGTTTTGTTCACCATAACTGTACATCTAAGCTTGTATGGTGAGTAAAGGCCACAAAGACGTAGCTACTCACACAGTCAGCTGATCGGCGGCCGCCCTCAAGGCCAGACGAACTAATATTTGTCCTTCAACAATACTGTTTGTGGTGTTATTACGCTATATACACATATTATATATAAGTATCTACCTGTTTTATTCACCATACCTGAACAAATAAGCTGGTATGGTGCCCAAAAACTATTGTGGTCACCAGTAAACAACATGATAAGTCGTGCAGACGACGCCACCGCCCTCACCAAAATGGCGGCTCCCAACCTACTTCTCTTGCTGTTTATGCCCTATATACACACGTTATATATAAGTATCTACATTTGTGTTCACCATATCGAACCACTAGGCTGGTATGGTGAGTGCAGTCAATAAATGGTGGCCACACACAGTCAGAAGGCGACGCCACAACCCTCCCTCGCACAGCCTTACGCCTCCCTCCATGGAGCACAGCGCTAAATATCACCACAATCCTGCTATTATCAGAATCCTGGTCAGTTTTATCACAGTCAGGGGGCTTCAGTAATACTCTCACTGCTAAATAATAGCAGTATCATATATATTATGGTATTTGTAGGCGATGCTGTAGTCACAAGCTGAACAGCGGTGCTGTGAGCTCGTGTTGCGTGCGCCAGCCTTGGTGGCTTGCTCAATACTGACACTCTCACACCCAAGAATGTTGGGCTGGATTTTTTTTCTAGGTGGCATCTGGCAACTATCGGTCATGGCTGTACTATAGCTGCCCCTATCCCAGGCGGGGAGTTTAAATTATAGCGCTAGACACGAAATCATATATAAATGATGTGCGCGGTTTCGGTTTTGTCACTGATATCATTTATATATGATATGCGCGGTTTGAGGGTTAATGCTGATAAATGTAAAGTTTTGAGGCTAGGTAATGATGATAGAGTTACAAGATACGAGCTAGATGGTGTTGAGATTGCGAAGTCGAATTGCGAAAGGGATCTGGGAGTTATGATAAGTAAGAATTTAAAACAAAAGGATCAATGCATGAATGTTCATAATAAGGCAAATAGGACACTGGGATTTATTAATCGAAGCTTTAGTAACAAGACACCTGGTGTGGTTCTTCAGCTATATCTTGCTCTGGTTAGGCCCCATTTAGATTATGCAGTTCAGTTTTGGTCGCTGTACTATAGAATGGATATAAACTCACTTGAACGTGTCCAGCGTAGGATGACTAAGTTAATTCCCCAAATTAGAAATCTTTCATATGAAGAAAGATTAACAAAGCTTAAATTGCATTCACTGGAAAGGCGAAGAGTTAGGGGAGACATGATAGAGGTTTACAAGTGGATGAATGGACATAACAAAGGAGATATTAATAGGGTATTAAAATTATCAACACAAGACAGAACACGAAACAATGGGTATAAATTGGATAAGTTTAGATTTAAGAAAGACTTGGGTAAATACTGGTTCGGTAACAGGGTTGTTGATTTGTGGAACCAATTACCGCATAACGTGGTGGAGGTGGGGTCCCCCGATTGTTTCAAGCGCGGGTTGGACAAGTATATGAGTGGGATTGGGTGGTTATAGATAGGAGCTGCCTCGTATGGGCCAATAGGCCTTCTGCAGTTACCTTTGTTCTTATGTTCTTATGTTCTTAAATGAACATGAAACATTGGTATGAATAACTGTATGATGGGAGGGGCAAAGTTGGCAAATATAATGTTGGAGGAGTGAGGGAGGGCTGGCTGGGTGTGGCTGCTCACACTCGCGGTGTTCTGAATGTGTTGATGGTGAATGTATATAGTGTGTGACAGTGTATAGTCTGTAAATAGATTGTATATATACATAAATTAGCATGATACATGGTAAATATGTGCAGCTAATGTGTACACAAGTGTCATGCACGTAACACAGTGTCCTTGGACAGTACAGATGTTTTACTGACATAATATTGTGTACGTGTTCATTATACATAGGATTAGCGCATAAAAACAAATAATGTATTTGGAACTGTGCGCAAAAAATGAACAAAAATATATTTGCGGCAACTCGCACGCCCCGCCCCGGTCGCCCTACTGGCCCCGGGAGCTTACAGCACGGGCGCACGGGGAATGATGACATCACACACCACTTACGGACCACATAGCAGCCAAAGTAAGTACAATTTCAAAATTCCGTTGCTATACCCATATACAGGGATGGGTTTTTGACACTTTCAGAACTAATATGAATTTTTTCCCAAGAATTTATTTCTTGCGCACTGGGAGGGGGGTGTAATATTTATAGGCCGCGCAGTTAAAGGGTTAAAGTGTCAAAAACCCTTTCCTCAGTATGGGTATGTAAAAAAAATATTGAAATTGTACTTTGGCAGCTAAGTTGGCGCGTGACGTCATCATTCCCCGTTTGCCCAGGACGTATGCTCCCGGGGCCAGTAAGGCGCCTGGGGCGGGGTGCGCGAGTTGCCACGAATATATTTTTGTTCATTTTTTACGCACAGTTCCAAATACATTTTATATGTTTTTACATGCTAATCCTATGTATAATGAACACGTACACTATATTATGGCAGTAAAACATCCGTACTGTCCGAAGACACTGTTACGTGCATGACACTTGTGTACACATATGCTGCACATATTTACCATCTATCATGCTAATTTATGTATATATACAATCTATTTACAGACTATACACTGTCACACACTATATACATTCACCATCAAAACACTCAGAACACCTTGAGTGTGAGCAGCCACACCCAGCCAGTCTCCCTCACTCCAACATCTTACTCGCCAACATTGCTCCTGCCACCATACTGTTATTGTTCTTATTACACTAATTACACATGTTATATATACCTATCTACATGTTTTATTTACCAGAACTATGCAAGTAAGCCGGTATTGTGTCCAAACAGTACAGTTGCCACCATACACTGCATGAAAAATCACACAGCAGACGACGCTACGATTACTATGTAACCTCCCTCACCAAAATAGCTCCTCTCAACATTCTTCTGTTGCTGTTATTACACTATATACACACTGTATATATACACATGTACATGTGTGTTGCCCATAGCGAACCACTAAGCTAGTATGGTGAGCAAAACAAGAGTGGCTGCCACACAAACACACAGAGGTTACCTCAATTCTCTCCCTCCCTCCCTCACCAAAATTCCTCCTTCCACAATACTACGCACAACCCTAATTATAACCACAATCCTGGTCACTAATTCCTGTAAATGAATAATTGACCACATGTTTATTTTGAAAAGGAACCTAAGAAATCATTTGAAGATTCCTAAATGGACGAAATAACGCTGTGGTGCTGTGGCTAGCGCTGTGAACATTGTGAACAGCATTGAATCACTGATATTTGAACACTGTGCCCAGTCATTATCACACTCAGGCTCTTCTATAACACTATCATGGCTAAATAATACAAGTTATATATATATTTTGACATTATTAGGCGATGCTGTGGTCACACACTGAACAGCAGTGCTGTGCGCTCATGCTGCGAGCACCAGCCTTGGTTGCTCACTCACTACTGAGGCTCTGACACCCGGCAATGTGGACCATGATTTTTTTTAAAGATGGCGTATGTTTACAAGAGCCCTGAGGAAGCTGATGTGAACCCCATGTATCCGCGGGAGTTTTGAATGGAACGTGAAAAATAAAAACACCTGGAGGTGCGTTGCGCACCCGAAGCCTGGGCCTGCAGGCACGTTGCGCAGTTTAAGGGTTAAGGACCTGCCCGAAACGCTGCGCGTACTAGTGGCTTTAAAGAATGTAATTACTATGCTATGTATCCTCACAATCCCAATGTACCTTCTTGTATATATATATAAATAAATAATAAATAAAAAATAAATAATATACAATATTTTTTTTTTACTTTCCCCCGTGATCAGGGAACATATTTTAACAACATAAGAAAGGAAACAGGAAATAATTTTGTTAATTTTTTCTTCTTGTGCACCATCAGAGAGTCACATGTGAAGTACCGGGGTTAACAAACAGCTATGTTTACTTCTATGTTTAAAAGCTGCCAATATGGGAGCTTTTTAACATAGAAGTAAAGATTTGTTATAATGTCATCAGTATATGAAAATATGCAGTGAATTATACTATACCTTCAGCAGAAGAACTCTAGTCCAGCTAAAATAGCAAATAAAGGCAAAGTAGGCCATTCCAAGCAGCATTCCAACACTTTGAAATAAATTTCTTGCGCACACAAATTGCTGAAACTGGATGGGGCGCTGGTGAAGCACATCATATCGGTATCTCTGTGTTCGATATACTACTGGTTCATCAGTGGGCAAGGGTATTCCCCAGAGTCCTAACTTGTCATTCTTGTGAAGAATTCCTCTGAAATATTTAAAAAACCAGCATTGAATGTAATGAAACGTCATTTTCTGGGTGAGACCTGGAAGCTTCCCGGAGCTATCCAGGCTGATATTTAACTATCAGCTTTCTGGCATTAGTCAAAGTGCATGGAGTTCTTGCCTACCGGGGACCACGAGCCAGGAACTGGCCCCCCTCAGAAAGGCATGAGGAGCAATGGCCTATAGAAACCCCCGTGTGGTTGGGAACATTCTATGTCTGCCATCGACCGGGTCTGGCATTCAGAAAGATAGGCGCCCCAAAATAAACCCCTATTTTTTTTTAAATATTGCTACCGAGAGCCAAACCAGTGACATAACTCCTCACCGAAAATTAGCAAACGAGCATATTATCATGTTGCCACTCTGTTGTCTGCGCAACCCCCCCCCCCCCACTCCCTGGGAGGGGAAAGGGGGCCCCAGACCCTTGCACCGGCACTTCAACCAGCAGTTCTTAGGCTGGATGTCAAACACACATGAAAACACCGCCGACCGGAGGGAGGGAGGGAGGGATGCCGGGGAGCCTCCGGGTCTCACTCAGAAAATGGCGTTTCATTACATTCAACGCTGGTTTTCTGGGGAAAGCCCCATCGTCTCCCCAGAGCTAACATCCCAAAGACAAGAAAAAACACAGGGACTTACCTAAGAGGTGGTCAGTCTTCAGTCCTCAACACGAAGTCGAGACAACTGACAAACTGCTGACCCAATGCAACGCAGGCCCTACCAGGTCCAGGGACACTGACAAGGTAGCGAGCAGCCAGGACCCTGTTCGACCTCCAAAAACCCTTTGCCCAAATGTCAAGCCAAGACATGTTGCCAAAGACGGCAGCCAAAGCAGCAAACTTACGAACGTCGTGGGCATGGCGATAAACCACAGGCTGCCTAGACTTAATAACCCTGTGGACGACCTGAGAGACCCGAGCCCAGGAACAGGGAAGGAGAGAGACCCGAGCCCGGGAACAGGAAAGGAGGAAAACCTGGTCAAACCCAAAGCGCATCCCTGGCCAACGAAGCCGTGGCGCACAAATAACGGCGGAGACCCGCAACCAAACACAACACATAAGAGACCCCCCAGCCTGACCAACCAAGCATCAACAACCCAAGGACCCCACCAGAAAGCAGCAGTCACATTCTTTGCCAGAAAAGAAGGAGACGCTTGCAAGCGAACAAACCTACCACCAGGATCGAAGGAGCAGAAACCCCTGCGTCGGAGGAAAGCATGAAACTCCCTGAGCTGACCCCCAGAGGCCGATGCCAACAGGAAAGGAGCCTTAGAAAAACAGTCCTGATCCTTAGGGGCCACAACAAACTGAGGAGGAGAGAAGAGAGAACACCCGGTTCAAAGACCAGGATGGCTCAGGAGGAACATGAGCAGGTCAGAGGTGAAACAATGCATGAGACAGCTTGCAGAACGGGACAGAACTTGCATCAATACTGAACACAAGCTGGAGTGGCTCCGCCAGCGCCCCACAACAGGAATGGCTGTGTTGGTGAAAGAACACCTGAAGGTAAGTGTGTTAATACTTAAAAATCCTTGAGAAGTTGACATAATGGCAATGCAGGTCTGGAATCAGGATTATAAACTAATAATTGTAAATGCCTACAGCCCACCAGCAAGCAACACATAGTCAAAGGAAGACCTGGATGACAAATGAGAGGGCCTCATAATGGTCATGAGAGAAATTATAGTACAAGCAGGGAAAGATAAATCACGACTGTTGATCCTAGGGGGAATTCAACTTTAAAGCAATAGCCTGGGATGCATATGAAGCAAGAATGGAGGACTTTTGGACATGCAGATCTGAAAACTTCATTCTGGAGACATTCTTGTATCAACATGTCAAGGAGGCCACAAGAATGAGGGAAGGGGATGTGCCATCAGTACTGGATCTAGCAATCACCAGGAAAGAAGAAGAGATATTTGACATCAAGTACCTTCCTTCCTTGGGAAAGAGTGATCATGTCCTATTAGACAATAAATATGCTTTAAGATATCATCTAGAAGAAAATGGGGGCATTAACCCTTGTGTTGCTAAGGGCCATTTGGCTATTGTCACCCACAGGCGCATAACAAAACAAAAATTCTTCTAAACCTGTTAATTTGTGTTCCCTGATCACGGACAAAAATTAAAAAATCGTAAATGTTATATTTTGCCCGCTATAGGGCACGGAAGTCTGGCAAAAAAGAGGCGCTGACTCAGCGTGTGTTCAAGGCAGTCTGCTCAGCCCCAGCTGTCAGGAAGGATTGGCCACAAAGAGATAATTACCTAATTATTTCAATGTCTTTGATTGATTTTTTCTTTGTTTTTTTGCTGTAATATTATTCAATAGTGTGTAGTGTGATATATTTATATAATAAATTGTGTGAATCATCGCTGCACTCAAAATTATGGTGTGCATATTAGTGATTCAATTATTGTGTTCATAAAACAATAAACAAATACTTTGTCGGTTATTACACTATATACACAGGTCATATATACGTATCTGCATGTTTTGTTCACCATAACGAACCACTAAGTTGAAATTGCAAGTCAAAAAGCAGCGAGGTGTGGCCACCACATCTGCCAGTCAGCCTCTCACTGCCACTCCCTCAATGACTTCTCACTCGCCCACATCCTCCTCCCACCATACTGTTCTTGCTTTTATTCACTATATACAGATGTTATATAAAAGTATCAACATGTTCTGTTCACCATAAATGTTCATCTAAGCTGGTACAGTGCCCAAAGAGCATAGTGGCCACCCATACCCAGCATGATAAATCATGCAGATGTCGCCACTTCCCTCACCAAAATGACTTCTCACCACACTCCATTTTGCTGTTATTTCACTATATATATACGTTATATATAAGTATCTACATTTGTGTTCGTCATAATGAACCACTAAGTTGGTATGCTAAGTGGCAGTGGCAGCCCGCCATTGGCTGTCACTCCCTCACCTGACTTGCCACCATTCTCCTTCCACCATACTTTTTTTGCTTTTATTCATTATATACAAACGTTATATATAACTATTTGCATGTTTTATTCACCATAGCGAACAACTAAGCTGGTATATTGAGTCCAGACTGTAAAAGGTGGTCACACAGAGTCAGCAGACAACGCTACCTCCTTCCCCAAAATGATTACTCCTCTCACTAAAGCGCTAATTATCACAACAATCCTGCTATTATCAGAATCATGGCCATTTTTATCACAGTCAGGGGTCTTCTGTAATACTATCATCGCTAAATAATAGCATATACATATATATTAAGGCATTTTTAGGCGATGCTGTGGTCACAAGCTGAACAGCAGTGCTATGAGCTCATGCTACGTGTCCCAGCCTTGGTGGCTCAGTAATGAGGACCTCACACGATTTAGGCCCACGATTTAAAAAAAAAAAAAATAGCATCTGTTTACAAGAGCCCTGATGAAGGCGAGGTGAACCCTGTGTATCCACGGGCCGTTTAAATCTTGTGTAGTACTCCAACACGTCATAAGACGTGATGCGCAATTCATAGTAAGTTACTCAACACGTCATATGACATGTTGAGTAACGCTTAACCCTTAAATTGCGCATTGCATCATATGATGCTTTGACCAACTTGCAGTAAATTGGCATCTCATCATATGATGCTTTGGAGTACTATGCAAGATTTAAATGGCCCGTGGATACACGGGGTTCACAACACCTACATCAGGGCTTTTGTAAACAGACCCCATTGTTAAAAAAAATTGTGGGCCAAATTCCCGGGTGTTAGGGGCCTCAGTATAGAGTGAGCTACCAAGCCTGACGCACGCAGCATGAGCTCACAGCACTGCTGTTCAGCTTGTGACCACAGCATCGCCAAAAAATGCCATAATATACTTGTTCATGCTATTATGTAGCGATGATATTATTACAGAAGACCCCTGACTGTAATAAAACTGACCAGGGTTCTGATAATAGCAGGACTGTGGTGATATTTAGCGCTGTGCTCTATGGAGGGAGGAGTAATGCTGTGGGAGGGAGGGTAGTGGCATTGTCTTCTGACTGTGTGTGTCCACCTTTTATTGACTGCACTCACCATACCAGCTTAGTGATTCGCTATGGTGAACAAAAATGTAGATACTTATATATAACGTGTGTATAGAGGGTATAAACAGCAAGAGAAGTAGGTTGGGAGCCGCCATTTTGGTGAGGGCGGTGACGTCGTCTGCACGACTTATCATGTTGTTTACTGGTGACAACTATGGTCTTTGGTCACCATACCAGTTTACTTGTACAAGTATGGTGAATAAAACAGGTAGACTTATATATAATGTGTGTATATAGCGTAATAACACCACAAACAGTATTGTTGGAGGAGAAATATTAGTGCGCCTGGCCTTGAGGGCGGCCGCCACCAGCTGACTGGGTGAGTAGCTACGTCTTTGTGCCTTTAATAACCATACAAGCTTAGATGTACAGTTATGGTGAACAAAACATGTAAATACTTATATATAACGTCTGTATATAAAAGCAAAAACAGTACGGTGGCAAGGTGAGGTGAGGGAGGGAGGGAGTGGCAGCCAGTGGCGGGCTGCCATTGCCACTGCCACTCAGCATACCAACTTAGTGGTTCGTTATAGTGAACACGAATGTAGATACTTATATATAGCATATGTATATAGTGAATAAAAGCAAAAACAGTATTGTGGGAGGAGAATGTGGGAGAGTCAGGTGACTTGAGGGAGGGAGGAAGTAGCAGCCAGTGGCGGGCTGCCACTGGCTGCCACTCAGTATGCCAACTTAGTGGTTCGTTACGGTGAACACGAATGTAGATACTTATATATAACGTCTGTATACAGTGAACAAAAGCAAAAACAGTATGGTGGGAGGAGAATGTGGGTGAATGAGGTGTTGAGGGAGGGAGTGAGTGGCTGGCTGGTACACGGCGGTCACTCCTCGTTACTTTTTGACTCATAATAGCAACTTAGTGGTTCGTTATGGTGAACAAAACATGCAGATACTTATATATAACCTGTGTATATAGTGTAATTACCGACAATGTATTTGTTCACTGTTTGATGAACATAATTGAATCAACAATATGCACACCATATTTTTGAATACAGTGATGATTCACTCATTTCATTATATAAATATATCACACTACACACTATTGAATAATATTACAGCAAAAAAACTACGAAAAATCAATCAGAGACATTGAAATAATTAGGTAATTATCTCTTTGTGGCAACTCAGACCTGACAGCTGGCGAGCAACAGACCGCCTGGGACGCACGCTGAGTCAGCGCCTGTTTTTTGCCAGACTTCCATGCCCTATAGTGGGCAATATATGCCACTTATGATTTTTTTATTATTTTTCCCTTGATCAGTGAGCACAAATTAACATGTTTAGAAGAAAAAATTATTATTAATTTTTTTTTTTATGCGCCTGTTAACCCTCAAACCGCGCATATCATATATAAATGATATCAGTGACAAAACCGAAACCGCGCACATCATTTATATATGATTTCGTGTCTAGCGCTATAATTTAAACTCCCCGCCTGGGATAGGGGCAGCTATAGTACAGCCACGACTGATAGTTGCCAGATGCCACCTAGAAAAAAAATCCAGGCCAACATTCTTGGGTGTTACAGCGTCAGTATTGAGCAAGCCCCCAAGGCTGGCGCACGCAGCACGAGCTCACAGCACCGCTGTTCAGCTTGTGACCACAGCATCGCCTACAAATACCATAATATATATGATACTGCTATTATTTAGCAGTGATAGTATTACTGAAGCCCCCTGACTGTGATAAAACTGACCAGGATTCTGATAATAGCAGGATTGTGGTGATATTTAGCGCTGTGCTCCATGGAGGGGGGCATAAGGCTGTGCGAGGGAGGGTTGTGGCGTCGTCTTCTGACTGTGTGTGGCCACCATTTATTGACTGCACTCACCATACCAGCTTAGTGGTTCGATATGGTGAACACAAATGTAGATACTTATATATAACGTGTGTATAGAGTGTGATAACAGCGAGAGGAGTAGGTTGGGAGCCGCCATTTTGGTGAGGGAGGAGCGTCGTCTGCACGTCTTGGCATGGTGTTTACTGATGGCCACTATGGTCTTTGGGCACCATACCAGCTTATTTGTTCAGGTATGGTGAATAAAACAGGTAGATACTTATATATAATATGTGTATATAGCATAATAACACCACAAACAATATTGTTGAAGACAAATATTAGTGCGTCTGGCCTTGAGGGCAGCCGCCGATCAGCTGACTGTGTGAGTAGCTACGTCTTTGTGGCCTTTACTCACCATACAAGCTTAGATGTACAGTTATGGTGAACAAAACATGTAAATACGTATATATAACATCTGTGTATAGTGAATAAATACAGAAAGAGTATTGTAGCAGGTGAATGAGGGTGAGTGAGGTGGTGTTGAGGGAGGGAGTGGCTCGCTGGTGTTTGGCGGTCACTCCTCGTTGCTTTTTGACTCACAAGACCAACTTAGTAGTTCGTTATAGTGTACAAAACATGCAAATACTTATATATAACCTGTGTATATAGTGTAACAACAGCAAAACTATTTGTTTATTGTTTTATGAACATAATTGAATCACTAATATGCACACCATAATTTTGAGTACAGCGATGGTTCACACATTTTATAATATAAATATACCACAATTCACTGTATGGAATAATATTACTGCAAAAAAACTAAGAAAAAATCAGAGACATTGAAATAATTAGGTAATAATATATTTGTGGCAACTGCTGTCTGACAGCTCGGGCGGAGTAGACCTCATCTGGCGAAGGCTCTGCCAACGCCCCTTTTTTGCCACACTTCCCTACCCTATTGCGGCTAAAATATGCCACCTACGATTTTTTTGTTATTTTTTCCGTGATCAGGGAACAAAAATGAACACTTCTATAAGACGAAAGAATTTTTTGGAATTTTTTTTTTTGTTGCGCCTGTGGGTGTGAATTCCATTTGGGCCCCTAGCGGTTTGGGGGTTAATGACACATGCTAAATAGCCAGGCGCCATACAAGGGTTAAACTGTGCAACACATCATATGACGTGTTGCGCAGTTTAAGGGTTAAAACAGTTAATAAACTCGATTTCAAGAGAGGACATGAAGGGAAACTTTGAAATTTTTTTAATGAGTGTAACTGGACAGACTTGTTGCTAGGCAGGGAAGTAAATGAGATGTATGCCAAATTTTGCAAAATGTATGATGAAGACACACAAACATTCATACCTTCATTCATATTCATGCAGCTTTGTAAACCTCATCTTGGAGACATTCATGAATCAACACATCAAGCAGGCCACAAGAATGAGGGAAGAGGATGTTCTGTCAGTACTGGATCTAGTATTCACGAGGAAAGAAGAGGAGGTATTTGACATCCAGTACCTTCCTCCCTTGAAAAAGAGCGATCATGTCCTCTTGGACATTAAATACGCTATGCGATATATTCTAGTAGAAAATGGGGACAGTGAAACAGCTGTTAAACTCAATTTCAAGAGAGGATGCTATGGGGACTTAGAAATTTTTATCTTGGGTATAATTGGACAGACTTGTTGCTAGGCAAGAAAGTAAATGAGATGTATGCCAAATTTTGCACAATATATGATGAAGGCAAACAAACATTCATACCAAAACAAAAATGCAGACCTAGGAAACAGGGTTGGTTCAACAGAAATTGCGAGAAGGCCAGAGATCAAAAGACACAAGCATGGAATCATTATAGGAAGAGGCCAAACCCCCAAACATACCAGTAATACAAAGATGCAAGAAACAACTACACGTCAGTAAGGAGAGAAGCAGAGAGGAACTTTGAGAGCGGTATAGCAGACAAATGTAAATCAGATCCAGGCCTTTTCTATAAATTCATTAAAAGTAAGCTGCAAGTAAAGGATAATATTCAGAGGTTGAAAATGGAGGACAGATACACGGAAAATGAAAAAGAAATGTGTGAAACATTAAACGAAAAGTTCCAAAGTGTGTTTGTACAAAATGAGATCTTCAGAGAATCAGATACAATAAGAATTCCAGAGAACAACGTAGAGCGTATAGAGGTGTCTAGAGATGAAGTGGAAAATATGCTAAAGGAGCTAAGTAAGAACAATGCAGTTAGTCCAGGTGGCGTTTCACTATGGGTTCTGAGAGAATGTGCATCTGAGCTCAGCATTCCACTTCACCTGATCTTTCAGGCATCCCTGTGTACAGGAATCATAGCAGACGTGTGGAAACAGGCTAACATAGTTCCAATTTACAAAAGTAATAACCTAAGTGTAATTATCTAAGTGTAATTACAGGATGAGAGCTATGCTCGTGGTGTCCCGTCTACCCAGCACTCTTTGTCATATAACGCTTTGAAATTACTGACGGTTTTGGCCTCCACCACCTTCTCACCTAACTTGTTCCAACCGTCTACCATTCTGTTTACAAAAGTGAATTTTCTTATATTTCTCTGGCAGCTTTCTTTCGTTAGTTTAAATCTATGTTCTTGAAGTTCCAGGTCTCAGGAATTCTTCCCTATCAATTTTATCGATTCCTGTTACTATTTTGAATGTAGTGATCATTCTTTTTGCATATTTAATGTCTCTAACCTCTCCTCGTAGCTCTTGTCCTTCAGTTCTGGGAGCCACTTAGTGGCATGTCATTGCACCTTTTCCAGTTTGTTGATGTGCTTCTTAAGATATGGGGCACCGTACAACTGCTGTATATTCCAGCTTTGGTTTAACAAAAGTCAGGGAAGTGGCAGCAGTGGCAGCAGGGAAAACACCCCCTCAATTATAGACCTGTATCACTGACAAGAGTAATAGTGAAAGTATTGGAAAAACTAATCAAAACTAAATGGGTAGAACACCTGGAGAGAAATAATATAATATCACCCAGCCAGTATGGTTTTCGATCTGGAAGATCCAGTTTATCGAATTTACTCAGTTTCTATGATTGAGCCACAGAGATTTTACAGGAAACAGATTGACTGCATCTATCTGGACCTAAAAAAGGCTTTCAACAGAGTTCCACATAAGAGGTTGTTCTGGAAACTAGAAAATATTGGACGGGTGACAGGTAAGCTTCTAACATGGATGAAAAATTTTCTGACTGATAGAAAAATGAGGGCAGTAATCAGAGGCAATGTATCGGAATGGAGAAATGTCACACCCGGAGTACCACAGGGTTCAGTTCTTGCACCAGTGATGTTTATTGTCTACATAAATGATCTACCAGTTGGTATACAGAATTATATGAACATGTTTGCTGATGATGCTAAGATAATAGGAAGGATAAGAAACTTAGATGATTGCCATGCCCTGCAAGATGACCTGCACAAAATAGTATATGGAGCACCACTTGGCAAATGGAATTTAATGTTAATAAATGCCATGTTATGGAATGTGGAATAGGAGAACATAGACCCCACACAACCTATATATTATGTGAGAAATCTTTAAAGAATTCTGATAAAGAAAGAGATCTAGGAGTGGTTCTAGATAGAAAACTATCACCTGAGGACCACATAAAGAATATTGTGCAAGGAGCCTATGCTATGCTTTCTAACTTCAGAATTGCATTTAAATACATGGATGGCGATATACTAAAGAAATTGTTCATGACTTTTGTTAGGCCAAAGCTAGAATATGCAGCTGTTGTGTGGTGCCCATATCTTAAGAAGCACATCAACAAACTGGAAAAGGTGCAAAGACATGCTACTAAGTGGCTCCCAGAACTGAAGGGCAAGAGCTACGAGGAGAGGTTAGAAGCATTAAATATGCCAAAACTAGAAGACAGAAGAAAAAGAGGTGATATGATCACTACATACAAAATAGTAACAGGAATTGATAAAATCGACAGGGAAGACTTCCTGAGACCTGGAATTTCAAGAACAAGAGGTCATAGATTTAAACTAGCTAAACACAGATGCCGAAGAAATATAAGAAAATTCACCTTCGCAAATAGAGTGGTAGACGGTTGGAACAAGTTAAGTGAGAAGGTGGTGGAGGCCAAGACCGTCAGTAGTTTCAAAGCGTTATATGACAAAGAGTGCTGGGAAGACGGGACACCACGAGCGTAGCTCTCATCCTGTAACTACACTTAGGTAATTACACTTAGGTAATTACACTTAGGTAATTACACTTAGGTAATTACACTTTCTAACTTCAGAATTGCTTTTAAATACATGGATGGCGATATACTAAAGAAATTGTTCACGACTTTTGTTAGGCCAAAGCTAAAATATGCAGCGGTTGTGTAGTGCCCATACATTAAGAAGCACATCAACAAACTGGAAAAGGTGCAAAGACGTACTACTAAGTGGCTCCCAGACCTGAAGGGCAAGAGCTACGAGGAGAGGTTAGAGGCATTAAATATGCCAAAACTAAAAGACAGAAGAAAAAGAGGTGATATGATCACTACATACAAAATAGTAACAGGAATTGATAAAACCAATAGGGAAGATTTTCCGAGACCTGGAACTTTAAGAACAAGAGGTCATAGATTTAAACTAGCTAAACACAGAAGCCGAAGAAATATA
Organism: Procambarus clarkii; assembly: GCF_040958095.1. NCBI lineage: Eukaryota > Metazoa > Arthropoda > Malacostraca > Decapoda > Cambaridae > Procambarus > Procambarus clarkii. Next base: position 25,614,644 of record NC_091209.1, read on the forward strand.
AGAAAATTCACTTTCGCAAACAGAGTGGTAGACGGTTGGAACAAGTTAGGTGAGAAGGTGGTGGAGGCAGGTGGTGGAGGCTAAGACCATCAGTAGTTTCAAAGCGTTATATAACAAAGAGTGCTGGGAAGACGGAACACCATGAGCGTAGCTCTCATCCTGTAACTACACTTAGGTAATTATGAAGGAACGCGGATCAATCACGAAAGCATAATCCGGGTCGGGCAGGAGGAACCTTACCTTGAGGTTACCTTGAGGTGATTTTGGGGCTCAGCGACCCAGCGGCCCGGTCGGCGATGGTCGCCGCCTCATTGCTGGACTGGTCAACCAGGCTGTTGGACGCGGCTGCTCGCACCCTGATGTATGAGTTACATCCTGGTTGATCAGGTATCCTTTGGAGGTGCTTATCAGTTCCCTCTTGAACACTGAGGGATAGGCCAGTTATGCCCCTTATGTGTAGTGGAAGCATGTTGAACAGTCTCAGGCCTCTAATGTTGATAGAGTTCCCTCTCAGAGTACCTGTTGCACCTCTGCTCTTCAAAGAGGGTATTTTGCACATCCTGCCATGCCTTCTGGTCTCATGAGCTGTTATTTCTGGGTGCAGGTTTGGGACCAGCCCCTCTACTATTTTCCACGTGTAAATTATTATGTATCTCTCCCGCCTGCGCTCAAGAGAATACAAATTTAGGTTCTTTAGTCAGTCCCAATAGTTTAGATGGTTTACTGAGTGGATTCTAGCAGTAAAGGATCTCTGCACGCTCTCCAGGTCAGCAATTTCTCTCCAGCTTTGAAAGGGGCTGTCATTGAGCAGCAGTATTCCACTCTAGAGAGCACTAGCCGCAAGGGCTTCCTGACCCCATGTGACGGGACACTGGAAGCTGAAAACCTCCGGAAGGACGGGACTGAGGAACCCACGGGATCATGGAACCGAACCCAGGAAAGGGTAAACGACAAATCCAATTCGTACAAGGCAGGAGCTGAAGAGAACCCCTCTCCTTGTAACACCAAGCCCCACTTCATGGGTACAAAAGCCCAGGTGGGGTCAAATGGGGCCCAAGGCTCCCAAGTCAACCCCACTCCCACCCAAGAAACCTCACCCTGAGGACCCTGGGCTGAGTTGTTCTCTAAACTCCCCGCCTGTAAAGAAAAGGCAGGAGCAGCTGAAAAAATAGGAACGAAGGGGGGCCATCTGGTCAGATCCAGAAGCTCCGTCTGGAGAACTAGCTCGAATGCCTCTGCCGCCACCCGGGAAGGGGACTTCCCCGAGACTGTCCGAGTCTCAATACCAACTAAATCCTGCCCCGACTCCGAAACCCTCAAACGTTTCAGAGCCGGCAGCAAAACGAAGGGGAGGGGGGGGGGGGGAGGGGCCCGAATGAGCCACCAAAGGGGATGGACAAGGAGGAACAGACAGAACTAAAGTCGAAACAACTCCCTCCCCCAAGACCAGGTCCCTATAATTAAAACAGGGCGGTCTCAGGGTATCCGGGAAAGCAATGAACCTATTGTGTTGCAGCAACCTAAACCGAGCATGCACTGCCTCTGCTTCCTGCACCCTCGTATCATGTTCAGTAGCTTGGGTAATTACCTAAGTGTTATTACATAAGTGTTATTACCTAAGTGTAGTTACAGGATGAGAGCTATGCTCGTGGTGTCCCGTCTCCCCAGCACTCTTTGTCATATATTGCTTTGAGATTACTGACGGTTTTGGCCTCCACCACCTTCGCACTTAACTTGTTCCAACCGTCTACCACTCTATTTACAAAAGTGAATTTTCGTATATTTCTCCGGCAGCTTTGTTTCGTTAGTTTAACCCTTAAATGGCGCATAGCTATATAACATTGGCACCCACAGGCGCATAAAAAAATAAAAAAAAAAAAAAAAATCTTCCTAACCTGTTAATTTGTGTTCACTGATCACGGGAAAAATAATAAAAAAATTGTAAGTGGCATATATTCCCAGCCCGCTATAGGGCTGGGAATTCTGGCAAAAAACAGGCGCTGACTCAGCGTGCATCCCAGGTGGTCTGTTGATCGCCAGCTGTCAGGCCGGAGTTGCAACAAAGAGATAATTACCTAATTATTTCAATGTCTCTGATTGATTTTTCATAGTTTTTTTGCTGTAATATTATTCAATAGAGTGTAGTGTGGTATATTTATATAATAAAATGAGTGAATCATCGCTGTACTCAAAAATACAACCCGTCCTCGACTCAAGTCCATTACATCCAGCGGTCGACCCCACAGACGCATTCATAAATTTTAATATGCTGTTCATTCAAAACGGGAATTTTCTCAAGTATAAATTAATATTATAATATATTAGCATATTGTGCATATATAGGCATAGGTTAGGTTAGGTTAGGTGTTTAGGTTCTGTTGGCGATTATTTGTATTTGTAGTACGTGGGTGAAGCATTTATAGCATTGTGATTCGAACAAAATTCGTCAGTGAATCACTTGTTCCGGATATGTTCGAACGTCAGCAGTTGTGAGTCGTGTGTAAACCGCTTTTCATTCATAAACAGGGGGTTTGGCGGGTGCATGGAATCACTTTTGGATCTTTGTTTGGAGGACGGGCTGCAAAAATATGGTGTGCATATTGTTGATTCAATTATGTTCATCAAACAGTGAACAAATACTTTGTCGGTTATTACACTATATACACAGGTTATATATAAGTATCTGCATGTTTTGTTCAAAATAACAAACCACTAAGTTGCTATTATGAGTCAAAAAGTAACGAGGTGTGACCGCCGTGTACCAGCCAGCCACTCACGCCCTCCCTCAAGTCACCTGACTCACCCACATTCTCCTCCCACAATACTGTTTTTGCTTTTATTCACTATATACAGATGCTATATATAAGTATCTACATTCGTGTTCACCATAACTAACCACTAAGTTGCTTTTATGAATCAAAAAGTAACGAGGAGTGATTGCCGTGTACCAGCCAGCCACTCACACCCTCCCTCAAGTCACCTGACTCACCCACAATACTGTTTTTGCTTTTATTCACTATATACAGACGCTATATATAAGTATCTACATTTGTGTTCACCATATGGAACCACTAAGTTGGTATGCTGAGTGGCAGTGGCAGCCCGCTACTGGCTGCCACTCCCTCCCTCCCTCACCTCACCTGACTTGCCACCATTCTCCACCCACCATACTGTTTTTGCTTTTATATACAGACGTTATATATAAGTATTTACATGTTTTGTTCACCATAACTGTACATCTAAGCTTGTATGGTGAGTAAAGGCACAAAGACGTAGGACCTCACACAGTCAGCTGATGGCTGCCGCCCTCAAGGCCAGACGCACTAATATTTCTCCTCCAACAATACTGTTTGTGGTGTTATTACGCTATATACACACATTATATATAAATATCTACCCGTTTTATTCACCATACTTGTACAAGTAAACTGGTATGGTGCCCAAAGACTATTGTGGTCATCAGTAAACAACATGGCAAGTCCTGCAGACGACGCTCCTCCCTCACCAAAATGGCGGCTCCCAACCTACTCCTCTTGCTGTTTATACCCTCTATACACACGTTATATGTAAGTATCTACATTTGTGTTCACCATAGCGAACCACTAAGCTGGTATGGTGAGTGCAGTCAATAAAAGGTGGCCACACACAGTCAGAAGATAACGCCACTACCCTCCCCTCCCACAGCATTACTCCTCCTACCATGGAGCACAGCGCTAAATATCACCACAATCCTGCTATTATCAGAACTCTGGACAGTTTTATCACAGTCATGGGTCTCCTGTAAGACCAGAAGATCATCGCTACATAATAGCATGAACAAGTATATTATGGCATTTTTAGGCGATGCTGTGGTCACAAGCTGAACAGCAGTGCTGTGAGTTCATGCTGCGCGCGTCAGGCTTGGTAGCTCACTCAATTTTGAGGCCCCTAACACCCGGGAGTTTGGCCCAAGATTTTTAAAAAAAATGGCTCTGTTTACAAGAGCCCTGACGAAGGTGTGGTGAACTCTGTGTATCCGCGGGCCATTTAAATCTTGCGTAGTACTCCAAAGCATCACATGATGCGATGCGCAATTTACTGCAAGCTGGTCAAAGCATCATATGATGCGCAATTGAAGGGTTAAATCTATGTTCTTGAAGTTCCGGGTCTCAGGAATTCTTCCCTATCAATTTTATTGATTCCTGTTACCATTTTGAACGTAGTGATCATATCGCCTCTTTTTCTTCTATCTTCTAGTTTTTGCATATTTAATGCCTCTAACCTCTCCTCATAGCTCTTGTCCTTCAGTTCTGGGAGCCACTTAGTGGCATGTCGTTGCACCTTTTCCAGTTTGTTGATGTGCTTCTTAAGATATGGGCACCGTACAACCGCTGCATATTCCAGCTTTGGTCTAATAAAAGTCGTGAACAATTTCTTTAGTATTTCTCCATCCATGTATTTAAAAGCAATTCTGAGGTTAGAAAGTGTAGCATAGGTTCCTCGTACAATGTTCTTAATGTGGTCCACAGGTGACAGTTTTCTATCTAGAACCACCCCTAGATCCCTTTCTTTGTCAGAATTCTTTAAAGATTTCTCACATAATTTATAGCGAACTAGAGTACGTACAAATAACAAATGTCGCATGACTCTGGGTCAAAAGAATCCCCGACCAGACAGGCAGCATGGCGGAGGCACAACCGGTGATTGTCACCCTGAGACAAGGGGACAGAGCAACCATCAACCTCGCATAAAGCGAGAGAGGACTCAAGTGACGGAGCCCTCATGGGGTTTCCCAGGGCCCTTAGCCTTGGTATCACACTAAGGAAAGCTCAGGGAGGGTACTGCAAACTGGTGCCCAAAACTACTAAGCAAACTTCTAAAAGCTGAACCCTTGGGACGTGTCCACTCACGGAGTCCAAGCAGGGGATACCACCAGGAACACAGAGATGCCCAGATAAAGACCCCCAATTGTAGAAAGGGGGCAACCAACCAAAGGCAGACCCCCACCAAGCAAGTAAACAAAAACATAAGAAAAACCCCGCAAGATGACAATGTACACAGGGGGGGACGGAGCCGACCGCTACAATAGGTGATAACTAGCTGTGCAGTACCCCGTGCCCCAACTAGTGACAAAAACTACCTCCTACCCAGAGGCAAACATAGGCAACAAAAACCCCAGCCGACAACAAGGGCAACCAAGTACCAAGCAGTAAAAGACACAGTGGAGGTAGGTCCCAAGGTGACTTGTGGAAGATGGCCCCAAGCCCCAAGGGCAGTACTTACAAGGCACCTAGGGAAGGAAATCCTAGGCACATGCAGCCTGAGTACCATAGAATATTACCCCTGGCTCACACACCACCTGTAGACACAGACCATACCACAAGGCACAGTAACTGAATTCAAAACTGGAGCCAGAGGCACCTGACCAGCCAGTATCACATCAGCCAAGAACTGCTGGTTGGATTCCTTGCGTGAGGGTCTGGGGCTCCTACTTCCCCCTCCTGGCGAAGAGGGGGGGAGGGGAGAGAATGGCGCAGACAGCAGCGCGGCAACTTAACGACTTCATGCTTGTTTGCTAATTTTCGTTGGGGAGTTCTATCCACTTGCTCGGATTTTGAAAGCAATATTTTCACCAGAATAGGGGTTTGTTTTGGGGCGCCTATCTTTCTGGATGTCAGACCTGTTCGATGGCAGACATAGAATGCTCCCAACCACACGCGGGTTTCTATAGGCCATTGCTCCTTGTGCCTCTCTAAGGGGGCCAGGTTCTGGCTCGTGGTCCCTGGTAGACAAGAACTTCATGCACTTTGACTAATGCCAGAAAGCTAATAGTTACATATCAGCCTGAATAGCTCCGGGGAGCCGACGGGGCTCTGCACAGAAAATATGCATTTAAAAATTACCAATTGAAATATATATCCTATTTTAATACAGAGAAAAAGTTAATTCAAAGCTATATAGAGAAGGTTCTCCTTAATAGAAAAGTTAAATTAGTTAGGTAGCAATTTTTTAACCCTTAACATGCTCGGGGTTTAATATCCTGCCATCCGCACAGGCGCATGTCATTTTGAAAAAAAAAAATTTTTTTTTTTTTTGCTAATCTGTTAAGTTCTGTTCACTGATCACAGGAAAAATAAAAAAAAATTCTATTGTACTTACTTTTGTTGCAATAGAGCCGAAAAGCTCGGTGATGATGTCACAATCTGCATGTTCGCTCATGCAGTACACGCCCGGGAGGTGTTGCGCGCGGTCCTCAAACAGCCAGAGTTGCCACAAATATATTTTCGCGCTATTTATTTACAATGTCTAAGCGCATTTTATCTAATTTTTTTTCACTAATTGTGTTTCAAATACTGTTTGAACATATTTTGTATCAATAATTGTTGCATATTTGAGTATACACAGGCGCACACAAATGTTTTCAATTACGGCAATATAATATGTCATTACAGTCTATTATATTGTATGTTCTGCTTATATTTGTATATATTTACACACACGCACACGCTATCTGCTTATATGTTTACATATTTACACACTCGCACACGCTATACACACTTTGAAGCACACTTAGAAGATTTCTAGACTGTGGTAGTCATTGAAGCAGTCGACAGCACATAATGGGATACCACACGTTTCACACCATGTTTGCACAAGCTTCCGTTTCTTGTCTCTACGTGTCGTTGTTTTACACACCAAGCAATCACGTTGGGCTATTGCACGCTTCACACCAGGTGGCAAATACTCAAGTTTGTGTGCTAGGAAGCCTTCAGTGTGAGCGAGGCGTGGAGTACCAGCATGCTGAAACAGTGGGTTTATGATGGGCCGCTGAATACCTGGGACATCTTTTGCAAACTTTCCTAATAACTGTATTGCAGCATCAAATACAAAGTCACGGAAAGTGGGCTTACGTCCAGTTCTCACAAGGTACATGTTGAAACAGTTCAGCATGCTCATGTCCACAAGATGGAAGAACACTTTTTTCGTCCACCTACATGTCTTCCGCACACACTCTGCAGTGCCAATCATCATGTCTGATTTATCAATCAACCGCATGTTGATATTATAGTCTAAAACACAGTCTGGCTTATATAGTGGTGCGTTTGTTTTATGGCTCACTTTCCCACTGTTCACCATTGTTCCATCATGAATTGTTGTCAACAAGTTCACCTCTCTTTTGTCTTTCCACCGAACTGACAGAATGTTATCACTTTTCCTTCTCTGACACTCACCAACTGCAATGTCGTTGTCAAACACAGGCATTTCCCTTCGTTGTGGCTTTACTGTACCAACCAATCCGGTTCTATTTTCTAGCAAGAACCGAGCTAGCAAGGGACTTGTATAGTAATTATCTGTGTATAAAATGTGTCCCTTGTTCATCCACGGAGCCATGATGGTCTTCACTACACTCCCCGAGAATCCATGTTCGTCGTTACCGGGAATGTCTACATCACTAGCCGAGTACAGAATCATGTGTAACACGTATCCTGTCTCACAATCACAAAGAACAAAAAATCTCAGGCCAAATCGGTTTCGTTTTGAGGGAATGTACTGTTTGAATGGAACACGTCCCTTGAAAAGTATGAGAGATTCATCAACCACCAGCTTCTGTGCTGGTACGTAAAAATCTCTGAATTTTCCAATAACATCGTTCATGTAGTGCCTCACTCGCCACAGTCTATCATCAGGTGTTCGGTCCTGAACACTTCCAAAATGTAGACACCTGAGGAGTATCTGAAACCTGTCTCGTGACATATATTTCCCGAATAAAGGTGTTGGTATTGTCTTGTCCTTGCTCCAATAGTCATTTATTGCATGTTTGTGACAGTGCTTCATCAACAAACAGAGTGCCAAAAACACATACATTTCCGCCACTGTGGTATTTTTCCAACGCTGCAGTCGTGAAAATTCTGTGATTTCCCTCTCAATCAGGTAAGCAGCATGCAGGTTCGTTTGGTGTACAATGTATTCCATGAGTGGTTCATCATAGAATGCTGTAAAATATTCCATCTCAGCCATGTCCTCACCTTGATTAGGGAAAAGGTTTGTAATCCCTACATCTTTATCGTCAAAGTGAGGAATATTAGGAATAAAATCGTCACCATCACTCCACTCAAGTACACCAGGCGTCCTGCGAGATGCAGAGGAAAGACGGCGAGGAAGCGATGCATACCAGCGACCCGGAGCTGAATACCGTCTGCGAGAAGCACGGCGGCTACGTGCACGTGAGGTGGGTGCATGAGAGGTGGGTGCACGTGAGGTGGATGCACTTGAGGTGGATGCACGTGAGGTGGATGCACGTGAGGTGGATGCACGTGAGGTGGATGCACGTGAGGTGGATGCACGTGAGGTGGATGCACGTGAGGTGGATGCACGTGAGGTGGATGCACGTGAGGTGGATGCACGTGAGGTGGATGCACGTGAGGTGGATGCACGTGAGGTGGATGCACGTGAACACGAGGGTCTTGGTCCCTCATGTGGTGCCATGCGGTGGCGCTTGGCCGGGCGAAATGCTTCTGACGCGACAATTTCTCGCCCAGTTACACCACTGGTACCAACCACAGGCTCAATAAAACTATGATCCGAGTCACTAAACCCAGAAAAGGAGTCACCTCCCTCTGACTCGTCACCCTCAAACAGAAAATATCCACAGGAACTGTGAGGTCGTGGTAGAATTGGGGTAGAAACTGGCCGAGGAGGCATGGGTGAGCGTATAGGCCTCGCCATGGCATGGCGGTCATTCTCACTTTCACTGCTGCTGCTACTATCACCCGACAACTGTGTATAATCCTCATCGTTGTCTGAATCGTCAAACACACTTTCTTCACCTTCAGAGAATAATTCGTGGGCTATTTGCTCTGGGGTGAGGGACTGAGTGGTGCGTGCCCGTGAGGCGTTTGACCGTGCGCTCGCCATGGTGACTCTCGCTAAACTGAGGCCTCCCATGCCTTCAGGTCGTGAGCGGGATTTTTTTTCAAAATGGCCGCTGTTTACTAGAGCCCCTGGGCAGCGTATGGGACCCCCAGCTACACCGCGGGCCATTCAAATCGTGCGCGGTACCCATAATCTTCATATGAAGTAAAGCGCAGTTGACTGGTAAAACGATTTACACTTCCTATGAAGTGATGCGCACTTTAAGGGTTAACTATACAGTATAGGGTTTGTTAAATTTTACCTTTCTTTTACCGTTTCTTACCTTTCTGGGTGCCTGACCCAGTCGATGGCAGACATAGAATGCTTCCAACCACACAGGGGTTTCTACAGGCCAGTGCTCCTCGTGCCTCTGAAGGGGCCCAGATTCTGGCTCATGTCCCAGGTAGGCCTAGAACTCTATTTGCTTGACTGATGCCACAGTCTAATACGTTTATATCAGCCTGGATAGCTCCGGGGAGCCGACGAGGCTTCCCCCAGAAATAACGTGTGTGTGTATATAGTGTAGAAACATAAAAAAGTATGGTGGGAGGACAAATTTTTTTTTATTTTATTTTTTTTTAGCGCCTGGTGGTATTGAAGGCTATAATTCCACGCATCTCCCATGAGTTAATCTTTTAGCGCCTGGTGGTATTGAAGGCTATAATTCCACGCATCTCCCATGAGTTAATCTTTTAGCGCCTGGTGGTATTGAAGGCTATAATTCCACGCGTCTCCCATGAATTAATCTACCAGATAATTTTAAGTAGGTAATTTATTGCAAAAATTGAAGAATATTAACCACTGAACTGCTCTGCATTAAAATACGACACACCCATGGTGTGCCGAAAATAAATTCTTTCCAAAAAATAATTTTCTCTTCTTATAGTGTTAAAATGCAGTGTCTGATCACGTGAAACTAAAAAAACCAGCGTTGAATGTAATGAAACGCCATTTTCTGGGTGAGTCCAGGAGGCTCCCCGGAGCTATCCAGGCTAAATGGATATGTATAACTTTCTGGCATCAGTCAAAGTGCTGGGAGTTCTTGCCTACCGGGGACCACGAGCCAGAACCTGGCCCCCTCAGAGAGGCACGAGGAGCAATGGCCTATAGAAACCCCTTTGCGATTGGAAGCATTCTATGTCTGCCATCGACCGGGACAGGCACCCAGAAAGGTAGGCGCCCCAAAACAAACCCTTATTCTGGTGAAATTATTGCTACCGAAAACCGAACGAGTGGACAAAACTCCCCAAACAAAATTATCAAACTAGCATGACGTCATCACGTTGCCGCGCCACCGTCTGCGCAACCCCCCCCTCCCCGAGAGGGGGAAGGGGGAGCCCCAGACCCTCCACGCCGGCGATCCAACTGGCAGTTCTTAGGCTGGATGTCAAATACGCGAAAAACGCCACCTACCGGAGGGAGGGCGGGATGCCGGGGAGCCTCCGGGACTCACCCAGAAAATGGCGTTTCATTGCATTTAACGCTGGTTTTCTGGGGGGAGCCCTGTCGGCTCCCCGGAGCTACCTCCCCAAAGATAAGTAAAACAGGGAACCGGGAGGCGGATACCACACGTCCTAACTGAACAACCAAAACCAGAGACAAAACAAAGACCAAAATGAGAAGAAAAAGACCACCCAGGCCAACAGCCAGGACGGCCCCAAAACTCAACAGCAGGCCAGAGGGGAACAACGCCCAGGACAGCAAGTGGAATGGAGCAGAAGGAACCGCAACACTGAACACAAGCAGGCGCGGCTCTGCCAGCACCACCCCACATGATGCGACAGGACAATCCCAGACAACGGTCCCAGAACAACCCCGAAGGGAATACAAGCCAACCCTATCAAAGACCGAAGGACCCTTCGCAATGATAGGAAAACCACACACTGCCCCCGAGACGAAACACGCAGGTGGGAGACCAATAACCTGGGACCTATGTTCAGATTCGCAAAACGCGAAGCCAAAAACAGCGACCCCGCAACCCAAAGGAGCAACATAACCAGCTCCAGCAGGGAAGAATGAGACACACATCCCCGAGGCATCCAAGAGGACAACTACCGAGGACGAGAACCGCAGGAAAGCAAAAACACCCGGTCCGGAAAAGGAACAAAGAAAAACCGAAACCAGGACTGGAACCCAGCAAACCTGGTTCCAAGAAAAGGAACCAGGAAAGCAGGAGCGGTAGACCGAAAAGGCCACACACCCCCCCCACAGACAGCGCAACCCGAAGCCTGCAGAAAACCACACAGAAATCGCAGGAACTCGGTACCAAAACGGAACACCGGAGAAGTCCAAAAGCAGGACGTGGAACATGAAAAGAGGCCCACTGGAGCACCAAACAGGATAACCAAGAAGCACTGACCCAGACACAAAAAAGTGTAGCATGGGGAGGAAAAACGGAAATAAGTAAGGAAACCACGAATACGGCCCAAGGAGCGGCCGGGAAGTAACGTACACGACCAACCACAAAATGTGTAGACGAGCGCGTACATACCTGAGGGACCTTACGAACACCAGGGTGCAGTCAGGCACCGAAGATAGGCAACGAAAGTGTCCAGACAGGGAAAAAACCCAGGGGTCGACAACGAAAACAAAAGCACCAAAATGCGGGGCAGAGCCCCACAGGACAACAAAGAACAAAAGATGGACAAAAAAGGCACAAAAGACACATGCAAGATGACCAAACACCACACCAAACATCCCAATCAGGAGCCATCGACGCAATCCCGCCAAGTGGGGAAGAGTAAACAAGGCTGGAACAGTGAACAAGGGTGGCGGAGTGAGTAGAGTATCCCAAGAAGATACTCGTTCCCAACGCATGAGCCTAACCAGAGAAGCAAAGCTCTCCAAAGTACTAACGATGGAACTCAAACCGTTCCGTACGTCCAAGGAAAAGTCCTGCCAACCTGTGGAAAACTGAGGCGGCACCCAAGCATATAACCAGCATAGCGAAGAATAACTAGACTACCTGCAAGTGTGGTCTAGAACAGACATGCGAGACACCGTAACGACACTCAGAGCACCCAACCCGCACCATTACCCACCACAATATCACCCGCAACTACTGAATACGCAACAAAAGATAAGTAGTTCCTTAGTGTTTGTGTGTATTGACCAATCCCCACAAAACATTAGAAACTGGGATAGTGGCACAAGCCACCCTTGCGGCACATTGTGGGCACGAAACAACGGCCATAAAAGGGATAAGTGCAGAATCGGGAAAGACCGGAGGAATGACCTGCACTGTAATAGGCCCAGTGACTCGCGGAACCAATTACCACGTAACGTGGTGGTGGGGCCCCACGAGTGGTGCAAGGGCGGGTTGGACATGTACGTGAGTGGGAAAGGATGAAACAGAAGCTACCTCGCACGGGCCAAGAGGCCCTCCGCAGGTCCACAGTACATATGTCCGTATGTTTGTATGCCAAGTAACATACTAGGAGCAGCGCTAAAGGCATGCCCAAAAGCCATGCATACTCGAGGCAGTAGGCATAGTATGTACCTTTACCTGAAGAAAATGCGAGGTTGAAGGAGAAATACGCCCAGAGGTGCGCGCCCTGCAGAAGACAAAGCAGTACAGAGGGAGAACAAAGTGACACCCCCAGATATAAATCCAAAACACCATCAGCATCCAGAGGGCCACGACTGGAGGGAGAAACGAGCAAGAAGCCGTAGAAAACCACAATAACCGGCGCGAACACACGAGCATACCGCCCATAAACAAAACGCACACCGCGGCCCCAGCACACGAGGTACGAAACGCACCACCCGTCCACCGGGAAGCATGGCTCGTACACCAAGCAAACACAAATCGTACACACAACGTACAGAAATCGTACAAACACCAGGAAAGCGTGCGGAACAAAGACAAAGAACGCCAAAACTGGAAGTAGAGACAACGCGAAAACAAAACAAGGCGAAAACTAAGCGAAAGAAAACAGATGATGGAAGGGAACCAACAAGGCCGACAAAAGACCTGATGGAAACCACATCGAAAATCAACAGACATTCCAATAATATTGGAAGGTACGAAGAGACTCTCGAACAAACGAGAACCATGACAAGCAAACCTGACCAAGGAACATGCAGGGCCAACGATATGAAGCGGTTTAGGCACTATGTACTAGGCCAATATAAAAATCCATCAATGTTTGTTTCACACCTTGTATGGATGTACCTTACCTGAACACTTTTTTTTTTTTTTTTTTTTTTTGTGAACAGCATCGCGACATAAGAGCGAAAAGGGTAAGGAAAAGGGAGTGAAACACCCCCAGGAACGACAGGACCGACGAACCCGAAGGAACACGGAACCGAACCCAGGGAGGGGTATACCCGAAAACAACAGGAACACAGAGGGAAGGAACAACCCCACTGAGTAACTGCCAGCCCCACACCAAAGGTACAAGGATCCAAGAGGGGCAAACGGGGCCGAGGCTCCCCAGGCAACCCCTCCCTAACCCAGGGAACCTCTACAGCATGACCCAGGGCCGAGCCGCACCCCCAAAGCCCCAGCTTAACAAGGAAAATCCGGGGCAGCTGTGCAAACACTAGTGAAGGGAGCCCACTGGTCAGACCCATACAGCACGGCTGGAGGAACCGACTCGAATGCCTCCGCCGCCACCCCGGAAGAGAAAAACCCCCAAGACTGCCTGAGTCTCAACCCAACCAGACCCCGCCCCAACCCCAAAACCTGCCTATGGTTCAGAACAGGAAGCAAGGGAGGAAGTGAGTAGAACAGAAGGGGAGGAACAAGAAGCGGAAGGAGCCAAAGCCGAAGTGACCCCCACCCCCAAGTCCAGACCCCAACCACCAAAACGGGGCAGCCTCGGGGCATCCGGGGCCACAAACCAAGAGCGTTGCAGCAACACACACCCAGCAAGCAACGCCGCAGCCGCCTGCACCCAATTATCAAGACCAGTGGCCTGGGTGAAGGAGAGCGCGTACCAACAACAATCATCGGACGACTCCGGGTCACAAGAACAAGGACCCAACAGTCAGCATGGCGGAGGCACAACCGGTGAGTGTCACCCTGAGACAAGGGGACAGATCAACTGTCAAACTCGCAGGACGCGAGGGGGACTCCGGGGACACACCTAGAGGACCACGGAGCCCCCCGTGGGGTTTCCCAGGGCCCTTAGCCTTTGGTACACGCTAAGGGAAGCCCAGGCAGGGTACCGCGAACCGGCGCCCAAATCTACCAACAAACTGCTAAAGCTGAACCCCCAGGACGTGTCCACTCACGGGGGCCAAGCGAGGAGTACCGCCAACAGAAGAATTCGAAAGAAATTCACCTAGAACAGGAAAGGAGGACCATAGTAAAGGCAGACCCCCCACCAGGCAAAAACAAAAGAAAAACCCCGCAAGAGGACAACGTACCCAGGCGGAACAGTGCCGGCCACTGTTAATGGTGAAAACTAGCTGTGCAGTACCCCACGCCCCTACCAGTGACGAAAACTACCACCTACCCAGAGACAAACCAGGGCAACAAAACCCCAGCGGACTCCAAGGGCGGCCCAGTACCGAGCAGTAAAGGACACAGCGGAGGCAGAACCCAAGGTGACTTGTGGAAGGTGGCCCCAAGCCCCAAGGGCAGTACTTACAGGGCACCTAGAGAAGATAGCCCTAGGCACATGCAGCCCAAGTACCGTGGAATCTTACTCCTGGCTCACATCCCACCAGTAGAGACAGTCCACACCACAAGGCACAGAACTGAAACAAAAACCGGAGCCAGAGGCACTCGACCAGCCAGTAATTCCATCAGCCAAGAACTACCAGTTGGATCGCCGGCGTGGAGGGTCTGGGGCTCCTCCTTCCCCCTCTCAGGGAGGGGGGGGGTTGCGCAGACGGTGGCGCGGCAACGTGATGACGTCATGCTAGTTTGATAATTTTGTTTGGGGAGTTTTGTCCACTCGTTCGACTTTCGGGAGCAATAATTTCACCAGAATAGGGGTTTGTTTTGGGGTGCCTACCTTTCTGGGTGCCTGTCCCGGTCGATGGCAGACATAGAATGCTTCCAATTGCAAAGGGGTTTCTATAGGCCATTGCTCCTCGTGCCTCTCTGAGGGGGCCAGGTTCTGGCTCGTGGTCTCCGGTAGGCAAGAACTCCTAGCACTTTGACTGATGCCAGAAAGTTATACATATCCATTCAGCCTGGATAACTCCGGGGAGCCGACGGGGCTCCCCCCAGAAAAAATATTGTATGTGACATACTTTAGCCGTGATGGACCTGGGAAGTTGAGTAAATTATGGGTGCTGAGCGATGAAGCGCTCGGGGTCAGTTGGCCCCGCCACCCCGTGGGGTGGCAGTTGCCACGAATATAATGTCTCACAATTATTTTGATGTTTCTCATTCGTTTCTTCTCTTGTATTTTGCTGTGATATTATTCAAAAATGTGTAATTTGTGGAATTTATATAGTTCAAAGTGTGGAACATCGTTATGCTAAAAAATGTGACATATATATATTATATTCTACAATCAATTAGTGTTTTTGCTGTTATTACACTATACACACACACATTGTATATACCCATCTACACATGTGTTCACCATAATGAACCACTAAGTTGGTATGGTGAGCCCAAAACAATAAGAGTGAGCTGCCACACCCGGCCAGCCCTCCCTCACTCCTCCAACACCTTACTCACCAACATTCCTCCTCCCACCATACTGTTATTGTTTTTATTACACTATTACATACGTTATCTATAATAACGTCGAACATCTGGCAGAGCCAACTGAATGAGTTGGCATCGACCGTCCATTCCGTGAACAGGGGAACAAACCGGGACAGGCCGTCTGCCAGGACCTTGGACCCCTCAGATTTGAACCGCCAGGAGAGTCAAACCTCGAGAACTCGGCAGATGAGTTACCCGAAGTGACTAGCCCTAATGAGCCAAGGACGGCATCGAACCCCCCTCAGTTCGGGCAATGAACTACCGGGGAGCGGTCTGAATGGAGCCGAATCGTCGATCCGCAGGCAACCCGAACTCTCCGAAGCGCAAACCACACCTCCGTAAACTCCCGCACCATGCTGTGGGCCCGATGGAAGGATCCCACCGCCCCTGGCTGGCCTGGTGAGCACTGGTCACAAAGCCCCAGCCAAGAGAAGATTCGTCCGTGAACACATCGAGCGAGGGTTCGGGTAGGTGCCAAGGCACTGAACCCCAAAAAAACCGAAGAGAAAACCGGCGACACAGAAGCCGATGTAAGGGCCCCGGGGGTCAAACCCAGCGATAGCGAGAGAGGCGGAAGAAACGTCCCCAAAGGAACCAGAACAACCGACGAAGCCAAACCCGACCTAGCGGGTAGACCATTATCGCAAAATTCAGGCTCCCGCACAGACCCTCGAGCAACCGCCGAGTGACCCGGGAGCACCCCAGAAACAAGCTCATGCGGGACCGCAGCCGAAGGAAAGAGACTGGAGGAAGAGACAAGGGAGCAGTCCGAGAGTCCCACACAAGACCCTGCCAGGTCCGAACCTGGGAGGGAACCAGATGGGACTTCTACCAGATCCCCAGGAACCCGAACCCGGCTAGCTGGGAAAGCACCAAACACCTGGTGAACAGACACACAGACAGACTGGGAGTTCAAA
Source organism: Procambarus clarkii (assembly GCF_040958095.1). Taxonomy (NCBI): domain Eukaryota; kingdom Metazoa; phylum Arthropoda; class Malacostraca; order Decapoda; family Cambaridae; genus Procambarus; species Procambarus clarkii. Next base: position 25,631,126 of record NC_091209.1, read on the forward strand.
CCAGCCAGTCATCCAGGTAAGCTAACACCTAACAGACGCAGATGGGCCACCACGACCCGGATAAGATGTGTGAACACGTGAGGTGCCAGGTTCAACCCGAACGGGAGACAACGAATGTGGTAACTCTGATGTACCCACAACAAAACTGAGCCAGTCCCTGAACCCAGGATGAATCGGGATGTGCCAATACTCTTTCTTGAGGTCCAGGGACACCATCCAAGCGCCCGGCTCCAACAGAAGCCGGGAGTGGTTATCCAAAATGAGGGGTAAAAAACCCAGGGGTTCATACTTGACAAGTCCAGAATGAACCGTAGGTCCACACAGTTCTATTTCGGAACTGGAAACAGGTGGGAAACCCACCTGAGGGACATTGGTATGAGCGAACAGAGCAAGCCACCCCCCAGTGCCCCGTCAATGGGGGTGAATCGCGAAAGGGCCGATGCCCCTTACGAGAACCCGACCTGTGCACAGAGTGAGCACCGCACCAGCCAGGCGCAGCTGGGACCGAAGCCTACACTGGCTCCGAAACTGGCACCTGAGGCCCACCTCGACGGGCAGAAGCCAATGGAAGAAGCTGGCTACATATACTGTTACACCGCAGAAGCAGCAAACAACAAAGGACAAAAGGGCGAAGACAATCTAAGAGCCAGGACCCAAGCAGATTCCAAGGAGGAAGCAAGCACCACTTGCCGACACTCGAGGGGTGTGGCTAAAATACCCAACAGCGCATCCCGCAGGATCGACGCAAACGGCTTCAAAAGTGCAGACAACGCACGAACAGCCAAGGCGCTAGACCCAGGAATGGCCCCAAGCGCCTCTACATCCTCCGTAAGCCAATCCGAAGACAGCTCAAGGAGGGAAACGAAACAGTACCAAAGCCAACGAGCCCAGTGCATGCAAGTCCTCAGCCACCAGTGCTGCCGACAAGGAGGAGACCTGCACATAAAGCTGAACCACGCCAACATCCTGCAAGAGAGTCGGACCGAAAAGGCACTCATAAAGGTGTGCAAAGTCGCCCCAGGTAAACCTGGACTACAGTCAACGCCTCACACCACTCAAACATGCGGTTACGACAGAAGGTGTCTCAAGCATCCAGCGAAAACATAGGGCAGGCCGCTAGCCAGGACGACTCCAGAACCTCATAACAAAGCCAGTATGGAGACAAAGACCCAAACCTGAAAGAAGACTGATCCATTATAGAGGCATAATCCGGGTCGTGCAGGAGGTAAGGTGCAATGACCGCCCGCACCTCAGCAAGCCCCGCTCAGAGGGTCTGAAAACCCAGGCAGGGTCCAACGGGGCCCAAGGCCCCCAAGTCAGCTCCTCACCAACCCCGGGAAATTCCACGTCAGGACACGGGCGAGTCGCCCTCCAAAGCCCCGGCCTCACAAGAAAAAGCCGGGGCAGCCGGAACAGCAGAAAGAGGATTGGCCCACTGGTCAGAATCCGAATGCCTCCGCAGCCACCCCGGAAGGGGCAACCCCCGAAACTGCCCGAGTCTCAGCAACCTCTAAACCCTGCCCTGGCCCCGAAACCCTCAGATGCTTAGCAGCTGGAAGCAGGGGGGGGGGGTGGAAGGAACCGAAAGAACCACAGCAGGGGAAGAACGAGGGGGGTGCGGATGGAACAAGGCCAAAGCGACCAACACCCCCAAGTCCGGGTTCCTATACAGAAAACGGGACAGCCACGGGGCATCCGGGGAATCAACCAACCTAGCGCGTTGCAGCAACTTAAACCTATCTTGCAAAGCATGAGCTGCCTGCACCTGAACAATATCATCATCAGATTGGGTGAACCGAGTCACATACAAGCAACAAAGTTCGCAGGACTTTGAGTCGAATGTGTCACCGACACAACAGGCAGCATGACAGAGGCAAAAACAATGAGCATCACCATGAGACAAGGGGACAAAGCAACCCTCAAACTTGCAAAAAGTGAGAGGGGACTCAGGGGTCACATCCATTGGACCCAAGCACCCCCATGGGGTTTCCCCAGGGGCCCATAGACTGGGTCTGCTAAGGGTTATTCCAGGCAGGGTACTGCTAACCAGTGTCCAAGCTACCAATCAACACTGCTAATGCTGAACACCCGGGATGTATCCACTCACAAGAGCGAAGCAGGGGGTATAACCAAACACAAACAACCCAAGTATAAAGGGGGGAAGGGAACACCAAGGCCGACTCCCCGCCAAGCAAAAAGAAAAAGAAAAGAAAAACCTTGTGAGAGGACTGCGTACCCAAAGGGAACAGAGCCGGTCGCTGTTATAGGTACAAACTAGCTACGCAGTATCCCGCGCCTCTATCAGTGTAAGAACTACCACTTACCCCAAGGCAAACTAGAGAGGAACCCCCCCCCCCCCCCCCACCAACACTCCGGTGGTCAAGTGCAAAGCAGCAAAAGACCAACAGAGGTAGACCCAAGGTGACTTGTGGAAGGTAACCCCAAGCCCCTAGGGTGGTACTTACAGGGCATTTAGGCAAGGGAGCCCTAAGCTCATGCAGCCCGCGTACCTAAGAATAATACTCCCAGCTGGCACACCACCTAAAAGAAGAATTGAACGCAGGCACAGCACATTAACAATCTGGAGCCACAACGACCAATCCTTATCCCATCAGCCAAGGAACTGAGGTGTGGATCGCCAGCGTGGGGGTCTGTGGCTCCCCCATTCCCCTCCCGGGGAGGGGGGAGCTGCGCAGACATACAGCGTGACTCGTGTGACGTCATGCTCATTTGTCGTTTTCATTTGGGAAGTTCTGTCCTCTCGTTTTTTTATTTTCTTTATTTTAACCAGAATAGGAGTTTGTTTTGGGGCGCTTACCTTTCTGGGTGCCTGTCTCGGTCGATGGGAGATATAGAATGCTCTAAAATTCACATGTGCATTTCTATGCGCCATTGCTCCTCATGCCTCTTTGAGGAGGCCTGGTTCTGGCCATGGTCCCCGGTAGGCTTAGAACTCCACCCACATTGACTGATGCCAAAAGTTAGGACTATCCCTATCAGCCTGGATAGCTCCGGGGAGATGTAGGGGGCTCCCCCCCCCCCCCCAGAAAATTAATAAAAATAAAAGGAAAAAAGTGAATTTTCTTATATTTCTTCGGCATCTGTGTTTAGTTAGTTTAAATCTATGACCTCTTGATCTTGAAGTTGTAAAAGATAAATTCCCTTCCCTGAACATGTCTATATAAAAATAAATACCATATTCCACTTACTTTGACTGTGGGGAAGTGGACAAGGTGCGCTGTGACATCATCAGGGGCTGGTCGCCCAGACGTGACTCACCCAGACACGGTCACGCGGGCCATTCAAGCACCGGGTGTTGACACAAATATATTTTCAATTATTTGCTCTATGTATTTCCAATGCGGTTTTATTTGTTTATCATATATAATGCATATTTGAGTCCTTTACAATATGTATACAGTAGAACGTTCATAATGTTTCATAATGTACCACGAAACTGTAATGTGTGTGTCAGTAATGTGTCCACAATAAATGTTTATTGTCGCAATATTACTTGTTAAAAATTCACTAAAATTACAATATGTACAGTTTCACACACTATTTACACAGTAACACACTGTATTACACACTCAGTACTTCGGAAGTGAGTAATAATCAACAAAGTAGTCCATGGTTTGGGGCTTCGTAGCCTGGTGGATAGCGCGCAGGACTCTTCATTCTGTGGCACGGGTTCGATTCCCGCACGAGGCAGAAACAAATGGGCAAAGTTTCTTTCACCCTGAATGCCCCTGTTACCTAGCAGTAAATAGGTACCTGGGAGTTAGTCAGCTGTCACGGGCTGCTTCCTAGGGGTGGAGGCCTGGTCGAGGACCGGGCCGCAGGGACACTAAAGCCCCGAAATCATCTCAAGATAACCTCAAGATGGTACACAGCACGACTTCGCTCTCGTTGCCCCATGTACAGTACATTTTTGCTTCTTGTTTCTTCGTTCTGTGTTAGTTAGTTTAGTTCATTTATTATGCACCCCATACCCATCATGAGGGCGGTAGTGGAAAGGGTTACAGAGGCACATAATGGGCTCAGGGACTGAACCCCACAGTTCATTTAGCTAAGCAAGTTACAATCTTGATGAGCTAGTTACAAAGTTCAATATAAGTCGTCACATCAACAATGGGTTCGAGATCGACCACAAGTACAATTTCTAAATTAAGCAACTGACATATATGGAGAGTTCGTTCTGTGTGCTGGCAAATGACGCACTAACATACACCCCCTTGACATTAGTACCTGTAGGTGGTATGTAGCCAAGCTTGTAAAACATAAGGTGTCTTGAAAAGATTACAGGAAAAGATCAATTTGTAAGGTAGTCGTGAAAAGATCGCTTTGTAAGGTCCCACAGAGGAAAAGATTCAGCCAGCCTCAAAGAGTGTCCGTCAGTCAGGAAGAGAGTCAGCTATTCTTGAAAATATGTATGGAAAACACCACCATGGAAGCCACTAACACTGTTCATCTATGCTACTTGTATCAGATGCATCATCACTGAACGCAGAAAACGATTCATTATTTATCATCTAAATAAATTGGAGATAGCATAGGTGGGCCAGAGTGGCGCTCAGAGCTACAACTGGATACGCTCGCTGTATCTTCTTCATAGGTGCAGTATCACTTGCATCCGACCTTTGTGTTAGGTTCTTATTGCACCTAGCTTCACCAATATTATGACCCTTATGTTCTTCAAACAATAAGGTTTGCATTTCACCGACAGCGCGCGATCTTTCAACACCGCGTCGGACAGTTATTTGGGAGCCAGAGGAGCATACGCCACCAATGGTTGCTCACTCAGTACTCACCCAGCCAGTAGTCCTAGGGCATTCTGGGATTTTTTTCCAAGATAGCTGCCTCTCACTGGAGGTCCTAAGAGTCCATTTCGTACACAACCAACTTCGCACACATTTAGAATGGGTACAAAAAAAGAAAAAAAAAGTTTTCTCAGATGGCAGTTTCCCGCCTACCGAGAATACTCGGTTGGCGCAGTTAACACTTTGATGTTCTGGGCGCACATGCGTCACACTACCCTGGGTGGGTTTGGGCATTCCGCGGGAGTGCGCGGTAATTCTGAAAAGTGTATAATCTTTTCAACTTTGTTACCTCAATTCTCGTCCTAGGTTTTTCAATTTAGAATCATTGTGTTTGCAATAGAATTCTTTACAGGACTAAAGGCATATGAAGTCCAAATACCCAGCGTACTATCCGCAACAAACAGAGAAAGTAAGAGCATGTTACCCGGGAGCACGCAGGATTGATAAAATGTGTACACTCCTTTCACTTTGGTCACCTCAATTCTCGTCCTAGGTCTTTCATTTTAGTATCAATGTGTTCGCAATAGAATTCTCTATAGGACTAAAGGCATATAAAGTCCAAATGGTCGGCGTACCATCCACAACAAACAGAGAAAATGAGAGCATGTTACGCGGGAGCATGGCTCAAGAGCGATAAAATATTTACACTCCCTTCACTTTGGTCACCTCAATTCTCGTCCTAGGTCTTTCATTTTGATATCATTGTGTTCGCAATAGAATTCTCTACAGGACTAAAGGTATATAAAGTCCAAATGCCCAGCGTACCATCCACAACAAACAGAGAAAGTGAGAGCGTGTTACCCGGGAGCGCGCAAGACCAATAAAATGTGTTCACTCCTTTCACTTTGGTCACCTCAATTCTCATTCTAAGTCTTTCATTTTGGTATCAATGTGTTTGTAATAGAATTAATTCCCAACAGGAATATATGCACATAACGTCAAAGACAACGGCACGCCCCACCCGCCGACAAGATGAAAGTTACCAGAAAGAGAGTGCTGCACCACCCCAAGGCGCCTCTCATTATACCGAAATGTGTATACTCTCTTCAACTTTGTCATCTCAATTCTCGTCCTAGGATTTACAGTTTGGTATCAATGTGTTCGCAATAGAATTCTCTACAGGACTAAATGCATATAAAACCCAAAAGCCCGACGAGAATGTGAGAGTGTGTTACCCGGGAGCGTGCAAGAGCAATAAAATGTGTACACTCTCTTCACTTTAGACATCTCAATTCTCGTCCTAGATCTTTCATTTTGGTATCATTGTGTTCACAATAGAATTCCCTACAGGAGTATATGCAAATATAAAGTCCAAAACCCTGGCGTCCCACCCACAGCAAACAGAGAACGTGACGGTGCGTTACCGCAGTGAGCACTAATAACGAGCAATAAAATGGGTATACTCTTTTCAACTTTGTTACCTCAATTCTAGTCCTAGGTCTTTCATTTTGGTATCATTGTATTCGCAATGAAATTCCCTACAGGTGTGTATGCATATAATGTCCAAAACCGCAGCGCACTCTTCCCGAAACCGTCGCCAATTTGCAGCGGGAAATCTCGCAATGCTGCGTCATTACCGGACCAAAGTGTTAAGTGGTTATTGCCTCTAGTCTCTCCTCGTAGCTCTTGTCCTTCAGTTCTGGGAGCCACTTAGTGGCATGTCTTTGCACCTTTTCCAGTTTGTTGATGTACTTCTTTAGATATGGGCACCATACAACTGCTGTACATTCCAGCTTTGGTTTAATAAAAGTCGTGAACAATTTCTTTAATATTTTGCCATCCATGTATTTAAAAGCAATTCTGAAGTTAGAAAGTGTAGCATAGGCCCCTCGCACAATGATCTTAATGTGATCCTCAAGTGATAGTTTTCTACCTAGAACTACCCCTGGATCTCTTTCTTTATCAGACTTCTATAAAGATTTGTCATATAATTTATAGGTTGTGTAGGGTCTATGTTCTCCTATTCCTCATTCCATAACTTGGCATTTATTTACATTAAATTCCATTTGCCAAATGGTGCTCCAAATACTTATTTTGTGCAGGTCTTCTTGAAGGGCATGACAATCATCTAGGGTTTCTTATCTTCCCTATTATCTTAGCATCATCAGCAAACATGTTCATATAATTCTGTATTCCATCTGGTAGATCGCTTATGTAGACAATGAACATTACCGGTGCAAGAACTGAACCCTGTGGCACTCCACTTGTGATATTCCTCCAATCCGATACATTGCCTCTGAGGTATATGTCACCCCTCCAATATTTTCCAATTTCCAGAACAACCTCTTATGTGGATCTCTGTTGAAAGCCTTTTTTAGGTCCATATAGATGCAATCAACCAAACCATCTCTTTCCTGTAAAATCTCTGTAGCTCGATCATAGAAACTGAGTAAATTCGTTACACAGGATCTTCCAGATCGAAAACCATACTGTGTCTGATATTATATAGTTTTTCTCCAGGTGTTCTACCCATTTAGTTTTAATTATTTTTTCCAATATATTTTTTTTTTTTTTTTTTTTGAGATATATACAAGAGTTGTTACATTCTTGTACAGCCACTAGTACGCGTAGCGTTTCGGGCAGGTCCCTGGAATACGATCCCCGCCGCGAAGAATCGTTTTTTCATCCAAGTACACATTTTACTGTTGCGTTAAACAAAGACTACAGTTAAGGAATTGCGCCCAGTAAATCCTCCCCGGCCAGGATACGAACCCATGACATAGCGCTCGCGGAACGCCAGAACCCCCCCTCCAGTGGGCAGCGGTGGATAGCAGATCATTTTGAATTAAATATTTCATCTCAGCCATGTCCTCACCTTGATTAGGGAAAAGGTTTGTAATCCCTACATCTTTATCGTCAAAGTGAGGAATATTAGGAATAAAATCATCACCATTACTCCACTCAAGTACACCAGGCGTCCTGCAAGATGCAGAGGAAAGACGGCGAGGAAGCGATGCATACCGGCGACCAGGAGCTGAATACCGTCTGCAAGAAGCACGGCGGCTACGTGCACGTGAGGTGGGTGCACGTAAGGTGGGTGCACATGAGGTGGATGCACGTGAGGTTGGTGCACGTGAGGTGGGTGCACATGAGGTGGATGCACGTGAGGTGGATACACGTGAGATGGATGCACGTGAGATGGATGCACGTGAGGTGGATGCACGTGAACACGAGGGTCTTGGTCCCTCATGTGGTGCCATGCGGTGGCGCTTGGCCGGGCGAGATGCTGCTGACGCGACAATTTCTCGCCCAGTTACACCACTGGTACCAGCCACAGGCTCAATAAAACTATGATCTGAGTCACTAAACCCAGAAAAGGAGTCGCCTCCCTCTGACTCGTCACCCTCAAACAGAAAATATCCACAGGAACTGTGAGGTCGTGGTAGAATTGGAGTAGAAACTGGCCGAGGAGGCATGGGTGAGCGAAGAGGCCTCGCCATGGCATGGCGAGCATTGTCACTCTCACTGCTGCTGCTATTATCACCCGACAACTGTGTATAATCCTCATCGTTGTCTGAATCATCAAACACACTTTCTTCACCTTCAGAGAATAATTCGTGGGCTATTTGCTCTGGGGTGAGGGATTGAGTGGTGCGTGTCTGTGAGGCGTTTGACCGTGCGCTCGCCATGGTGACTCTTGCTAAACTGAGGCCTCCCACGCCTTCGGTTCGTGAGCGGGAATTTTTTTCAAAGTGGCCGCTGTTTACTATAGCCCCTGGGCAGCGTATGGGAACCCCAGCTACACCGCGGGACATTCAAATCGTGCGCGGTACCCAAATACATCATATGACGTGAAGCGCAGTTGACTGGTACAACGCCTAGCACGTCATATGACGTGATGCGCACTTTAAGGGTTAAATGGCGCATGGCTATATACCATTTGACACCCACAGGCGCATACAAAAAAAAAAAAAATCTTTTTTCTTCGTAACCTGTTAATTTGTGTTCACTGATCATGGGAAAAATAATAAAAAAATTGTAAGTGGCATATATTGCCCGCTATAGGGCGGGGAAGTCTGGCAAAAAACAGGCGCTGACTCAGCGTGCGTCCCAGGCGGTCTGTTGATCGCCAGCTGTCAGACCGGAGTTGCCACAAAGAGATAATTACCTAATTATTTCAATGTCTCCGATTGATTTTTCGTAGTTTTTTTGCTGTAATATTATTCAAAAGTGTGTAGTGTGAAATATTTATATAATAAAATGAGTGAATCATCGCTGTACTCAAAAATAGGGTGTACATATTGTTGATTCAATTATGTTCATCAAACAGTGAACAAATACTTTGTCGGTTATTACACTATATACACAGGTTATATATAAGTATCTGCATGTTTTGTTCGCCATAATGAACCACTAAGTTGGCATGGAGAGTGGCAGTGCCAGTGGCAGCCCGCCACTGGCTGCCACTCCCTCCCTCCCTCACCTCACCTGACTTGCCACCATACTGCTTTTCCTTTTATATACAGACGTTATATATAAGTATTTACATGTTTTGTTCACCATAACTGTACATCTAAGCTTGTATGGTGAGTAAAGGCACAAAGATGTAGCTACTCACACAGTCAGCTGATGGCTGCTGCCCTCAAGGCCAGACGCACTAATATTTCTCCTCCAGCAATAATGTTTGTGGTGTTATTACGCTATATACACACACATTATATATAAATATCTACCCGTTTTATTCACCATGCTTGTACAAGTAAACTGGTATGGTGCCCAAAGACCATCGTGGTTACCGATAAACAACATGATAAGTCTTGCAGACGACAACAACGCCCTCACCAAAATGGCGGCTCCCAACCTACTTCTCTTGCTGTTTATACCCTCTATACACACGTTATATAAGTATCTACATTTGTCTTCACCATAGCGAACCACTAAGTTGGTATGGTGAGTGCAGTCAATAAAAGGTGGCCACACACAGTCAGAAGACAACGCCACCACCCTCCCTCCCACAGCATTACTCCTCCCTCCATGGAGCACAGCGGTGCTGAACAGCAGTGCTGTGAGCTCATGCTGCGTGCGTCAGGCTTGATAGCTCACACAATACTAAGGCCCCTAACACCCGGAAATTTGGCCCACGATTTAAAAAAAAAAATGGCGTCCGTTTACAAGAGCCCTGATGAAGGTGTGGTGAACCCCGTGTACCCGCGGGCCGTTTAAATCTTGAGTAGATTGAGTAGAACGCAGCGGTGCAAGGACTGTACCCTGAGGTAGAGCTTTTAACTGCGCTCGGACTAGATTTTATATTGTTGACTGTTACTCGCCGAGTCCTGTTTGACAGAAAACTGAGTATCCAGCGTCCTACTTTACCGGTTATTCCCATTGACTTCATTTTGTGTGCTATCACGCCATGGTCACATTTATCGAAAGCCTTTGCGAAGTTCGTGTATATCACATCAGCATTCTGTTTTTCTTCTAATGCCTCAGTGACTTTGTTGTAGTGCTCGAGTAACTGCGAGAGGCACGATCTTCCCACTCAAAATCCATGTTGGCCTGGGTTGTGAAGGTCATTGGTCTCCATGAAATTGGTGACCTGACTCCTAATCACTCTCTCAAATACTTTTATTATGCGCGATGTTAGTGCAACTGGTCTATAATTCTTTGCCAATGCTTTACTTTAGTAGCAAGTACCCCTTACCCCTTCGTAGTACCCCTTGTGTAGAGGGGCTATGTCTGCTACTTTAAGTGCATCTGGTATCTCCCCCGTGTCCATGCTCTTCCTCCACATTATACTGAGTGCCTGTGCTACCAGCACTTTGCATTTCTTTATAAATATTGAATTCCATGAATCTGGACCTGGGTCCGAGTGCATGGGCATGTTTTCAATTTCACTTTCAAAGTCTAGTGCACTCGTGTTGATATCAGTTATATTTACAGGGGTTTGAATATCCCGCATAAAGAAATTGTCTTGATCTTCCACTTTCATGTTGTTTATTGGAGTGCTAAACATGTCCTCATACTGCTTTTTTAGGATTTCACTAATTTCTTTGTCATCCTCCGTGTATGAACCTTCACTTGTACGAATAGGTCCAATACTGGCAGTGATTTTTGCTCTTGATTTCGCATATGTGAAGTATTATTTTGGATTTTTCTTTATTTCCTGAATTGCTTTCTGTTCTAACTGCCTTTCTTCAGTTTGATATGAGTGTTTCAATTTCCGCTCGATTTCTTCAATCTCCCTATTTAAATTATTCTTTCTTTGACGAGAAACTCGTGTCTGCATAAGTATTTTCGTTATTTTTTTCTTCGTTTATAGTGTCGTCTGCGTTCTCTTTCTAAGTTGGATCTCTTTCTGGCTTTCCTCAAAGGAACATGTTTCAGACAGACTTGATACGCTTCCGAAGTCAGTTTTTCTATTCCTTCTGTAGGACTTGTATTACTTAGAACAGTTCCCCATGGAATGTTGTAAGTTCCCTGTTTATTATCTCCCAGTCTATCCTTTTATTATTAAAATTGAATTTACTGAATAGCCCCTCTCGCTTTATCAACGTTTTAGGTCTATTCTGAGTATTGATGGTCGTTTGCACTTCAATGATATCTTAATCTGATATCATAATGTCTCTGATAATGTCTTCATTGTTCGTAAAGACCAGATCTAGAATATTTTCATTTCTCGTTGGCTCCGATATCTGCTGGTTGAGTGAAAATTTGTCACAAAATCTAAGTAGTTCTCTAATCCGGATAGATTTCCTGGTATATTATTATTGTTTGCTATTCTCCACTTGAGACTAGGCAAGTTGAAGTCACCTAGGAAGATAATATCAGGTATCGGGTTCTCCAAATTATCAAGGCTATTCTCTATTTTGTTCATCTGTTCTGTGAGTTCCTCGGCCGTTGCATCTGGCGGTTTGTATAATAGAATAATCACTAAATTTATTTTCTCTATTTTTAATCCCAGTACCTTTATCATCTCATTTGTAACGTTAAGGAGCTCTGAGCATACAAGGTCTTCCCTAATATACAGACCCACTCCTCCTTGTGGCCTAATTTTCCTATCACACCTGTATAGGTTATATCCTGGAATCCAGATCTCACTGTCTAAGAATTCCCCTGCATGGGTTTCTGTGAAAGCTCCAAATACTGCATTTGACTCCATGAGGAGGCCATTTATGAACTGTACTTTGTTGTTTGTTCTTGTTTTCAGTCCTTGTATGTTGGCAAAGATGAATGAGGTTACTCTATTAGTGATAGTTTGACTGGGAGACTTTTTCGGCAAGCCCATTATGCGTGGACATATTGAGTTTGTTCTGACCAGTGCTGATTGTTGTAGGGCAGTTGCCTGTCTTAGTTGTAGTTCCCTTTCGGTGTGTAATTGTATCTGTAATTCTGGAATGCAAGTGGATCAGGCATCCAGTTCCATACATTCTCCATGCTCCTCCTTTTGAATTCTCTTTCGGTTTGGTATAAAAAATTTATCGAGTTTCTTCCAAATTCATTATCCTGCTTGCCACTCTTTATGTAGCGTTCCGTGCCTTTCACGTGAAAGTATTGGCAGCTGAGGTCATAGCATTTTCTGTCCTGCAGTGAGGCTTGGCAGATGTCAGGATGGAAAATCTACATACTGATCCAAATCGACACTCACCTTTCCTAAGCATATTTAAACATTTTTTAGGATGTTGGTAACTGCATTCTAATTAGTGACCAGGATTGTGATAATAGCAGGAATGTGGTTATAATTAGCATTGTGCATAGTATTGTGGAAGGAGGAATTTTGGTGAGGGAGGGAGAGAGAGAACTGAGGTAGCCTCAATGAGTGTGTGTGGCAGCCACTCTTGTTTTGCTCACCATACTAGCTTAGTGGTTCGCTATGGGCAACACATATGTACATGGGTATGTACAGTGTGTGTATATAGCAACAGAAGAATGTTGTGAGGAGCTATTTTGGTGAGGGAGGTGACGTCGTAATCGTAGTGTCGTCTGCTGTCTGCTGTGTGATTTTTCATGCAGTGTATGATGGCCATTGTACTGTTTGGACACAATACCGGCTTACTTGCATAGTTCTGGTAAATAAAACATGTAGATAGGTATATATAACATGTGGAAATAGTGTAATAAGAACAATAACAGTATGGTGGGAGGAGCAATGTTGCCGAGTAAGATGGAGTGAGGGAGACTGGCTGGGTGTGGCTGCTCACACTCGCGGTGTGAGCAGCCACACATACTGGTGTTCTGAATGTGTTGATGGTGAATGTATATAGTGTATGACAGTGTATAGTGTGTAAATAGATTGTATATATACATAAATTAGCATGATACATAGTAAATATGTGCAGCATATGTGTACACAAGTGTCATGCACGTAACACAGTGTCTTCGGACAGTACGGATGTTTTACTGCCATAATATAGTGTACGTGTTCATTATACATAGGATTAGCATGTAAAAACAAATAAAATGTATTTGGAACTGTGCGCAAAAAATGAACATAAATATATTCGTGGCAACTCGCACGCCCCACCCTGGGCGCCCTACTGGCCCCGGGAGCGTACGTCACGGGCGAACGGGGAATGATGACGTCACACGCCAACTTACGGACCCCACAGCAGCCAAAGTAAGCACAATTTCAATTTTATTTTTTTTACATACCCATACTGAGGGAAGGGTTTTTGACACTTTTAAAAATCAAAGAATTTTTTCCAGAGAAGTTATTTCCTGCGCACTGGGGTTGTCATATTTGGAGGCAACGCAGTTAAGGGGTTAAAGACAGCGCCCTCGTTGTTTCAAAGGGCCATTAATTTCATCTTAAACCCAGTCCTGGGTAGCCATTCATTAGCGTACCTGGATGATGATGTGATATACTGTCTCCACTCGATCATCCGGACTATATGGGAAGGACCCCCAGCCGGATTATCACATTTTTCGGATAATGGTACTTTTTCACCTACGAGTCCAAAAGTGACCATTTCCAACTATTTTTATACTACAAACAACATAATTTGAATTGCCTTGCCACATACAATTATTAAATATTCAACTAGAAACCTCAACTTACCTTGTTGGTGTTCGTCTTCTTGATTGATGCCACACATCTTGAAGTTAAAAATTCTTAACAATTTACGTAACCTATACTAACACAACACTAAAATTAACACTTAAAATTACTGTACAGTTCATTAAGCTAAGTTAGTTTTGACTGCCAGCTGCTGAAGCCTCACTGGTTGAGGGCATTTGGGTTGCCTGTGAGGCCTCACTTGTTGAAGGTGCTTGCTTGCACCTCACTTGTTGAAGCGCTTGCATGCCCTCACTTGTTGAAGGCGCTTGGCTTGCCTGTGACGCCTCACTTGTTAAAGGCGCTTGCTTGCGCCTCACTTGTTGAAAGCGCTTGGCTTGCCTGTGGCGCCTCACTTGTTGAAAGCGCTTGGCTTGCCTGTGGCGCCTCACTTGTTGAAGGAGCTTGGCTTGCCTGTGGCGCCTCACTTGTTGAAGGCGCTTGGCTGCCTGTGACGCCTCACTGTTTGAACAACACGTAACTTGTCTTTAATTGCTAGGACAATCTTCTTCCTCTTAACACTTCCAGAACGATTGATGCTGCTACCAGACATATTCTTGGCCAAAAATGTTCAAAATTACTATGAAAATTAAGAAAGTTATTTAAAAAAATATTTCACTAATGGCGCAACACTGTGAGGCCGCACTGGTTGAGGCGTATAACTGTGACTTGTCTTTAATTGTTAGGACAACTTTCTTCCTCTTAACACCTCCAGAACGATTGATGCTGCTACCAGACATAGTCTTGGCCAAAAATGTTCAAAGTTACTATGAAAATAAAAAAAGTTATTTAAAAAAATATTTCACTAATGGCGCAGCACTGTGTATAACATGAGGGACGGACGCACATGGGTTGACCAGTGTTGGACAGGTCCACTTGGGGCAGCCATAACGCGTTATGTAGGCCGCCAGGAGGAAAAAAATTCACAATATTTTTTAAGGAAACTTCAGCCTGTGCACAATGCTTTTAGGAAACTTATTTATTTGTTATTACATAATTACTAGTAGTTATTTTATTTGTTTTTGGCTATGATTAATTGTTCTAAAATTAATGGTAATTCCTGTACCCAGGTAGTCCCTCCTGACGCACCCCTCCCACCCTCCCAACACCACCCACCCACCCCACCCCCACCTACACCATGCGCCTCGAGTCTCGGGCAGACGGGATTAATACCGTATGGCCTGCCTCATGTTTTCATATACGGACAAAGGCACGATTATCTGGGGGACTGACCGGATAGTGTAATTTCTGCAGAAAACCTGCTTTAATCCGGTCCCTGTGGCTATTTTGGCCGGATATTGTGATAACTTTATCCGTTCACGATTTTGGCCGTATAAGGGCGTTTTTCGGATGTTCGAATCCCGGATAATCGCGGGGTTACAGTATTCCAGGACGTTTGAAGAACACCTACAGGACTTAACTGAGACTTTGACTTTGTTAGATAAGGCAGATTTCAAGCTTAACGTTCAGAAGTGCACCCTGGCGGCCCAGAAATTCAAATTTCTGGGGTTCCAGGTGTGCCCAGACAGTATTCGACCTGACCCAGACTCTTGCCGTGCCATTGCTGACATGCCTACTCCAAGGACAGCAAAGGATGTGCGTAGGTTTTTGGGGGCGGCCGGATATTTTCGTCGTCATATTAAAGGTTTCGCTGGCATTTCAGCACCCTTGACTGATCTGACAAAGAAAAATGAAAAGTTTGTTTGGAAATCTGAACATAACGAAGCCTATTGGACACTGAAGGACCAACTAATTATGACACCGGTACTGGCCATTCCTGATTTCGATAAAGAGTGGGAGGTGCACACTGATGCCAGCGGTATAGCTATTGGCGGGTGCTTAATTCAGCGAGATGCAGATAATTTACTCCATCCGGTGGCCTATTTCAGTAGAAAGGTCAAGGGACCTGAAGTTCGATATTCGGCCATGGATCGGGAGGCACTGGCAGTAGTAGAGTCAGTTAGGTATTTCGAGTCATACCTATTTCAGCGTCATTTCGTAATTTACACAGACCATCGAGCGTTAACACGCATATTTAAGAAGCGCACAAAATACCCACGAATGTCATGCTGGTCTCACGAACTTTTGGCCCACTCATTCCAGATTTTGTTTAACCCTTAAATGGCACATGGCTATACTGTATACTATTTGACACCCACAGGCGCATACAAAAAAAAAAAAAAAAAAAATTTCTTTGTAACCTGTTAATTTGTGTTCACTGAACATGGGAAAAATAATAAAAAAATCATAAGTGGCATATATTGCCCGCTATAGGGCTGGGAAGTTTGGCAAAAAACAGGTGCTGATTCAGCGTGCGTCCCAGGCGGTCTGTTGAGCGCCAGCTGTCAGGCCGGTGTTGCCACAAAGAGATAATTACCAAATTATTTCAATGTCTCTGATTTTTCATAGTTTTTTTTGTTGTAATATTATTCAATAGTGTGTAGTTTGATATATTTATATAATAAAATGAGTGAATCATCGCTGTACTAAAAAATATGGTGTGCATATTGTTGATTCAATTATGTTCATCAATCAGTGAACAAATACTTTGTCGGTTAATACACTATATACACAGGTTATATATAAGTATCTGCATGTTTTGTTCACCATAACGAACCACTAAGTTGCTATTATGAGTCAAAAAGTAACAAGAAGTGACCGCCGTGTACCAGCCAGCCACTCACGCCCTCCCTCAAGTCACCTGACTCGCCCACATTCTTCTCCCACAATACTGTTTTTGCTTTTTATTCACTATACACAGATGTTATATATAAGTATCTACATTCGTGTTCACCATAACGAACCACTAAGTTGGTATGCTGAGTGGCAGTGGCAGGCAGTGGCAGCCCGCCACTGACTGCCACTCCCTCCCTCCCTCACCTCACCTAACTTGCCACCATTCTCCACCCACCATACTGTTTTTGCTCTTATATACAGACGTTATATATAAGTATTTACATGTTTTGTTCACCATAACTGTACATCTAAGCTTGTATGGTGAGTAAAGGCAAAGACGTAGGACCTCACACAGTCAGCTGATGGCTGCCGCCCTCAAGGCCAGACTCACTAATATTTCTCCTCCATCAATACTATTTGTGGTGATATTACGCTATATACACACTATATATAAATATCTACCTGTTTTATTCACCATACTTGTACAAGTAAACTGGTATGGTGCCCAAAGACCATCGTGGTAACCAGTAAACAACACCGTCGTCTGCACGGTGGCGTCGTGCAGACGACGACACCGCCCTCACCAAAATGGCGGCTCCCAACCTACTCCTCTTGCTGTTTATACTCTCTATACACACGTTATATATAAGTATCTACATTTGTGTTCACCATAACGAACTACTAAGCTGGTATGGTGAGTGCAGTCAATAAAAGGTGGCCACACACAGTCAGAAGACATCGCCACTACCCTCTCTCCCACAGCATTACTCCTCCCTCCATGGCGCACAGCGCTAAATATCACCACAATCCTGCTATTATCAGAACCCTTGGTCAGTTTTATCACAGTCAGGGGTCTTCTGTAATAATATCATCGCTACATAATAGCATAAACAAGTATATTATGGCATTTTTAGGCGATGCTGTGGTCACAAGCTGAACAGCAGAGCTGTGAGTTCATGCTGCGTGCGTTAGGCTTGGTTGCTCACTCAATACTGAGGCCAATAACACCCGGGAATTTGGCCCATGATTTTTTTTTAAAATGGTGTCTGTTTACAAGAGCCCTGATGAAGGTAATTACCTAAGTGTAATTACCTAAGTGTAGTTACAGGATGAGAGCTACGCTCGTGGTGTCCCGTCTTCCCAGCACTCTTTGTCATATAACGCTTTGAAACTACTGACGGTCTTGGCCTCCACCACCTTCTCACTTAACTTGTTCCAACCGTCTACCACTCTATTTGCGAAGGTGAATTTTCTTATATTTCTTCGGCATCTGTGTTTAGCTAGTTTAAATCTATGACCTCTTGTTCTTGAAATTCCAGATCTCAGGAAGTCTTCCCTGTCGATTTTATCAATTCCTGTTACTATTTTGTATGTAGTGATCATATCACCTCTTTTTCTTCTGTCTTCTAGTTTTGGCATATTTAATGCTTCTAACCTCTCCTCGTAGCTCTTGCCCTTCAGTTCTGGGAGCCACTTAGTAGCATGTTTTTGCACCTTTTCCAGTTTGTTGATGTGCTTCTTAAGATATGGGCACCACACAACAGCTGCATATTCTAGCTTTGGCCTAACAAAAGTCATGAACAATTTCTTTAGTATATCGCCATCCATGTATTTAAATGCAATTCTGAAGTTAGAAGCATAGCATAGGCTCCCTGCACAATATTCTTTATGTGGTCCTCAGGTGATAGTTTTCTATCTAGAACCACTCCTAGATCTCTTTCTTTATCAGAATTCTTTAAAGATTTCTCACATAATATATAGGTTGTGTGGGGTCTATGTTCTCCTATTCCACATTCCATAACATGACATTTATTAACATTAAATTCCATTTGCCAAGTGGTGCTCCATATACTTATTTTGTCCAGGTCTTTTTGAAGGGCATGACAGTCATCTAAATTTCTTATCCTTCCTATTATCTTAGCATCATCAGCAAACATGTTCATATAATTCTGTATACCAACTGGTAGATCATTTATGTACACAATAAACATCACTGGTGCAAGAACTGAACCCTGTGGTACTCCACTTGTGACATTTCTCCATTCTGATACATTGCCTCTGATTACTGCCCTCATTTTTCTATCAGTCAGAAAATTTTTCATCCATGATAGAAGCTTACCTGTCACCCCTCCAATATTTTCCAGTTTCCAGAACAACCTCTTATGTGGAACTCTGTCGAAAGCCTTTTTTAGGTCCAGATAGATGCAGTCAACCCAACCATCTCTTTCCTGTAATATCTCTGTGGCTCGATCATAGAAACTGAGTAAATTCGATACACAGGATCTTCCAGATCGAAAACCATACTGTCTGTCTGATATTATATCATTTCTCTCTAGGTGTTCTACCCATTTAGTTTTGATTAGTTTTTCCAATACTTTCACTATTACACTTGTCAATGATACAGGTCTATAATTGAGGGGGTCTTCCCTGCTGCCACTTTTGTAGATTGGAACTATGTTAGCCTGTTTCCACCCGTCTGCTACGATTCCTGTGCACAGGGATGCCTGAAAGATCAGGTGAAGTGGAATGCTGAGCTCAGATGCACATTCTCTCAGAACCCATGGTGAAACGCCATCTGGGCCAGCTGCTTTGTTCTTACCGAGCTCCTTGAGCATTTTTTCCACTTCGTCTCTAGACACCTCTATGTGTTCTATGTTGTTCTCTGGAATTCTTATTGTATCCGGTTCCCTAAAGATTTCATTTTGTACAAACACACTTTGGAACTTTTCGTTTAGTGTTTCACACATTTCCTTTTCATCTTCCGTGAATCTATTTCCCATTTTCAACCTCTGAATATTATCCTTTACCTGCAATTTGTTGTTTATGAATTTATAGAATAGACCTGGTTCTGTTTTACATTTGTCCGCAATCCCTTTTTCAAAATTCCTTTCTGCCTCTCTCCTCACTGCCGTGTAGTTGTTTCTCGCATCTTTGTATCGCTGGTATGTTTGGGGGTTCGGCCTCTTCCTGTATTGATTCCATTTTTGTGTCTTTCGGTCTCTAGCCCTCTCGCAATTTCTATTGAACCAATCCTGTTTCCTAGTTCTGCATCTCTGTTTTGGTATAAATTTTTTTGTGCCTTTATCATATATTTCACAAAACTTGCCATACATCTCATTCACTTCCTTGCCTAGCATCAAGTCTGTCCAATTATACTCACTAAAAAAAATTCTAAGGTCACCATAATGTCCTCTCCTGAAGTCTGGTTTTTCAACTGCTTCAACCTCCTTATTTTCTTCCAGCTTATAACGCATTGCATACTTTATTCCCAAAAAGACATGGTCACTTTTACCCAAGGGAGGAAGGTACTGAATGTCAAATATCTCCTCCTCCTTCCTGGTAAATATCAAATCTAGCATGGAGGGAACGTCCCCTTCCCTCATCCTCGTAGCTTGTTTAACATGTTGATACAAGAATGTTTCCAGGATGAGGTCTACAAATTTACAGGTCCAAAAATCTTCTGTTTTAGCTTCATATGCTTCCCAGTCTATGGATTTCAAGTTGAAGTCACCGACTATCAACAGTCGTGATCAATCGTTATCCGCTCTCGCTATAATCTCTCTCATTATTGTTATAAGACCTTCACGTTTACTATCTAGCTCCTCCTTTGACCATGTGCTGCTTGGCGGTGGACTATATGCATTTATCATCATTAGTTTATCATCCTTATAGCAGATCTCTAGTGCTATTACGTCAACTTCTTGTGGATTGGCAGTCATTATTTCCTTCACCTTTAGGTGTTCTTTTACCAGCACAGCAACGCCACCGCCTTTCCTAATTTTTCTGTCCCGTCTCCAAATTGAGTAGCCCCTCGGGAATATGACCTCATTTAAAATTACATCTTCAAGTTTTGTCTCCGTGAGTGCAACAATGTCTGGTGTCTGCAGCTGTATTACATCACTTAACTCCAGTATCTTCGATCTCACTCCATCTATGTTGGTGTATGCAATCTTCAGGAACTTGTTCCCCCTCTCCTTATTCTTCACTCCCCCTCTCTCTATTGATTTTGTTGGTTTGCCTTTATGTACCACTTTACTGGTTTGCCTACCCCTATCACTTTGTAGAAAAAAGAATTTATTTCTTCTTCATTCCTGCTCTCATTTAAATGTTTTGCCTCGGCGAGGTTCAGTTTCAGCTTCTCTCTATCTTCTTTTGAAAGATCTCGTCTTAATGACCACCCTTTCCCATCCTCATCCCTTTGCAATTTTCTAGCATTCCTTAGTACTTCTTCCATCTGTTTGGCACCGTTTAGGGTGATCCTCAAAGGTCGATCTTTCCCTTTTACGTACCTGCCTATTCTCCTGTAGTCGCACACATTCTCTCTGTTTGTAAGACCTTCCACGAGGCCAACAATTTTATCTACTACTTTAGCTTCTTCTACAGCTCTTTCTGGTGTGGTGAACCCTGTGTATCCGCGGGCCGTTTAAATCTTGCGTAGTACTCCAAAGCATCACATGATGCGATGCGCAATTTACTGCAAGTTGGTCAAAGCAGCATATGATGCGATGCGCAATTGAAGGGTTAAGCCTGGTCCAGCACATGGTGTGCCAGATACCTTGAGTAGAAATATAGCATCAGTGAAAATTAACCAAAATATTGAAACCATTCCATCAGATAAAATGAGAGAATACCAGATGAGCGAGCCTAGGTGGAAAAAAAAATTATTGAGTATTTGGAAGAAGGAAAATACCCTAAAAAGAACAAAAAATTACCTATTCATGATTTTGAAATGAAACAGTAATTACCTAAGTGTAATTACCTAAGTGTAGTTACAGGATGAGAGCTACACTCGTGGTGTCCCGTCTTCCCAGCACTCTTTGTCATATAACATTTTGAAACTACTGACGGTCTTGGCCTCCACCACCTTCTCCCCTAACTTGTTCCAACCGTCTACCACTCTGTTTGCGAAAGTGAATTTTCTTATATTTCTTCGGCATCTGTGTTTAGCTAGTTTATATCTATGACCTCTTGTTCTTAAAGTTCCAGGTCTCAGGAAATCTTCACTATCGATTTTATCAATTCCTGTTACTATTTTGTATGTAGTGATCATATCACCTCTTTTTCTTCTGTCTTCTAGTTTTGGCATATTTAATGCCTCTAACCTCTCCTCGTAGCTCTTGCCCTTCAGTTCTGGGAGCCACTTAGTAGCATGTCTTTGCACCTTTTCCAGTTTGTTGATGTGCTTCTTAAGATATGGGCACCACACAACTGCTGCATATTCTAGCTTTGGCCTAACAAAAGTCGTGAACAATTTCTTTAGTATATCGCCATCCATGTATTTAAAAGCAATTCTGAAATTAGAAAGCGTGGCATAGGCTCCTCACACAATATTCTTTATGTGGTCCTCAGGTGATAGTTTTCTATCTAGAACCACCCCTAGATTTCTTTCTTTATCAGAATTCTTTAAAGATTTCTCACATAATATATAGGTTGTGTGGGGTCTATGTTCTATTCCACATTCCATAACATGGCATTTATTAACATTAAATTCCATTTGCCAAGTGGCGCTCCATGTACTTATTTTGTCCAGGTCTTCTTGAAGGGCATGACAATCATCTAAGTTTCTTATCCTTCCTATTATCTTAGCATCATCAGCAAACATGTTCATATAATTCTGTATACCAACTGGTAGATCATTTATGTACACAATAAACATCACTGGTGCAAGAACTGAACCCTGTGGTACTCCACTTGTGACATTTCTCCAGTCCGATACATTGCCTCTGATCACAACCCTCATTTTTCTATCAGTCAGAAAATTTTTCATCCATTTTAGAAGCATACCTGTCACTCCTCCAATATTTTCCAGTTTCCAGAACAACCTCTTATGTGGAACTCTGTCGAAAGCCTTTTTTAGGTCTAGATAGATGCAGTCAACCCAACCATCTCTTTCCTGTAATATCTCTGTTGCTCGATCATAGAAACTGAGTAAATTCGATACACAGGATTTTCCAGATCGAAAACCATACTGTCTGTCTGATATTACAGTATCCACTCAATTTAACGGCCTATATGGGGCTGTATCCTGGTCGTTATTTCCGGAGTTCTGGTATTTCCGAAGTTAAGATGTCGGTAATTTTTCAAGAAATATTCAGGTAGGATATACTTTATACTGTGTAACAAGTGGACCACACAACAAGTGAATCATATAAACCAAACACCTCCTTCCCTCCCCTTCCTCAGTGTCTTCCATCCCCTCCCTCATTATCTTCCATCCCCTCCCTCATTATCTTCCATCCCCTCCCTCATTATCTTCCATCCCCTCCCTCATTATCTTCCATCCCCTCCCTCAATGTCTTCCATCCCCTCCCTCAATGTCTTCCATCCCCTCCCTCAATGTCTTCCATCCCCTCCCTCAATGTCTTCCATCCCCTCCCTCAATGTCTTCCATCCCCTCCCTCAATGTCTTCCATCCCTTCCCTCATTATCTTCCATCCCCTCCCTCATTATCTTCCACCCCCTCCCTCATTATCTTCCATCCCCTCCCTCAATGTCTTCCATCCCCTCCCTCAATGTCTTCCATCCCCTCCCTCAATGTCTTCCATCCCCTCCCTCAATGTCTTCCATCCCCTCCCTCAATGTCTTCCATCCGCTCCCTCATTATCTTCCACCCCCTGCCTCATTATCTTCCATCCCCTCCCTCATTATCTTCCATCCCCTCCCTCAATGTCTTCCATCCCCTCCCTCATTATCTTCCATCCCCTCCCTCATTATCTTCCATCCCCTCCCTCATTATCTTCCACCCCTCCCTCATTATCTTCCATCCCCTCCCTCATTATCTTCCATCCCCTCTCTCATTATCTTCCATCCCCTCCCTCATTACCTTCCATCCCCTCCCTCATTACCTTCCATCCCCTCCCTCATTATCTTCCATCCCCTCCCTCATTATCTTCCACCCCCTCCCTCATTATCTTCCATCCCCTCCCTCATTATCTTCCATCCCCTCCCTCATTATCTTCCATCCCCTCCCTCATTATCTTCCATCCCCTCCCTCATTATCTTCCATCCCCTCCCTCATTATCTTCCACCCCCTCCCTCATTATCTTCCATCCCCTCCCTCATTATCTTCCACCCCCTCCCTCATTATCTTCCATCCCCTCCCTCATTATCTTCCATCCCCTCCCTCATTATCTTCCATCCCCTCCCTCAATGTCTTCCATCCCCTCCCTCATTATCTTCCATCCCCTCCCTCATTATCTTCCATCCCCTCCCTCATTATCTTCCATCCCCTCTCTCATTATCTTCCATCCCCTCCCTCATTATCTTCCATCCCCTCCCTCATTATCTTCCACCCCCTCCCTCATTATCTTCCATCCCCTCCCTCATTATCTTCCATCCCCTCCCTCATTATCTTCCATCCCCTCCCTCATTATCTTCCTCCCCTCCCTCATTATCTTCCACCCCCTCCCTCATTATCTTCCATCCCCTCCCTCATTATCTTCCATCCCCTCCCTCATTATCTTCCATCCCCTCCCTCATTATCTTCCATCCCCTCCCTCACTGCGTTCCTCATAACATGAGAACAGCAGGTGATGGAGGAAGGAGCTACTAACGGGGTCGAGGGAGCTACAGTACTATAACGGGGTCGAGGCCTGGCTACCCAGACATCTGTCAGCGCCTGCTCGCAGATGCCAGCTTTGCATAATTCATAAATAAAACTATATTTGTTTAATTAACAAATAGGAAACTATAAAACATGTTATTGATTAATAATGTATAGTTATATACGAAAATTAACATATTTTGGCATAAATATTTTACAACTAAGATTACAAAATTTAATACAGTATGGGGTGAGAGGTTTGGCACCATCGCCTTGGTCAGCAATTCTGCCCTCCGCCTTCCTTATCACCACCCCTCTCCCTCCCTCACTACCACCACCAATACTCTCCCTACCTCCCTCAACACCACCCCTCTCCCTGCCTCCCTCAACACCACCCCTCTCCCTGCCTCCCTCAACACCACCCCTCTCCCTGCCTCCCTCAACACCACCCCTCTCCCTACCTCCCTCAACACCACCCCTCTCCCTGCCTCCCTCAACACCACCCCATCTCTCTGCCTCCCTCAACACCACCCCTCTCCCTGCCTCCCTCAACACCACCCCTCTCCCTGCCTCCCTCAACACCACCCCTCTCCCTACCTCCCTCAACACCACCCTCTCCCTGCCTCCCTCAACACCACCCCTCTCCCTGCCTCCCTCAACACCACCCCTCTCCCTACCTCCCTCAACACCACCCTCTCCCTGCCTCCCTCAACACCACCCTCTCCTTGCCTCCCTCAACATCACCACTCTCCCTGCCTCCCTCAACATCACCACTCTCCCTGCCTCCCTCAACACCACCACTCTCCCTGCCTCCCTCAACACCACCACTCTCCCTGCCTCCCTCAACACCACCCTCTCCCTGCCTCCTTCAACACCACCCTCTCCCTGCCTCCTTCAACACCACCCTCTCCCTGCCTCCCTCAACACCACCACTCTCCCTGCCTCCCTCAGCACCACCCTCTCCCTGCCTCCCTCAACACCACCACTCTCCCTGCCTCCCTCAACACCACCCTTCTCCCTGCCTCCCTCAACACCACCCTTTCCCTGCCTCCCTCAATACCACCCCTCTCCCTGCCTCCCTCAACACCACCCCTCTCCCTGCCTCCCTCAACACCACCCCTCTCCCTGCCTCCCTCAACACCACCCCTCTCCCTCCCTCACTACCACTACCAATACTCTCCCTACCACTCTCACCACCACCCCAACACTCTCCCAGCCTCTCCCCCTCAATGCCTCCCTCCATCAATCACTACCTCCCATCCTTCCTGCAAGGCCTTGGAGGTCGTGGTCTGTTGCCACGTGAGGGGCCGCCGATGCCAAAACAAACTCAATACCGACCTTCGGTAATATCGACCGCCAGACTGGTATACGAGGGTCCAGATACCGATCTCCCAAACCGGTCGTTATTACCGGCAGATCGGTATAAAAGAGGCCGTTAAATTGAGTGGATACTAGTGGTACCTCGGAATGCGAGTGTCCCTGTATGCGAGTTTTTCGGAATACGAGCAGGATTTCCTCGGAAAATATGTCTCGGAACGCGAGGGTTACCTCGAGACGCGAGTTTGTTGATACGCGTACAGGCCGACCTAGCGCGTGGTGGTTCGGCGATCGTCGCTCCTCCGCCCCTCAGTTTACCATTGTCTCGCGCCCAGTGACTACCCCACATCAATTCTTCTCGCTGATTTTCGGTGTTTTGTTGGATTTTTGGTGATTTGACTATACAATTTGTTATTATATATCTCACCATGGGTCCCAAGAAAGTGGTAAGTAGTGGTAAGTGGTAAGTAGTGGTAGTGGTAAGGATAAAGGCCAGAAAGCCCATGTGAGGATGAAAATAGAGGAGAAACAAGAGATCATTCGGAAGCATGAGAACGGTACACGTGTTGTTGAACTTTGTAGGCAGTACAACAAAGCCACATCAACAATATGCACTATACTTAAGAAGAAAAATAAGATTATGAGTGCTAAAGTGGCAAAAGGAGTAAGAACAATAACGAAACATAGATCACAAATACTTGAAGTGGAAAAGTTGTTATTAATTTGGATACACGACAAGGAGTTAAGGGGTAATAGTGTTTCGGAGGCCATTATTTGTGTGAAAGGCAGGGTATTGCACGAAGACCTTCTAAAGAATACCCCTGCAACAGTGATGCAGATACGAAAGAGTTTAAGGCAAGCAGGGGCTGGTTTGAAAAATTTAGGAGAAGTGGTATCCATAGTGTTACAAGGCATGGGGAGGCAGCCAGCTCAGACAAACCAGCCGCTGGATGATTTATTGATGAATTTAAAGAGTTTGCAGAGGCTGAGGGATACCTACCGCAACAAGTGTTTAATTGTGACAAAACAGGACTGTTTTGGAAAAGAATGCCTAAGAGGACATACATTACCAAGGAGGAAAAATCCTTGCCCGGACACAAGCCTATGAAAGATAGGTTTACGCTTGTGCTGTGTTCAAATGCGATTGGCGATTTGAAAATTAAACCCTTGCTAGTGTATCATTCTGAAAATCCAAGGGTTTTCAAACAGTATAAAGTGCAGAAAACCCATTTGTGTGTGATGTGGAAGGCTAATAAAAAAGCATGGGTGACTAGGCTTATTTTTTCAGAGTGGGTGAATGAAGTGCTGTGCCCTGCCATAGAAAAATATCTGCAGGAGAAACATTTGCCACTCAAAGCCGTGCTTCTCCTCGACAATGCTCCTGCTCATCCTCCAGGCTTGGAAGATGATTTGTTGCCCAGATACAATAAATTCATCACAGTTAAATTCCTTCCTCCTAACACCACTCCTCTAATTCAGCCTATGGACCAGAAAATCATAGCGAATTTTAAGAAACTTTATGAAAGGGCACTTTTCCGGAAATGTTTTGATGTGACTGAAGCCACAAACCTCACCCTCAAAGAGTTCTGGAAACACCAATTTAACATTTGTAGTGCTTTAAAACTCGTTGACAAAGCCTGGCAAGAAGTGACTCAAAGAACCCTGATCTCTGGCTGGAGAAAATTGTGGCCTGAATGTGTGAGAGAACTAGACTTTGAGGGGTTTGAGCCTATAAATGATGCGCCTATTGTTGAGGAAATTGTTAGTCTAGGCCAGCAAATGGGCTTGGAATTGGATGGTGATGATGTGGAGGAGTTGGTGGAAGAACACAACGAAGAGCTGACCACCGAAGAACTCCTAGCCCTTCAACAGGAACAGCAAGACAACGCAGCGGATGATTCTACAGTGGAGGAGGATGAGGCAGCAGCGAATGTCCCTTATGCAGTAATTAAGAAGGTGTGTCAGATGTGGGAAGAGATTCAAACAATTGTTGAAAAGACTCACCCAGAGAAAGCTGTAGTAGGCCGTCTTAATCTTTTCAATGACAATGTGATGCCTTACTACAGAGAGAGCTTGCGAAGAAGGGAAAAGTAAGCTTCCATGGACAGATTTGTGGTGAGGAAATCGAGCAGTGAGCCTCAACCAGGACCTAGTGGCACTCAGATAAAACGTCCCAGGGAGAGCACACCAGAAAGGTCCTCACTGCCTGATATGATAATGGAAGGGGACTCCCCTTCCAAACAGTAACTCCTCTCCTCCTCCCCCCTCCTCACTATCTGCCATACGCCTACAGCATTCAACAGCAAGGTAAGTAATAACTTGAACATAGTTTTGTAGGTTTAGATGAATTAGGTATAAAAATTTAGTTTGATGAGGGGTTTTTGTGGTAGTCAGGAACGGATTAATTCATTTCCCATTATTTCTTATGGGGAAATTAGCTTCGGAATACGAGTTTTCGGAATACGAGGCGTCTCCAGGAACCAATTAAACTCTTAAACTGAGGTATGCCTGTATATCATTTCTCTCCAGGTGTTCTACCCATTTAGTTTTAATTATTTTTTCCAATATTTTGACTATTACACTTGTCAATGATACCGGTCTATAATTAAGGGGGTCTTCCCTGCTTCCACTTTTGTAGATTGAAACTATGTTAGCCTTTTTCCACACATCAGCTACAATTCCTGTATACAGGGATGCCTGAAAAATCAGTTGAAGAGGAATGCTGAGCTCAGGTGCACATTCTCTCAGAACCCATGGTGAAACTCCATCTGGACCAACTGCTTTGTTCTTATTTAGCTCCTTAAGCATTTTTTCCACTTCGTCTCTAGACACCTCTATGTGCTCTATGTTGTTCTCTGGAATTCTTATTGTATCTGGTTCCCTGAAGATTTCATTTTGTACAAACACACTTTGGAACTTTTCGTTTAATGTTTCACACATTTCCTTTTCATTTTCCGTGAATCTATTTCCCATTTTCAACCTCTGAATATTATCCTTTACCTGCAATTTGTTGTTTATGAATTTATAGAATAGACCTGGTTCTGTTTTACATTTGTCTGCAATCCCTTTTTCAAAATTTCTTTCTGCCTCTCTCCTCACTGCCGTGTAGTTGTTTCTCGCATCTTTGAATCGCTGGTATGTTTGGGGGTTTGGCCTCTTCCTGTATTGATTCCATTTTTGTGTCTTTTGGTCTCTGGCCCTCTCGCACTTTCTGTTGAACCAATCCTGTTTCCTAGTTCTGCTTCTCTGTTTTGGTATAAATTTTTTTGTGCCTTTATCATATATTTCACAAAACCTGACATACATCTCATTCACTTCCTTGCCTAGCAACAAGTTTGTCCAATTATACTCACTAAAAAATTTTCTAAGGTTGCCATAATGTCCTCTCCTAAAGTCAGGTTTTTCTTTTGCATCGACCGTCATATTTTCTTCCAGATTATAACGCATTGCATACTTTATTCCCAAAAAGACATGGTCACTTTTACCCAATGGAGGAAGGTACTGAATGTCAAATATTTCTTCCTCCTTCCTGGTAAATATCAAATCTAGCATGGAGGGGACATCCCCTTCTCTCATCCTCGTAGCTTGTTTAACATGTTGATACAAGAATGTTTCCAGGATGAGGTCTACAAATTTACAGTTCCAGAAATCTTCTGTTTTAGCTTCACATGCTTCCCAGTCTATGGATTTCAAGTTGAAGTCGCTGACTATCAACAGTCGTGAACTATCGTTATCCACTCTCGCTATGATCTCTCTCATTATTGTTATAAGACCTCGTTTACTATCTAGCTCCTTTTTTGACCATGTGCTGCTTAGCAGTGGACTATATGCATTTATGATCATTAGTTTATCATCCTCATGGCAGATCTCTAGTGCTATTATGTCAACTTCTTGTGGATTGGCAGTCACTATTTCGTTCACCTTTAGGTGTTCTTTCACCAGCACAGTAACGCCACCGCCTTTCCTGATTTTTCTGTCCCGTCTCCAAATTGAGTAGCTCCTTGGGAATATGACCTCATTTAAAATAGCATCTTCAAGTTTTGTCTCCGTGAGTGCAACAATGTCTGGTGTCTGCAGCTGTATTATATCACTTAACTCCAGTATCTTTGATCTTACTCCATCTATGTTGGTGTATGCAATCTTGAGGAACTTGTTCCCCTCTTTTTATTTTTCACTCCCCCTTTCTCTAATGATTTTGTTGGTTTGCCTTTATGTACCACTTTACTGGCCTGCCTACCCCTATCACTTTGTAGAAAAAAGAATTGATTTCTTCTTCATTCCTGCTCTCATTTAAACGTTTTGCCTCGGCGAGGTTCAGTTTCAGCTTCTCTCTATCTTCTTTTGAAAGATCTCGTCTTAACGACCACACTTTCCCATCCTCATCACAGTGCGTCCTGTATTACATAAATAGCCAGAAAGATAGGGCAGTATTTCAGCTAGTTATTCCAGATGCGTTGCGGTCATCGGCGTTAAAGCTTGCACATAAAGCTTAGGGGGCCTCGTAGCCTGGACTCGTAATTCTGTGGCGCGGGTTCGATTCCCGCACGAGACAGAAACAAATGGGCAAAGTTTCTTTCACCCTGAATGCCCCTGTTACCTAGCAGTAAACAGGTACCTGGGAGTTAGTCAGCTGTCACGGGCTGCTTCCTGGGGTGTGTGTGTGTGTGTGGTGTGGGGGAAAAAAAAAAAAAAAAAAAGTAGTAGTAGTAGTTAGTAAACAGTTGATTGACAGTTGAGAGGCGGGCCGAAAGAGCTCTGATCGGGGTCAGGAATTCAATGGGAATATATTTAGGGAAGTTTGTAGAATTTTAGAGACTTCGGCTTTTACAACAGCCTACCACCCACAAGTAAACGGCATGACGGAACGTACTAATCGTTCAGTCAAGGATATGCTTACAATCCTTGCTGAACATGATGCAAACACTTGGGATGAACACCTTCCCTATGTTCAATTAGCCTTGAATACTACCATCCACCAATCGATTAACACCCTTCATTTGTTTACTGGTAATTCATGCAATTTCCCCTCAGGTCTGCTTAGCAGACATAATATCGCATACGGGGAGGACTATCCTTCAGAGATCCTAGGAAAAATGAGAAATGCATGGAATATTGCTGCTGAAGCGTCCAAGAAAGCATGAAATTGGTATGCACATTTATATGACAAGAAAGTGCGTCCTCTAGAGTTGAAAGAAGGAAGCCTCGTACTGAGAGTGAATGAGGCTGCGCCCACCAATCAGAGTAGGAAACTAGCTCAGAGGTGGCAAGGTCCGTATAGAGTAGTTAAAAGAGCTGGGCCGGTTAATCTTGTCATAAAGGGAGTATTCGAGGACCAGGTGAAAAGGACAATTCATATAAATAAATTAAAACCATATTATGCTAGAGAGGAATTAGAACTGCTTTTAGCGGGTCTAGTTCCTGACTCAGCAGAGCTGACTCATGGCTTCACCGACGAGTCAGGAGATGAGGATGACCCATTGTCATCGCTCATCAGTAGTCAGGTGCAGTCTCGCCACTCTATGGTGATGAGATCTTGCACTATACAGTAACAGTAAAGTAACTTCCTTGGTTAGAATATTTTAGTATTCATTAGATTTTCCTGTAGAGGCAATGATGTGAACTATTACTTATACTTAACTCGGGTAGCAGCTTTTACCGTGCTCTACGGTTCCACCTCCACCAAACCCAGAGTATATCTATGCTTCCGCTGTGTTGTGTCTGTCTGTTCCCAGGTCTGATTGGTACACCGACCCAGTTGTTCCAGCCACACGTGAACCCTTGTCTGTAAAGACTGAGGGGGAGGCACGTTACACAAAGCCCTCCCCCCACCAGACCCAATAACCCATACATCAATTACTTTGGGGTGGGTGACTGTCCAAGAGTCACCTGGCCGACGCCTCATGTCACTAACGAGGTTGTCAGGGCCCGCGAGCTGTCCACATTGCAGCAGTCACCGGATGTCACCATATAACACCGGGTGGTAGCTGTCTCGAGGTCACCACTACCCACCTGCTGCGTCATCAAGACTGCAGCCATGCCGGCAGTGTTGGAGGAGAGGTCAAGAGAAGGGGCAAGCCAGTAGCAGTACTCAAGAGTTTTCGCCGGAAGATTAATGATTACGTCGTCTGAAGTAACAAGAAAGTGGAACTAAGGCGGTCACAGGTGGAAGGCATGGTCTCCCTACAGAGTTCCGGGACTCGCCATAGAAGGTCGCAAAATTGCCTCCATTGGCCTAAAGTCGGCAGTACGAGGGTATACACAGTTGGTGTTTACGGCCTAGTAACCTGGTGATATCAAGAAACACCCGAGACAACGTGAGCAATGATGGAAGACGGGATTCACCTGTCCTGCAAACAAGCAACCCGCCTCAACGACCCTCTGACACCACTACTGTTACGAGACACCGTTGGTACGTCCAGTCCTGCTCTGCTGTGGTCATCTGCGCCGTCAAGTTTTACATCAAGACTGCCGTGTGAACTGTGATTGATATGAAGACGTGTGGACTGTTGGGAGCCAGGTCAATGGTCGAGTGACAGTATTCTACAGATGGCACTTGGCACTCCGCTCTACTACACTCTGTCGTCATTCAAGAGTACTGTATGGGAGTACAAGAGGACCAGGTATCGACATCTACGCATGGAAGAAGCAAGATCGACACCATCATCATCGTCATCGACTACATTCAGAGTCAATCAGCATCGATTTTTCTTTTTTAAATTACTCAATATGAACAACTGGTGAAAAAGATAAAGTTGGCTCTGAATACCTTTATAAAGTAAATCTGAACACTTTTGTTTAAATGTTGGAAAACAGATTTAAAATAAATATTATTCTGGTATAGTGATAGATGAAAATTCTACTCTATAACTTGGTCAGTAATTAAAATCAATGCCTCCTGTGTGATTGTCTAAACCTAGAATAAACAATTATAGAAAATTGTTGTGCTATTTTTTCAGAATATTTGAACACAGGAGAGGCGGACCAATAAAAACATTGACACTCTTAAAGTGAGTGCGGACACTTCACTGTACAGTCAGCCGTAACTTTTGATATAGTTATAGTAGAATTTTTTTTTTTTAATTTTTTAGATATACTGTATGTAAAAAAAACTAGGTTTGTTTTTATTGGCAGAATGTCAAGGATGACATTGGTTGGGGAGTGGATAGTACATGGATGTGAACTTCTTAGGGTTCAGTGGTACGCTCTCGGATGACTGAAAGTTCAGTATGTAGTTATATTTTTATTTTTTAATGTTGAACATTGTGTGTGTCCGGCTCTAGGGAACACACGAGGTTGGCTAGTGAAGAGCCAGGAATTTTAATAGCTAGTCTTTGCTGTTAGATTAGGGATATTTTATTTAGCTGTCAGTTAAGTGTAGGATGTATGTTTCCAGATGTTGGAGGAGTGCTGTCAGTTGACAGCCGAGAGTTTGTTGAATTTGGACATGTTTATTGTGATGCTGCTGGACAATCTGATGATTGTCATTATTCTTAGATAGGTTAGCTTTTGTTTGAGGCATGAGTTTAGTGATTTATATTGAGGATTTGGATACTAAACCTCATTTTTATTCTAATAAAACAAGGTTTACTAAGTTACTGGTGGGGGGGGGGGGGGTTGTAACAAACTAGGGTTGTTGTAGGAATTATTCAATATGGTTTCTCAATAGACTATGGGGTTTGGAAAGTTTGGAGTCAAACGGTAGTGACCTGACTCGGGGAGCACGAGGTCATCTCTCCTGGGATTAGCAGTTTAGATCACAAAATGGCCAGAGCCTTTGTCTTAAGCAACATATAATGAATTCTTTTACAGAATTAAGTAATTTAGAGAAATTCATGTCTTCATCTCATATTGTATTCAATAGTATTCCTGTTTAAAGAATCAAGAGTATCCTCAATTGTCGGAATACTGAGTAAGTCACCATCAGTGATGTCACTAGCTAAAGACTAGCCTCGGACGCAGAGCAATTTTGGTGACCCGGGGTCATGCGTCACCAAAGCCTTCCACATTTAGTAATTCTCAAAGGTCAAATAGCCATTTTGTAATTGGAAATAGCCTTTCCCTAGCAATGCCTGTGCAATTACCTTCAGTTTAAAAGAGTTCAACCATCTGGGTTGTTCAGTGCAATAGAGATTAGTTGTTCAACTTAAACCCTGCTAGTAAACTTAGTGAGCCTGGCGTAGGAATACCTCTAACTCTGACCAGCTGTGAGAAAGGCAGAGTGAGGGAGATTCAGTGTGGACCGGTCAACAATTGGGGGAGGTCATCCATCTCAACCTCTCCCCAATATCAGCACTGCATCTAGCTGGTCGCATTAAAAGGTATAGTTTGCTACAGTTTTGTATAGGGAAATAGTTCATCTCATGCCTCGTAGGGAGTGTTATGTATAGGGAGTGATTTCATTTAGTTTTTGTTTAGATTTTGCATTTAATAAATATTTAGTTAGTAATTTGCATTTTATTATTTCCATGTTTTCATGTTTCTCTTATCCTTGTCACGTGGTCTCCACGAGTCTGAGTTTTTAGTTGGGCCGCAAGCCTAACAAAGCATAAGAGTTCAGTTATCCCTTTGTTTGCTATAATTTCCCACACTTAACACTTTCGCGCTCTTGGCGCAGTGAAAAAAATTGCCCCTTGTGTGTGCGGCGCTTCGGGCGATCGAGAGGCAACATTGAAAAGTGTATACTCTTTTCACTGTCCTGACGTTAATTTTCGATGTACGTATTTCATTTTTGTACCAATGAGTTCACAATAGAATGTTCTAGAAGAACATAGGTATAAAATGTCACCAAAACATGAGTTAGACCAGCACCAAATAAAGAACTACGTCGATCAATAGCTGTGAGCGCCAGACAGCAACGAAATGTTTCTACTCTCTTCAGGGTTGTCAACTCCACACTTGTCTTACAGCGTTAATTTTGGTATCACAATCTCCCTCCCACACCACCACCAACACTCTCCCTCCCACACCACCACCACCACCAACACTCTCCCTGCCTCTTCCCCCTCAATGCCTCCCTCCTTCAATCACTGACTCCCTCACCACCACCACCAACACACTCCCTGCCTCTCCTCCTCAATGCCTCTCTCCATCAATCACTGCCTCCAAAAAAAAAGTAACTAGCTCATCATGATTGTAACTTGCTTACCTAAATAAATTGTGGGGTTCAATTCCTGAGCCCATTATGTGCCTCTGTAACCCTTTCCACTACAGCCCACAAGATGGATATGCGGTGCATAATAAATGAACTAAACTAATAAACTCACTGCCTCCCTCACCACCATCACTCCCTGCCTTTTTCCCTCAAAGCCTCCCTCCATCAATCAATGCCTCCCATCCCTCCCTCAATGCCTTGGAGGTTGGTGGCCTGTTGCCATGTGAGGGCCCGCCAATACCAAAACGAACCCAATACCGACCTACGGTTATATCGACCGCCAGACCGGTATATGAGGCTCCAGTTACCAGTCTCCCAAACCGGTCGTTATTACCGGCAGATCGGTATAAAAGAGGCCATTAAATTGAGTGGATACTGTACTCGTATTCCAAGGCAAACTTCGTACATCAAGTCAAATTTTACATGGAAATTGACTTTGTATTCCAAAAAACTCGTACTCCAGGGCATTCGTACACCAAGGTTCCACTATACAAACCAAAGCCTATTTTGCATTACTTCTTTAATACTTTATTAAATTCAGTCCAAAAATATTAATTTTACATAGCAAAAATTAATTTTGCTTACCTCTTTGTGATTTTGTGCTTGGGTGTTGGTAAACGTTTGGGAAATAGCTCCTGTCGGATCTTTCCAATTTCATTCTGATTTGCAATTGCTAAAGCGGCTGATTCCATGGTACCAGTGTGAAGCGTTGAGTCTCCATCCTATGATTGAAAAAAAAACAGCGTTGAATGTAATGAAACGCAATTATCTGGGTGAGACCCGGAGGCTCCCTGGAGCCATCCAGGCTGATATTGCTTAGGTCAGACTTTGGCATCAGTCATGTGTATGGAGTTCTTAGGCTTACCGGGGACCACGAGCCAAAACCTGGCCCCTGGCCTATAGAAACCCCCATGTAGTTGGAAGCATTCTATGTCTGCCATCGACTGGGTAGGCACCCAGAAAGGCAAACATCACAAAACATGCCATTATTCTGGTTAAGAAATTGCTACTGAGAGCCGAACTAGTGGACATAACTCCCCAAACAAAAACGAGCTAACAAGCATGACATCACCATGTCGCCGTGCCGTCATCTGCGCAGCTCTCCCCTCCCCTGGAGGGGGAAGGGGGAGCCCTAGACACCACGTGCTGGCTACCCAAGACCCCAGTTCTGAAGCTGGATATCGAAACACGCGAAAATCCGCCGACCGGAGAGAGAGGGGGTTGCCGGGGAGCCTCCATGTCTCACCCAGAAAATGGTGTTTCATTACATTCAATGCTGGTTTTCTGGAGGGAACCCCGTTGGCTCCCTGGAGCTACCTACCAAAAGAGGAAAGCAAGAGGGACCTACCCGGGAGGCGGACGTCCCTCACTCCCTAACAGAAAACGGAGACAAAAGCCGCAATCGCCAATCCAAGGCCATACAGGCCCAACAAGGCCCAGGAACATCAACGATTGAAATGCGTAGCCAACCCACAAATGTTGTGGGCACGGGGATAGACACAGGCTGGCTGGACCAAACCACCCCAAGGACGACCTAAGAGAAATGCACCCTAGAACAGGGAAGAAGGGAAACCGGAGCAACCCAAAGCGTGATCCCGGTCACGGCAGCTGTAGCACACAAAGAACAGCGAAGCGCCGCAACTGAACACAACACAAGATGTACCTGTGGCCCGACCAACCATGCATCAACAACTCAAGGACCCCTCCGGAAAGCAGCTGTGTCAGTCTTCACCAGAGAAGGAGATGGATGCAAGCAAACAACCTGTCACGAGGACCAAAAGAGCAGAAACCCTGGTGCCAGAGGAGAGCATGAAGTACCCCGACCTGACCCTCAGAGGCCAACACCAACAAGAAGAGCGCCTCGGAAAACAATCCAGAACCGAAGAGGCCACAACAAATCGAGGAGAAGAGAAGAGAACCACCAATCCAAGAACTAGGACAACTCAACAAGCGCAAAAGCAGGTGAGACGTGAACCACGCCAGAGACAGCTCGTGAATTGGTGCTGAGGGAACACCAAAACCGAAGCAACCCGGAGCGGCTCCGCCAGCGCCGCATGACACAAGGTGACAGTATGTGGAAAGATGACGGCTCTGAACCTCCACTAGAGAAGAATAAGACCACGCCAACAAAGCGCAGCAATCTTATGAAAAGAGTATGTTGACCAGACCACACACTAGAAAGTGAAGGGACGACGATGTTTCGGTCTGTCCTGGACCATTCTCAAGTCGATTCTCAATCAACTTGAGAATCGTCCAGGATGGACCAAAATGTTGTCGTCCCTTCACTTTCTAGTGTGTGGTCTGGTCAACATATTTCAGCCACGTTATTGTGACTCATCATCTGCTCATGAAAGGACAAAAGAAAAAGGGAGGACCACCAAAAAACTCCACACTGCTGTTGAGACGAAGCACACAGGTGAGACACCATCAACGAAACCACCTGAACGCCAACAGATGATGAGAGACTCGAGGCAGAACCGAACCAGCCCCGATATGGACCAATTGAGCAAGGGATGAGGCAGAGCCATGGAAAAACCGCAGGTGCAAACACCGAGCAAGCAGAGCTGGAAACCCAAGCCATCAAGGAACCAGATGGAACCAGATGGAACGTTTGATGTACAGAAAACTTCCTAATGCTAGCGAGCTCGTCAGATGATCAGAGACACTGGTTCCAACGCGAGACTCGTGAGAAGTGACACCATGAGAACAGGAATGCGCCAACTGGCAAGGTAAGCCAGGAAACCAGGAACCCAAAACCGGAAAGCTGGGAAAGAAGCAACCCAGGCGAGCAGACACGCCCCGTCCGGGAGAAACCCCCAGGACCCTGAAAGACCAACAAGTCCGACAATGGATGACAACAAGAAGCCTCCAGCAGAGAAACGCGGAACAGCAGACACCGCAAACAGCATGGACAAAATTGTGATAAAAACGAAGAGCCAGGGCCCAGGCTGAGGCCAATGAGGAAGCGAGCACTGCGAACCAAAACGCAAAGCGAAAACAGGGACATCGCATCCCACATTAATGGCGAACGCAGTCCCAGCAGGGCAGAGCAAAGCACGTGATGCCGAGTAAGGCCCGAGGAGAACTAACTTGGACGTGAACAGCACGAAAACAAAAATGCACCGCCTGAAAGCGAACACACAAAAAAAAGAGTCCAGAGCCAGGGCCTGAAACCTAGCACCTCCCGGCCCAACAAAAAGAAACTGTAGTAACAGGAAAGGAGGAATGGAAGCTACATCCACCTGCATAAAGGGCAACCCAGAAACTGGAAGTGCCAAGCAAGAAGATGAAAACGCAGAACCATAACCGAACACAGGGGCGGTGCAAAAGCAGGGAACTGAACATGGACAAAGTCCAACCTAGCATGAACATCAGTAAAACCAAGCAGCACACACTAAAAAACACAATAAAGTGTAGAAGATAATAAGGAAAAAACGGAAAAATGCAAGAAAATGACCAGACAAAGTCCAAACACCAGCAGCCAGGGACAAGCTTGTAGAAGCAAAATGAGAAACAAAGAAGACAGACAGCAAGCGAGAATGAAATGGACATGACCTACTACATAGAGAATCCAATGGATATGGAAGGGCTCAACCAGGCACTGCATGACGGTCAAGGAATGTGTCATGAGGCAAAAAAAGACCCAGGCACGGAAAGACTAGATAAAGATCTCGAAAAACGAGGCCGTGCCACACCGTGTAACGAACAACACAGACGGACAAGGAAGGTCCCAGGGAGAAGCATGTAAGGGGGCCAAACAAAATGTCACAACCAATCCCCAACACTCATCCAAAACCCACGAACAAGCGCCTGGCTGAAAGAGACGCCAGACCGCATAAGCTCACCTTTAGAGTGTAGACATTATCGTGTCACGACACATCGTAGCTGAGAATATGCCGGGAGAATCGCTAGTGGAATAAGGTCAGAGCCGCATGTGCAGGAGGAGAATAGGGTAGAGGGGGATGGGGTGCCACACACCCATATGCAGATAAAAAAAAAACAGGCGTTCTCCCCATATTTGTAATCTAGAACACCCCCTCAGTATCTACTGGGCATGGACTGGAGAGATAGGAGGAGCGAGAGCGGCGAATCACCCGAGAGAAAAAGAATGCGGAACACCAACACTTGTGTACACCGTCCATAAAGAAAACAAACTCCCACGGCACATGTGTAACGTAACGTGTTGCAACCACCTGAACCCAACGAGCAACACTTGTGTTGCCTGCATCCGCATAGTCAGCACAGGACTGGGTAACTGAGTCACAAACAAGCAACAAAACTCGCAAGACTCCAGGTTGAAGGTGCCACTGACTCAACAGGCAGCAGACAGAGGCCAAAACAGTGAGAGTCACCCTGAGAGACAAGGGGACAGAGCAACACTCAAACTCGCACAAAGCAATGGGGGAGACTCAGGGGTCACATCCATCAGACCCATGCACCCCCTTGGGGATTCCCAGGGTCTTGAGACGGAACTCACGCTCAAGGAAGCCCAGGCAAGGTACTGCTAACCGGCGCCCAAGTCTACCAAACAACTTTCTAAGAATTGAACCCCCTGAGACGTGTAAACTCACGGGGACCAAGCAGAGGGTACCACCGGAAGAGAAATGAGTACTCAGTACACAGGGGGCAATAACCAAGGCAGACCCCCCCATACCAGGCATGCAAACAAAAAGATAAAGAAAACCCCGCGGGAGGACAGCCTACCCAGGCGGAACAGAGCCGGCCGCTATGATTGGTGAAAACAAGCTGCGCAGTACCCTGTGCCCCTTACCAGTGCAAACTGCCTCCTATTCTAAGGTGAACAAAGGCATCAGAACACCCGAGCACACAAAGAGCGGCCAAAAACCGAGCAGTAAACAGCCAAGCAGAGGCAGAACCCAAGGAACTTGTGGAAGGTGGCCCCAAGGGCAGTACTTACCGGGCACCTAGAGAAGGGAACCCTAAGCGCATGTAACCCGAGTACTGGAGAATTACTCCTGGCTCACACACTCCTATAAGACAGCCACCATGCCACAAGGCATAGAGCTGAGACCAAGTCTGAAGCCAGAGCACACGACCTCTGCTTGGTGCATCAGCCTCAGAACTGAGGTCTTGAGTAGCCGGGCACGTGGGGTCTAGGGCTCCCCCTTCACCCTCCCGGGGAGGAGGGAGCTGCGCAGACAATGGCGCGGCGACGTGGTGACATCATGCTCGTTAGCTCGTTTTTGTTTGGGCTCACTAGTTTGGCTCTCAGTAGCAATTTCTTAACTAGAATAGGGGTTTGTTTTGGGATGCTTGCCTTTCTGGGTGCCTGACCCGGTCGATGGCAGACATAGAATGCCACCAACCACATGGGAGTTTCTATAGGCCATTGCTCCTCGTGCCTCTCTGAGGGGGCCAGATAGCTAGATAGCTCTGGGGAGCCGATGGGGCTCCCCCCCCCAGAAAAAAAGGCACTGAAAGTAATGAAATGCCATATTTAACCCTTGAACGACAATAATAATATATACCACATTTGCCAGCGTAAAAGACTCACCCTTGCATAGGACGCACCCCTATTTTACAAGGATATTTTGTGGAAAAACCATTTTAGTACGTTTCATCATACATTTATTATTAAAAGGTATTTTGAAGTGCATTTTGTACCCCAACTCTTACCTCCTCTAAGATCAGCTAGGTAGTTGTTTATATTTTGGACAAAAGAATTTTTATACAGGATGTGATGATGTGTCGCCGCATCAGGCCACCAGGGCGGCCCACCAAGTGGCAGCTCACCACCAAAGTTCTAATGCATACATATTGTCAAGAACACAAATATCCATCATATACAATAAAAAAACAAATAAAACTGCATTGGAAACACATAGAACAAATAATTTAAAATATATTTGTGGCAACTAAAGGTACTTGAATGGCACCTTGAATGGCACCTGCGTAACCGCCTCTGGAAACTTTACGCACGGGGACACAGCAAACACGCCCCCCCTTTTCCACTTTCCCACAGCCAAAATAAGTTGAATTGATTAGTTTTTCTAGGGACGGCCCTGTTGGCTCTCTAGATCTATCCAGGCTGATATTAACTACAATGGAGCCTTAACCCTTAACCCTTCAATTGCGCATCGCATCATATGATGCTTTGACCGACTTGCAGTAAATTGCGCATCGCATCATGTGATGCTTTTGAGTACTACGCAAGATTTAAACGCCCCGCGGATCCACGGGGTTCACCACACCTTCATCAGGGCTCTTGTAAACAGACGCCATTTTAAAAAAAAAATCGTGGGCCAAACTCCCGG
Organism: Procambarus clarkii; assembly: GCF_040958095.1. Lineage (NCBI taxonomy): Eukaryota > Metazoa > Arthropoda > Malacostraca > Decapoda > Cambaridae > Procambarus > Procambarus clarkii. The sequence continues at coordinate 25,671,900 of NC_091209.1, forward strand.
GTGTTAGGGGCCTCAGTATTGAGTCAGCTACCAAGCCTGACGCACGCAGCATGAACTCTCAGCACTGCTGTTCAGCTTGTGACCACAGCATCGCCTAAAAATGCCATAATATACTTGTTCATGCTATTATGTAGCGATGATATTATTACAGAAGACCCCTGACTGTGATAAAACTGACCAGGGTTCTGATAATAGCAGGATTGTGGTGATATTTGGCGCTGTGCGCCATGGAGGGAGGAGTAATGCTGTGGGAGGGAGGATGGTGGCGTTGTCTTTTGAGTGTGTGTGGCCACCTTTTATTGACTGCACTCACCATACCAGCTTAGTGGTTCGCTATGGTGAACACAAATGTAGATACTTATATATAACGTGTGTATAGTGTGAGATAACAGCGAGAGTAGGAGGTTGGGAGCCGCCATTTTGGTGAGGGAGGAGCGTCGTCTGCAGGACTTACCATGTTGTTTACTGATGACCACATTGGTCTTTGGGCACCATACCAGCTTACTTGTACAAGTATGGTGAATAAAACAGGTAGATATTTATATATAATGTGTGTATATAGCATAATAACACCACAAACAGTATTGTTGTAGGAGAAATATTAGTGCGTCTGGCCTTGAGGGCGGCCGCCACCAGCTGACTGTGTGAGTAGCTACGTCTTTATGCCTTTACTCACCATACAAGCTTAGATGTACAGTTATGGTGAACAAAACATGTAAATACTTATATATAACGTCTGTATATAAAAGCAAAAACAGTATGGTGGGTGGAGAATGGTGGCAAGTCAGGTGAGGTGAGGTGAGGGAGGGAGTGGCAGCCAGTGGCAGCCAGTGGCAGCCAGTCACTGCCTGCCACTGCCACTCAGCATACCAACTTAGTGGTTCGTCATGGTGAACAAAACATGCAAATACTTATATATAACCTGTGTATATAGTGTAATAACCGACAAAGTATTTGTTCACTGTTTGATAAACATAATTGAATCAACAATATGCCCACCATATTTTTGAGTACAGCGATGATTCACTCATTTTATTATATAAATATATCACACTACACACTATTGAATAATATTACAGCAAAGAAACTACGAAAAATCAATCAGAGACATTGAAATAATTAGGTAATTATCTCTTTGTGGAAACTCTGGCCTGACAGCTCGCGATCAACAGACCGGCTGGGACACACGCTCAGTCAGCGTCTGATTTTTGCCAGAATTCCCCGCCCTATAGTGGGCAATATATGCCACTTACGATTTTTTTATTATTTTTCCCATGATCAGTGAACACAAATTAACAGGTTAGGAAGAAAAAATAATTTTTTTCTTTTTTTGGTATGCGCCTGTGGGTGTCAAATGGTATATAGCCATGCGCCATTTAAGGGTTAAATGGTGCATGGCTATATACCATTTGACACCCACAGGCGCATACAAAAAAAAAAAATATTCTTTTCTCTTCCTAACCTGTTAAGTCGTGTTCCCTGATCACAGGAAAAATAAAAAAAAAATTCAATTGTACTTACTGGCGATGTAATTGAGCCGAGAAGATGGATGATGACCTCAAAGTTTGCATGTTTGCTCATGCACTGTGCGTCCCGGAGGCGTTGCGCACAGTCTTCAAGCAGCCACAGTTGCCACGAATTTATTTTCGCGTCATTATTTACAGTGTTTACGCGTGTATTCTTCGCAATATTAGTCACTAATTATGTTGCACATAATGTCACTTGACAGTTATTGTCAATATATGTTGCACACATCGAGTATACACATGCGCACACAAACGTTTTCCATTACGGCATTATATTATGTACAGTAATCACAATGTTCATTATTTTATATGTACACACTAGCACGCACTATGTACAGGTTTTTCCACTATTATTGCACATTTAGAAATCTTGGAGTGTGTGGTAGTCGTTGAAGCAGTCGACAGCACACAATGCAACTCCACACCCTTCACACCATGTTTGCACCATTTTACGTTTTTGCTCTCTTTGTTTTGTTGTTTTACATACTACGCATGCACGTTGGCCTATTGCACGCTTTCCACCTTCTGGCAAATTCTTTAGTCTGTGTTGCTGAAAGGCATCTATGTGAGTGAGCCTGGGTGTTGCATCATGCTGCAACACTGGGTTCATGATTGGTCTTTGTATGCCAGGGACTTCTTGACCAAACTATGCTAATAACTGTGTTGCAAGTGTAAAAGCAAATGAACGGAAAACAGGGTCACGTCCAGTTTTCACCAGGTACAAATTATAGCACTTCAACATGCTTATGTCAACAAGATGGAAAAACACTTTTTTCCTCCACCTCAATGTTTTCCGCACACACTCGATAGTGCCAATCATCATGTCAGCCTTATCAATCAAACGCATGTTGATATTGTAGTCAAGAACACAATCTGGCTTATATACTGGTTCTCTCGTTACACGGTGCACCTTGCCACTGTTCAACATTGTACCCTCATGAACGGTTGTCAGCAGGTTCACTTCTCTTTTGTCTTTCCACCGTACTGAGAGTATTTCATCACATTTCCGTACCTGGCACTCACCATCTGCAAGTCCACCAACAAACACTGGCATTTCCTTTCTTCGTGGCTTTACTGTGCCAACCAACCCGGTTCTATTTTCAATCAAGAACTTAGCTAGCAATGGACTTGTACAGTCCTATCTGTGTATAGGATGTGGCCCTTGTTCATCCATGGTGCCATCAGTGACTTCACCACACTACCAGAGAAACCATGTTCGTCGTTACCAGGAATGTCTACATTGCTAGCTGAATACAGAATCATGTGTAACACATATCCTGTTTCACAGTCACACAGTACAAAGAATTTCAATCCAAATCTGTTTCGTTTGGAGGGAATATACTGTTTGAATGAAACACGTCCTTTGAATAGTATAAGGGATTCGTCAATCACTAGGTTCTGTGCTGGTACGTAAAAATCTCTGAATTTTCCAATCACCTCATTCATATAGTGACTCACTCCCCAAAGTCTATCCTCCTCAGTCAGGTCCTCATTAGTTGCAAAATGCACACACCTGAGGAGTATCTGAAATCTGTCTCTGGACATATATTTCCCATAGAAAGGTGTTGGAATAGTCAGATCTTTGCTCCAGTAATCTGTGAGAGCGTGTTTGACACAGTGTTTCATCAACATACATATTGCAAGAAACATATACATTTCACCTATATTGGTGTTTTTCCAATGTTGCAAGCGTGAAAATTCTGTTATCTCTTTTCTAATGAGATGAGCCGCATGAAGGTTCGTTTGGTGTACAATATATTCCATGAGCGGCTCATCATAGAATGCAGTAAAATAATCACATTCACTCATATCATCACCACTATCAGGGAAAAGATCTGTAATCCCAACGTCTTTATTGTCAAAGGCAGGAATTCAGGGAATTCCAGCACCATCACTCCACACTAGTACACCTGGTGTCCTGCGAGACGCAGGGGACGCAGCAGGGGCACTATGGCGAGGAAGCGATGCACCCCATGGACCAGAAGCTGAAGCCCGTCTACGCACAGTACGGCCACTACGTGCACGTGAGGTAGAGGCACGTGAACATGAGGCTCTTGGTGCCACATGTTGTTGCATGCGGTGGCGCTTGGCTGGCCGAGGCGCTGCTGACACGACAAAATCTCATCCAGTAACACCACTGGTACTGGCACCAGGCTTGGTAACACTATGTTCTGATTCCACTTCACTAAAACCAGAAAAAGAGTCACCTTCCTCTGACTCGTCACCAAAAATATCCTCAGACTCTAAATAATCACAGGAACTGTGTGGCCGAGGGAGAATTGGGGTAGACACTGGGCGAGGCGGCATGGGTGAGCGTATAGGCCTCGCCACGGGAGGCGGCTGTATCTCATATTCACTGTCCGTGCTATCAACATCGGTCAATTGTGTGTAGTCTTTATCAATATCAGTCATCAAAGTCACTTTTCTCACCATCGGAAAATAATTCACTGGTTATTTGCTCTTGGGCCTGGTCGACGACCGGGCCGCGGGGACACTAAGCCCCGGAAGCACCTCAAGGTAGCCTTGGGTGAGTGATTACGTGGGGCGTGCCCGGGAAGCGTTCGGCCGTGCGCTCGACATGGTGGCTGCTGGGTAACCAGCCCATCCTCCAAACAAAGATCCAAAAGTGATTCCATGCACCCGCCAAACCCCCTGTTTATGAATGAAAAGCGGTTTACACACGACTCACAACTGCTGACGTTCGAACATATCCGGAACAAGTAATTACCTAAGTGTAATTACCTAAGTGTGGTTACAGGATGAGAGCTACGCTCGTGGTGTCCCGTCTTCCCAGCACTCTTTGTCATATAACGCTTTGAAACTACTGACGGTCTTGGCCTCCACCACCTTCTCACTTAACTTGTTCCAACCGTCTACCACTCTATTTGCGAAGGTGAATTTTCTTATATTTCTTTGGCATCTGTGTTTAGCTAGTTTAAATCTATGACCTCTTGTTCTTGAAGTTCCAGGTCTCAGGAAGTCTTCCCTGTCGATTTTATCAATTCCTGTTACTATTTTGTACGTAGTGATCATATCACCTCTTTTTCTTCTGTCTTCTAGTTTTGGCATATTTAATGCTTCTAACCTCTCCTCGTAGCTCTTGCCCTTCAGTTCTGGGAGCCACTTAGTAGCATGTCTTTGCACCTTTTCCAGTTTGTTGATGTGCTTCTTAAGATATGGGCACCACACAACAACTGCATATTCTAGCTTTGGCCTAACAAAAGTCATGAACAATTTCTTTAGTATATCGCCATCCATGTATTTAAATGCAATTCTAAAGTTAGAAAGCATAGCATAGGCTCCTTGCACAATATTCTTTATGTGGTCCTCAGGTGATAGTTTTCTATCTAGAACCACTCCTAGATCTCTTTCTTTAACAGAATTCTTTAAAGATTTCTCACATAATATATAGGTTGTGTGGGGTCTATGTTCTCCTATTCCACATTCCATAACATGACATTTATTTACATTAAATTCCATTTGCCAAGTGGTGCTCCATATACTTATTTTGTCCAGGTCTTCTTGAAGGGCATGACAGTCATCTAAATTTCTTATCCTTCCTATTATCTTAGCATCATCAGCAAACATGTTCATATAATTCTGTATACCAACTGGTAGATCATTTATGTACACAATAAACATCACTGGTGCAAGAACTGAACCCTGTGGTACTCCACTTGTGACAATTCTCCATTCCGATACATTGCCTCTGATTACTGCCCTCATTTTTCTATCAGTCAGAAAATTTATCATCCATGTTAGAAGCTTACCTGTCACCCCTCCAATATTTTCCAGTTTCCAGAACAACCTCTTATGTGGAACTCTGTCGAAAGCCTTTTTTAGGTCCAGATAGATGCAGTCAACCCAACCATCTCTTTCCTGTAATATCTCTGTGGCTCGATCATAGAAACTGAGTAAATTCGATACACAGGATCTTCCAGATCGAAAACCATACTGTCTGTCTGATATTATATCATTTCTCTCCAGGTGTTCTACCCATTTAGTTTTGATTAGCTTTTCCAATACTTTCACTATTACACTTGTCAATGATACAGGTCTATAATTGAGGGGGTCTTCCCTGCTGCCACTTTTGTAGATTGAAACTATGTTAGCCTGTTTCCACACGTCTGCTACGATTCCTGTACACAGGGATGCCTGAAAGATCAGGTGAAGTGGAATGAAGTGTTTCACTGACGAATTTTGTTCGAATCACAACGCTATAAATGCTTCACCCATGTTCTACAAATACAAATAATTGCCAACAGAGCCTAAACACCTAACCTAACCTATGCCTATATATGCACAATATGCTAATATATTATAATATTAATTTATACTTGAGAAAATTCCCGTTTTTAATGAACAGCATATTAAAATTTATGAATGCGTCTGTGGGGTCGACCGCTGGATGTAATGGACTTGAGTCGAGGACGGGTTGGGGTAACTGAGGCCTCCCAAGCGATGGTAGCGTGAGCTGGATTTTTTTCAAAATGACGGCTGTTTACTATAGCCCCTGGCCAGCGTATGGGGACCCCCTCTACCCCGCGGGCCTTTCAAATCATGCTCGATATGCCCGTGCATCATATGATGCGATGCACAATTTACTGCAAGTTGGGCAAAGCATCATATGATGTGATGCGCAATTGAAGGGTTAATATACTTTACTTGTTGTGTGGACCATTCTGGTTTGTGTTTGGTTCATATGGTTCACTTGTTGTGTGGTCCACTTGTGTGATCCAACTTGGCTTATGAAGGAATTATTAATTGTAGATAGAATGAGACAGTTTTCCACTACTCTGTGAACTGTCCCAACATCGTAAGCTTGTGGACCACTTGTGGTCCACTTGTGTGGCCCACATGTGTGGTCCACTTGTGTGATCCAACTTGTCATATGAAGGAATTATTAATTGTAACCTGTGATGGAATGGGAAAGTTTTCCACCACTCTGTGAACTCTGTCTCGACATCGTAAGCAAATCCAAACATCCCTCGCTTTGGCAATATATATATATATATATATATATATATATATATATATATATATATATATATATATATATATATATTAGTATATTTTGGTAGCAGTCTTTCCTGTAGACATATATTATTAAATATGACCGAAAAAGTAAGATTAATAATTCCAACACAAATTTTCTCAATCTTTCGTACATTTCTTTTCACTGTTGGAGGTAATTCAAAAATCAATTCTCCAAAATTCATTTTTATTTCTAGTCTGACACAACACTTGAGCGCGTTTCGTAAAACTTATTACATTTTCAAAGACTTTACACATACACAACTGAATAGAACTTACATATCTCCGATTTGTTTATATCTACATTTGAGTGAGGTGGATGGGGTGAGGTGGTATTTAATAGGGTATTAATTTCATCAACACAAGACAGAACACGAAACAATGGGTATTGAAATGGAAGTGATTGTAGAAAGCCTATTGGTCCATATTTCTTGATGCTTCTATATTGGAGCGGAGTCTTGAGGTGGGTAGAATATAGTTGTGCAATAATTGGCTGTTGATTGCTGGTGTTGTTGACTTCTTGATGTGTAGTGCCTCGCAAACGTCAAGCCGCCTGCTATCGCTGTATCTATCGATGATTTCTGTGTTGTTTACTAGGATTTCTCTGGCGATGGTTTGGTTGTGGGAAGAGATTATATGTTCCTTAATGGAGCCCTCGGGGGCCTCGTAGCCTGGTGGATAGCGCGCAGGATTCGTAATTCTGTGCCGCGGGTTCGATTCCCGCACGAGGCAGAAACAAATGGGCAAAAGTTTCTTTCACCCTGAATGCCCCTGTTACCTAGCAGTAAATAGGTACCTGGGAGTTAGTCAGCTGGCTTCCTGGGGGTGGAGGCCTGGTCGAGGACCGGGCCGCGGGGACACTAAAGCCCCGAAATCATCTCAAGAAGATAAGCCCTGTTGCTTATGCATCGTTAAACGCCTAGAAAGAGATGTTGTTGTCTTGCCTATATACTGGGTTTTTTGGAGCTTACAGTCCCCAAGTGGGCATTTGAAGGCATAGACGACGTTAGTCTCTTTTAAAGCGTTCTGTTTTGTGTCTGGAGAGTTTCTCATGAGTAGGCTGGCCGTTTTTCTGGTTTTATAGTAAATCGTCAGTTGTATCCTCTGATTTTTGTCTGTAGGGATAACGTTTCTATTAACAATATCTTTCAGGACCCTTTCCTCCGTTTTATGAGCTGTGGAAAAGAAGTTCCTGTAAAATAGTCTAATAGGGGGTATAGGTGTTGTGTTAGTTGTCTCTTCAGAGGTTGCATGGCTTTTCACTTTCCTTCTTATGATGTCTTCTTCTTATGCTAAAAATGAATTTTGGAGAATTAATTTTTGATTTACCTCCAACAGTGAAGCGTAATGTACGAAAGATTGAGAAAATTCGTGTTAGAATTATTAATCTTACTTTTTCGGTCATATTTAATAATATATATATATATATATATATATATATATATATATTATATATATATATATATATATATATATATATTATATAAAAAGTTTGTGAGGGTACCACCTCTGGTGCCAATGTGGGGACCCATAGCCTCGGAGAAGAAGAAAAAAAGTATTCAGAGGAGACCTTGTGGTTTCTCACTGAACACTAATATTATCTTCTCCTACCACCCCCATTCTTTTGTATGTACACATATATATTTACTTTATTTGAACTTTGTTACAAAAAAGGAGTTACATATGGGTTACAAAGATGGTTGTCATAGGTTGTCGAGTTCCTCCAGCTCCTCAGATGGCGGGCAGGAACCCTGGATGCAGTGCGCATTTCCCCTCTGTATCGCCAGACTGAGGCGCTGGAAAAGAAACCTTGCAGCTCTCGGATCCCTTGTTGTTTCAATGAGCCTAGAACCCAGTTCCTTCAAAAAACTGGTAGCACTTTTACCCCAGGTGCAGAGTGTCTCAGAAGCAATGGGGACAAAATTGTAGGGTGATCCAGTTCTCTATACTTACGGGATTTGGCTGCTTCCCTGTGGGTGGCAGCGCCACCTGGTTGTGCAACACTGAGGTTAATGTAGGTGTTAGCCAGGGTTGATACGCACGTGTAGTCCCATACCAACTGCTTGCCATTCTTCCAGGGGTTCACTGTGATACCATCCGGGCGACCAATAAGAGCATCAGAGTTACGGGGCGTTAGGTAACGGGGCTCTCTTTCAGCTGGGCATCCAGCTGTGGTGAGGCTCCTCTTGATGATGTCGTTAACTTCACTGTGCCTCGAGTGCCATCCCCCTGTGCTTTGACAGAGTAGGCCATGGTGGCCGTACCTGTCAGCCACTGCCTCGCCGCAAATACACCTATATCTGGTGTGGATTGGGGCAGCAAGGCGGAGGGCCACAGCAATTCGGAGGGCGTGTGGTGTGAGACGCGTGCCAGTTGCCGACATTGGGGTTGCTAACAGGAAATCCCCTGCATGTGGTGCTGCTACTGCTGTGAGGCGAGCAATGTCGTGTTGTGTTGTTGCAGCACCAAGGCACTCTGCAGCAACTTGGTCTACAATGGGACCATCCCAGCTGGATTGCTTGTGGGCTTTTGGGGATGGTGGTTGAGGTGATTGGCCTGCACGAGAGGCCCACTCTGTGGCACAGCGTGTAAAATTGGGATCATGTACACCTGCCAGCTGATGTAAGTGGGCAGGTAGAATTTCCTTCACATGGTCGTCGGATGCTGATAAGGAGGACAGGAAGGCTGGAACAGCGATTTGCGTTGCTGTTCGAACTCCGAGGCCCCCAAGTCTTACGGGAAGAGAGGCTTGTTTCCACTGTAGGTCATCGAGAGAGAGGTTAAGGGCTTTTTCTAGCATTGATTTCAGTAACCGGTCATACTCACTTAGTTTTTGGCTACTGTAAGATGGTGAACACCTCAGAAAGTAGGTTAACCTGGGGAGGGACAGACATCTGGTGATGAGGTAGAGTGCATCATGAGCATCAATATCCTCAATGCTCCCATCCATCCTCTTAACCCTCAAACCGCGCATATCATATATAAATGATATCAGTGACAAAACCAAAACCGCGCACATCATTTATATATGATTTCGTGTCTAGCGCTATAATTTAAACTCCCCGCCTGGGATAGGGGCAGCTATAGTACAGCCACGACCGATAGTTGCCAGATGCCACCTAGAAAAAAAATCCAGGCCAACATTCTTGGGTGTGAGAGAGTCAGTATTGAGCAAGCCACCAAGGCTGGCGCACGCAGCACGAGCTCACAGCACCGCTGTTCAGCTTGTGACCACAGCATCGCCTACAAATACCATAATATATATGATACTGCTATTATTTAGCAGTGAGAGTATTACTTAAGCCCCCTGACTGTGATAAAACTGACCAGAATTCTGATAATAGCAGGATTGTGCTGATATTTAGCGCTGTGCTCCATGGAGGGAGGCGTAAGGCTGTGCGAGGGAGGGTTGTGGCGTCGTCTTCTGACTGTGTGTGGCCACCATTTATTGACTGCACTCACCATACCGGCTTAGTGGTTCGATATGGTGAACACAAATGTAGATACTTATATATAACGTGTGTATATAGGGTATAAACAGCAAGAGGAGTAGGTTGGGAGCCGCCATTTTGGTGAGGGCGGTGGCGTCGTCTGCACGACTTATCATGTTGTTTACTGGTGCCCACAATAGTCTTTGGGCACCATACCAGCTTATTTGTTCAGGTATGGTGAATAAAACAGGTAGATACTTATATATAATATGTGTATATAGCGTAATAACACCACAAACAGTATTGTTGAAGGACAAATATTAGTTCGTCTGGCCTTGAGGGCGGCCGCCGATCAGCTGACTGTGTGAGTAGCTACGTCTTTGTGGCCTTTACTCACCATACAAGCTTAGATGTACAGTTATGGTGAACAAAACATGTAAATACGTATATATAACGTCTGTGTATAGTGAATAAATACAGAAAGAGTATTGTAGGAGGTGAATGAGGGTGAGTGAGGTGGTGTTGAAGGAGTGAGTGGCTCACTGGTGTTTAGCGGTCACTCCTCGTTGCTTTTTGACTCACAAGACCAACTTAGTAGTTTGTTATGGTGTACAAAACATGCAAATACTTATATATAACCTGTGTATATAGTGTAACAACAGCAAAACTATTTGTTTATTGTTTTATGAACATAATAATTGAATCACTAATATGCACACCATAATTTTGAGTACAGCGATGGTTCACACATTTTATAATATAAATATACCACAATTCACTGTATGGAATAATATTACTGCAAAAAAACTAAGAAAAAATCAGAGACATTTGAATAATTAGGTAATAATATGTTTGTGGCAACTGCCGTCTGACAGCTCGGGCGGAGTAGACCTCATCTGGCGAAGGCTTTGCCAACGCCCCTTTTTTGCCACACTTCCCTACCCTATTGCGGCTAAAATATGCCACCTACGATTTTTTTGTTATTTTTTCCGTGATCAGGGAACAAAAATGAACACTTCTATAAGACGAAAGAATTTTTTGGAATTTTTTTTTTTGTTGCGCCTGTGGGTGTGAATTCCATTTGGGCCCCTAGCGGTTTGAGGGTTAAGGTCGGCGATTTTCTTATCAAGGACCTCATCGATGGCTTTCAACCCCAGGGGAGCTCCTAGGAGTGTGCTGTCTTCAGGTTTAGTTTTATGGATATTTGGCAGAAGACCCTCTATTCTCTCTACGATGCCCTGGTTGGAACATATTATTTCACATTTAGAAGGGTTCAGGGTGAGGCCTAAAACTGCACCTTGCTCCTGGATTTTTCTGATGTCCTCCAGGAGGGAGTCTTGGGAACCAGCTAGGGTATCATCATCCAAGAACCAGACGTTAAGCTCGCTGGACAGGACCTCTGTGACTTGTTTGATGACTAAGCAGAAAAGGAGAGGAGCAAGGGGGTCACCCTGTTGGACGCCTTCTCGCGAGTCAATTTCATGTTCGCCAAAAAGTAGCTTAAGATCCATACTGTAGCATGAATGTACAAAAGGGTAGAGGGAAGGGAAATGACTATGAACCGCACGGAGTACAGCATCCCTCCGCACCAAATTGAAGGCATTTTTTAAATCTAGCTTGATAAGGGCCTTTTTGTCTGTGATGTTGGCGATGAAGGCTCGAGCTGCATGGGCTGCCGCCTCACACCCTTGTGGAATGCCAAACCCGAGCTGTTTCGGCTTCAGCATGTTGGCCGCTGCATCACTAACTGTTCTTGCAGCTGCCTTTGCGACGAGACGCCGGAGAGAATTGCCCACAGCTATTGGCCTGATCCCTCCATCCTTTTTCTTTAGAGCACAGAGAGATGCTCCAAAAAAGATAGGTCTTATGGACGCTGGTATGTTACCAGCTAGACATGTGTTGGTGAATCTGGTTAGTTCCACCAAGAGGTTCTTTGCAATGTCACCCAGTGCAGGGTTGAGCATTTGCTTGAGGTGGTTGGGTTTTAGTCCTGTGAACCCACCTGCTGATCCTGTAGGGAAGGACATGGCTGCTTTATGGACCACAGATTCAGCCACCCAGAGAGGTTCTGCTCCGGTAGCCCCCACTTGTACAATGTCGTCCTCACGCGGAGCCCTGGGTGGGTGTTTCTCCCTTAGGGCTTGAGCTGTTGCGGCATCTCTGTCGGCAATTGAGTCCTCACTGGTGATGACTCGTATTGCGCCAATAGTGTTTCCTTCTTCTATTTTCTTGGTGACTGATGTTCTGATTTTTGATGTCTCGGATATGCCACTGTTGCTCTTCCTGCCGTGGGTGTTTCTCGCGCGAGTGGGAAGGCGCACCTGGTTGTCCTCCCTGGGAAAATCATTTATAGCTTTGATGACTGAGGCAGCTAAGGTTTTGTCTCTCCTTGCAGGGGTGGCTAGACATATGTTGCCAAACATTAGGAGGTTGTGCCATGCTTGGGTCGTTCCAGGAGAGTCGTTGACCTTTCTCGGGAGGGCAGATAATTTGGCTGCTGCATGGGGGCGGGCTGCTTTAGGGATGTGTTGCAAGGTTCTGGCCGATGTTGCTTTGATAGCTTCTAATAAATTTTCTGTGGGAAAGAAGGTCTGGGAGGTGTTTTGTCTTACGGGCGGTGTGGGCTGTTGATTGGTGTTCTCCCCGGGAGGGCGCCCAGAACCCAAACACCTGGCTCTGTTGTGGTAATGAAGGCGCACATTATCGTCACTCAACCGGATATAGCATACCCGGTCACACGTCTGACATCTACCTTGTCTACCCCTGCTTGAGGGGGCATATCAGTATAAATTAAAAGTTGTTCAATTTGTTTATAAATATTTTTATGAAATGGTTATAGAAAGGGCTGCAACTGGTCCAAGTTTCACCATCACACCCTAAACAGAAAAGGAGAAAAAAAATACACAACGTATTATGCAACGAATGTTCAACATTCTCAAATAATCTCAGGGAACACATGTGTCAACTAAAATGTCTACTATGTGCTGTAGAAGCACAAACTCTTGTAATAATTGTAATATGTATGTGCAATATATTTATATGTAAAATTTTTTGTTTTTTTCTTTTTTCTTTTTTTTTGGCCATTTTTTTTTTCTCGTTTGTTATCAAGGGATTTGCATGAAACTTGCACACCTTGCTCAATGGATGCTTATCTGCAAGGGTGCCAATTATGAACGAAATCTGTCGAAGTCAAGCTCAGCTACAGGTGGCCGAACTTGGATCTTTATTTTACTCTGGAAAGTAATTTACACCTTCAAAGTACTTCAGAGCTTTCATTTATTAATCAATTTACATGCAAATTACACCTTATATGTAGAGTTTGTGCTTCTACAAACCTATTGAGACATTTTAGTCCAAAGTCCATTTGTTGATTTTATAAAAAATTATAAACATCATATATTGCATATTTTTGGAAGGATAACTTTGAATAATTATATTATTGCACTAAACACTTTTTTGATAAAACTGATCACTACAATCCTTTATTATGTGCTACATTTAATATCTGAGTGTTATAGAAATGATTTTAGTTGACACATGTGTTCCCTGAAACTATTTGAAAATGTTGAAAATTCGTTGCATAATACGTTGTGTATTTTTTTTCTCCTTTTCTGTTCAGGGTGTGATGCTGAAACTTGGACCAGTTGCAGCCCTTTCTATAACCATTTCATAAATAAATTTATAAACAAATTGAACAATTTTTACGAAACCCGTAATAAGCCCCCTTGATGGCTATTATTATATATATATATTATTATATATATATATATATATATATATATATATATATATATATATATATATATGTCGTACCTAGTAGCCAGAACGCACTTCTCGGCCTACTATACAAGGCCCGATTTGCCTAATAAGCCAAGTTTTCCTGAATTAATATATTTTCTCTAATTTATTTCTTATCAAATGATAAAGCTACCCATTTCATTATGTACGAGGTCAATTTTTTTTATTGGAGTTAAAATTAACGTAGATATATGACTGAACCTAACCAACCCTACCTAACCTAACCTAACCTATTTTTATAGGTTAGATTAGGTTAGGTAGCCGAAAAAGTTAGGTTAGGTTAGGTTAGGTAGGGTAGGTAGTCGAAAAAACATTATTTCATGAAAACTTGGCTTATTAGGCAAATCGGGCCTCGCATAGTAGGCTGAGAAGTGCGTTCTGGCTACTAAGTACGACATATATATATATATATATATATATATATATATATATATATATATATATATATATCGTACCTAGTAGCCAGAAGGCACTTCTCAGCCTACTATGCAAGGCCCGATTTGCCTAATAAGCCAAGTTTTCATGAATTAGTTGTTTTTCATCTACCTAACCTACCTAACCTAACTTTTTCGGCTACCTAACCTAACCTAACCTATAAAGATAGGTTAGGTTAGGTTAGGTAGGGTTGGTTAGGTTCGGTCATATATCTACGTTAATTTTAACTCCAATAAAAAAAAATTGACCTCATTCATAATGAAATGGGTAGCTTTATCATTTCATAAGAAAAAAATTAGAGAAAATATATTAATTCAGGAAAACTTGGCTTATTAGGCAAATCGGGCCTTGCATAGTAGGCCAAAAAGTGCGTTCTGGCTACTAGGTACGACATTATATATATATATATATATATATATATATATATATATATATATATATATATATATATATATATATATATATATATATATATATATATATATATATATATATATATTTTATATATATATATATATATATATATATATGCAATAATGATCACAAAAACACTGATCCAAGTATGCAGAATAACCACATGTGAAAAATAGAAAATGCTTAACGCGTTTTCGGCTAATTCGCCTTCATCAGAGCAAAATAGAATGAAGGTAAGAAAACATTGCTGATCAGACCTTTATATCCGCCTGGGCAGATCACCTGACCACCAAGAATAAGTGGAGGACAGGAATTATAAGAAAGAAGGTAACTGCAGAAGGCCTATTGGCCCATATGAGGCAGCTCCTATTAATATCTCCAAGTGCCATACGTGTTAAATGATTGCTATATTGTTTTGACGTGCTATATTGAGGCTTAAATAGGTATCCAACTTGTACATACCGGGCTCACATTAAGGCTGTTGTTACAATGTTTGATCAGAGCAGACTCGATCACGTTTCGTTCAACAAAATCCTTACTTTTAACAACACATTTTGTTGAACGAAACGTGATCGAGTCTGCTCTGATCAAAAATTGTAACAACAGCCTTAATGTGAGCCCCGGTATGTACAAGTTGGATCGATCCCATGCTGAATCTAGTGGTTATGCTCCCTAAACGTTAGGTCATTGGACATCATTATTCCCAAATCTTAGACATGCTATTTTCCTACTAGAGGCAGATTCGATTGTGTTTTGTACCCTGTATTATGTTTAAGATCCTCCTTTTTGCCGTATCTGAGTACCTGGACTTTATCACCGTTAAACATCATGTTATTTTCTGCTGCCCAATCAAAAACTTTGTTAATATCTGTTTGTAGTTTATCAATGTCTTCAGCAGAGGTAATTTTCATGCTGATTTTTGTATCATCTGCAAAGGATGACACGAAGCTGTGACTTATGTTTTTGTTTATATCTGATATGAGAATAAGGAACAGCAGTGGTGCAAGGACTGTACCTTGAGGTACAGAGCTTTTAACTGCGCTCGGACTCGATTTTACTTGATTGACTGTTACTCTTTGTGTTCTGTTCGACAGGAAATTGAGTATCCAGTGTCCTACTTTACCAGTTATACCCATTGACCTCATTTTGTGTGCAATCACTCCATGGTCACATTTGTTGAATGCCTTTGCAAAATCTGTGTATACGACATCTGCATTATGTTTTTCCTCTAATGCCTCAGTGATTTTGTCATAGTGGTCAAGTAGCTGCGAGAGGCATGATCTTCCTGCTCTAAATCCATGTTGGCCTGGATTGTGGAGATCATTGGTTTCCATGAATCTAGTGACCTGACTCAGGATCACTCTCTCAAATACTTTTATTATGTGGGATGTTAGTGCAACTGGTCTATAATTCTTTGCCAATGCTTTGCTACCACCCTTGTGTAGAGGGGCAATGTCTGCTGCTTTAAGCGCATCCGGTATCTCCCCTGTGTCCAAGCTCTTCCTCCACACTATACTGAGTGCCTGTGCTACTGGCACTTTGCAATTCTTTATAAATATTGAATTCCATGAGTCTGGACCCAGGGCTGAGTGCATGGGCATATTGTTAATTTCTCTTTCAAAATCTGCCATGCTCGTGTTGATATCAGTTATATTTACAGGTGTTTGAGTATCATTCATAAAGAAATTGTCCGAATCTTCCACTTTCATGCTGAGTATCGGAGTGCTAAACATGTCCTCATATTTGAGGACATGTTTAGCATATGACCGCGCTCTTTATTGCAATGAGAGGCACCTTGGGGTGGTGCAGCGCTCTCTTTCTGGTAACTTTCATCTTGTCGGCGGGTGGAGTGTGCCGCTGTTTTTTACATTACATGCATATATTCCTGTTGGGAATTCTATTACGAACACATTGATACCAAAATGAAAGACCTAGAACGAGAACTGAGGTGACCAAAGTGAAAGGAGTGCACACATTTTATCGGTCCTGCGCGCTCCCGGGTAACATGCTCTCACTTTCTCTGTTTGTTGCGGATAGTACGCTGGGTATTTGGACTTCATATGCCTTTAGTCCTGTAGAGAATTCTATTTATTTATTTATTTATGCATATACAAGAATGTACATAAGGAATGTGAGGATACAAATATGGTAATTACAGTCTTGTAAAGCCACTAGCACGCGCAGCGTTTCGGGCAGGTCCTTAATCTAAGAAAATTTTAAGGAGGTAAATACTTGCAAAATTTATAGACAAAAAAATGATAACAGATTACATGAAATGAGAGAAAATTGTAGGTACAGTATATTAAAGCACATAGGTAGCTAAGATTGATTGCAATGACAGCTTAAAATGGTAGTTAACAACAAATTGGTAGGCACAATACAGCAGAAACAATATAAGATTGATTGCAATGACAGCTTGAATGGTAGTTGACAAAAATTGGTAGTCACAATACAGCATATGGCTAGCACATAAAAGAAGACAGCAATGAACACAATGATAAGGTTGTTTGATATTACATAAAAATTAGGAGATTGGGTAACACTAGGTACAGAGCAAATTTAAAGCTCAGTGTAGGAAACTAAGAAGATGAAGTTAGGTACTTTTTGGTTTTGCTTTTAAATAAGGCAAAAGTTTTACAGTTTTTCAATTCACTAGGGAGTGAGTTCCATAGACTAGGTCCCTTAATTTGCATAGTGTTTACACAGATTAAGTTTGACCCTGGGGATATCAAAGAGATATTTATTTCTGGTGTGGTGATAATGGGTCCTATTACATCTGTCCAGGGAGAGTTTCAGAGCATGGTTTGCATTTAAGAACAGGGTTTTGTAAATGTAGTTGACACAAGAGAATGTGTGGAGGGAGTTAATATTTAGCAAGTTTAGGGATTTAAACAAGGGAGCTGAGTGTTGTCTGAAAGCAGAGTTAGTTATAATTCTGATAGCAGATTTTTGCTGTGTGATGATGGACTTAAGGTGGTTTGCAGTGGTAGACCCCCATGCACAGATACCATAATTAAGATAGGGGTAGATTAGTGCATAATATAGTGAGAGGATAGCAGAGTTAGGAACATAATATCTGATTTTGGAGAGTATACCAACTGTCTTAGAGACTTTCTTAGTTATGTGTTGAATGTGGGTGCTGAAGTTGAGTCTCTTGTCTAGGAATAGGCCAAGAAACTTGCCATCATTTTTATTACTGATGTTAATGTTGTCTATCTGTAGCTGAATTGCATTTGATGATTTGCTTCCAAATAAGATGTAGTAAGTCTTTTCGATGTTTAATGTTAGTTTGTTCGTTGACATCCATAAGTGGACTTTTTTTAATTCATTATTCACAACATTATTTAGTGTATGTGGGTTGAGGTTTGAGTAGATAAGGGTAGTATCGTCAGCAAACAATATAGGTTTGAGAATATTAGAGACATTAGGCAGATCGTTTATATATATAAGAAATAGAAGAGGTCCTAAGATGCTGCCCTGTGGCACTCCAACGGTAATTGGTAGAGTGGAAGAAGTTGTATCATTGATGGTTACATATTGGTGTCTGTCACTAAGATAGGATCGGATGTAGTCAAGGGCAAGGCCTCGGATTCCATAATGCTGGAGTTTAAGTAAGAGGTAGTTGTGATTAACAGTATCAAAGGCTTTTCTTAGGTCAATGAAGAGTCCAATCGGAAACTCATTTTTGTCAAGGGCTGAGTAGATAATGTCAAGGAGACTAATGATTGCATCATTGGTGCTCTTTTGGGACCGGAAGCCAAACTGGCAGGGGCTGAGTATGTCGAATTTTATGAGGTAGGAATAGAGCTGTTTGTAAATAATTTTTTCAAATACTTTTGATAGAGTGGGTAGATTTGATATTGGTCTATAATTGTTTATGTCCGCCGGATTGCCTCCTTTATGGACTGGCGTTACTCTTACTTTTTTGAGGATATCAGGGAAGGTGTGATACTCTATAGATTTGTTGAACAGTAGTGCTATGGGTGGGGCAAGGGCATGGGAGGCTCTCTTGTACACAATGGACGGAATTTCACTGGTGTTCCCTGCCTTGGTTTTTAGAGAATGTATGATGGACACAACATCTGCCGGGCTGATTGGTGAAAGGAGAAGAGAGTTTGGATAGCTGCCTGAGAGATATGTGTTAATATGTGTCTGAGTCTGTGGGATTTTACTGGCAAGATTAGCACCAACCGATGAAAAGAAACTATTAAATTCATATGCCATTTCTAAATCAGTTGACGGTATATCCCCATCCTTGTAGAGTTTTATTTGGTTATGTGAGTGTTGTTTAGTTCCTAGGATACTAGAGATAGTTTTCCAAGTGCTTTTCATGTTGCCTTTTGCTTCATTGAATCTATTCACATAATATGCAAGTTTTGCCTTTCTTATGATACTGGTAAGCATTGATGAGTACCTTTTAGCTACTTCCTTGGAAACTAGGCCAATCCTAACTTTCTTTTCATATTCATGTTTCTTGTTGATTGAGTTGAGAATGCCACTTGTGAGCCATGGATTGTTTAATCTTTTGTCAGTTACTTGCTTGGTAAGACGAGGACAATGAAGGTTGTAGAGGCTTAGAGTTTTGGAGATGAAGAGGTTAGCTAATGAATTTATATCATGGGTATTATTGAATTCAGAATCCCAGTTAATATTGTAAAGTGCCTCTGTAAGATTGTCTAAAGCTGATTCACTGTGTAGCCTAAATGAAAGTTTCTTGCTTTTTGGTGGTGTTATGTCCATGTTCGCTATGAGAAAGGTAGGATAGTGGTCAGTTGTTCTGTCGTAGATTATACCAGATACAAGGGGAGCTGTTATGTTTGTCCATATGTGGTCCAAGGTAGTGGCTGATGTTTGAGTGACTCGGGTAGGTTCGGTGATTGTGGGGATTAGCATACAGGAGTTCATGCTGTTAAGGAAATAGTCAACTTGAGAGCAATTTTGTTGACCCAGGTCAATATTAAAATCTCCTCCCAGAATGATGTGGTTTTTGTTGAGATTGTTGTTTATAATAAGATTCCTTAGGTTGTCCGAGAAAGAAGCTATGTTAGTATTGGGAAATCTATAGATGGCTCCAATAGTCAAAGAGGATTTAAGGGATTTAATTGTAAACTGAGCAAAAGTATATTCACAGTAGTCATCTCTGTCACTAATAACACTGTTGCAGATAAATGTATCTCGGTAATATATAGCTGTGCCACCACCTTTTTCATTAGGCCTACAGTTATGAAATCACAATTTCACAATCACAAATCACAATATTGCAAACACAATGATACCAAATTGAAAAACCTAGGACGAGAATTGAGGTAACAAAGTTGAAAAGATTATACACTTTTCAGAATTACCGCGCGCTCCCGTGGAATGCCCAAACCCACCAAGGGTACTGTGACGCATGTGCGCCCAGAGCATCAAAGTGTTAAGGCATCTAGAAGCAACAATGCCTTAACCTCACTGGTCTTTATTCCACATTTGTTGATCTGGAATTCTCTAACTTCTTTGCAAAAGTGGTTTTCAAACCAGTCCGTAAATATTGTTTGATTAAACCATGATTTCTTAGAACTGCAATATATTACAGGTAGTGCCTGCATTATATTTTTTAAGGCTCGAGGATTTTTAGACTTGCCTACCACGGCACATTTTGTCCTGTGAGAGGCATCAGCATTAGCACAGAGCAAGACTGAGAGTCGTTCCTTGCTTATCTTTCGTCCAGGAATATTTTCCTGCATCCTACTGGTTAAGGATGTACTTGGTACAGCTCGCCACATAAACCCAGTCTCATCAGCATTATATACTTGATATTTGCTTAAATTATTACTGACGATGTACTCATTTAATTTAGCCTTGAATGAATCAACATTAGTGGGATCAGCACATGATGAATCACTAGAAATTTTTTTGGTGTTTCAAATGTTATGCCGAGCCTTAAATCTTCCAATATCACTTACACTGAAATCTTTTATACCTAATTGAATGGCAAGTTTTCTTGCTGCAACTTTAAGCTCTTCAAATCTTATTGCGATGCCAATTGTGCGGTGCTGAATAAACCACTTAAACACTGCAGCATCCAATTGTGGATACTGACCAGACTTTACTGTTTTTCTCGAACATGCAGCACCAGAAGCAGCACACTCTGAGGAAGGCACACAAACATTCATACCAAAACAGAGATGCAGGGCCAGAAAACAGGATTGGTTCGACAGAAATTGTGAGAGGGCAAGAGACCAAAAGACACAAAAATGGAATCAGCATAGGAAGAGGCCAAACCCCCAAACATACCAGCGATACAAAGATGCGAGAAACAACTATACAGCAGTAAGGAGAGAGGCAGAAAGAAATTTTGAAAAAGGGATAGCAGATAAATGTAAAACAGAACCGGGCTTATTCTTCAAATTCATAAACAACAAATTGCAGGTAAAGGATAATATCCAGAGGTTGAAAATGGGAAACAGATTCACGGAAAATGAAAAGGAAATGTGTGAAACATTAAATGAAAAGTTCCAAAGTGTGTTTGTACAAAATGAAATCTTCAGAGAACCAGACACAATAAGAATTCCAGAGAACAACATAGAGCGGATAGAGGTGTCTAGAGATGAAGTGGAAAATATGCTAAAGGAGCTCAGGAAGAACAAAGCAGCTGGCCCAGATGGCGTTTCACCATGGGTTCTGAGAGAATGTGCATCTAAGCTCAGCATTCCACTTCACCTGATCTTTCAGGCATCCCTGTGTACAGAAATCGTAGCAGACGTGTGGAAACAGGCTAACATAGTTCCAATCTACAAAAGTGGCAGCAGGGAAGACCCCTCAATTATAGACCTGTATCATTGACAAGTGTAATAGTGAAAGGATTGGAAAAGCTAATCAAAACTAAATGGGTAGAACACCTGGAGAGAAATGATATATCAGACAGACAGTATGGTTTTCGATCTGGAAGATCCTGTGTATCGAATTTACTCAGTTTCTATGATCGAGCCACAGAGATATTACAGGAAAGAAATGGTTGGGTTGACTGCATCTATCTGGACCTAAAAAAGGCTTTCGACAGAGTTTCACATAAGAGGTTGTTCTGGAAACTGGAAAATATTGGAGGGGTGACAGGTAAGCTTCTAACATGGATGAAAAATTTTCTGACTGATAGAAAAATGAGGGCAGTAATCAGAGGCAATGTATCGGAATGGAGAAATGTCACACCCGGAGTACCACAGGGTTCAGTTCTTGCACCAGTGATGTTTATTGTGTACATAAATGATCTACCAGTTGGTATACAGAATTATATGAACATGTTTGCTGATGATGCTAAGATAATAGGAAGGATAAGAAATTTAGATGATTGTCATGCCCTTCAAGAAGACCTGGACAAAATAAGTATATGGAGCACCACCTGGCAAATGGAATTTAATGTTAATAAATGTGATGTTATGGAATGTGGAATAGGAGAACATAGACCCCATACAACCTATATATTATGTGAGAAATCTTTAAAGAATTCTGATAAAGAAAGAGATCTAGGGGTGGTTCTAGATAGAAAACTATCACCTGAGGACCACATAAAGAATATTGTGCAAGGAGCCTATGCGATGCTTTCTAACTTCAGAATTGCATTTAAATACATGGATGGTGATATACTAAAGAAATTGTTCATGACTTTTGTTAGGCCAAAGCTAGAATATGCAGTTGTTGTGTGGTGCCCATATCTTAAGAAGCACATCAACAAACTGGAAAAGGTGCAAAGACATGCTACGAAGTGGCTCCCAGAACTGAAGGGCAAGAGCTATGAGGAGAGGTTGGAAGCATTAAACATGCCAAAACTAGAAGACAGAAGAAAAAGAGGTGATATGATCACTACATACAAAATAGTAACAGGAATTGATAAAATCGACAGGGAAGATTTCCTGAGACCTGGCACTTCAAGAACAAGAGGTCATAGATTTAAACTAGCTAAACACAGATGCCGAAGAAATATAAGAAAATTCACCTTCGCAAATAGAGTGGTAGATGGTTGGAACAAGTTAAGTGAGAAGGTGGTGGAGGCCAAGACCGTCAGTAGTTTCAAAGCGTTATATGACAAAGAGTGCTGGGAAGACGGGACACCACGAGCGTAGCTCTCATCCTGTAACTACACTTAGGTAATTATTCTGTTGTGCTCACATATTTTAATTGACTCTGCTGCTGCTCGTGCATGAGAATATCCTTTATCGAGTTTTTTAACCCTTAAATGGCGCATAGCTATATACCACTTGACACCCACAGGCGCATACAAAAAAAAAAAAAAAAAAAAATAATTATATTTTCTTCCTAACCTGTTAATTTGTGTTCACTGATCACGGGAAAAATAATAAAAAAATCGTAAGTAACATATATTGCCCGCTATAGGGCGGGGACTTCTGGCAAAAAATAGGCGCTGACTCGGCATGTGTCCCAGGCGGTCTGTTGATCGCCAGCTGTCAGGCCGGAGTTGCCACAAAGAGATAATTACCTAATTATTTCAATGTCTCTGATTGATTTGTCGTAGTTTTTTGCTGTAATATTAATTAATAGTGTGTAGTGTGATATATTTTTTATAATAAGCTGAGTGAATCATCGCTGTACTCAAAAATATGGTATGCATATTGTTGATTCAATTATGTTCATCAAACAGTAAACAAATACTTTGTCGGTTATTACACTATATACACAGGTTATATATAAGTATTTGCATGTTTCGTTCACCATAACTGTACATTAAAGCTTGTATGGTGAGTAAAGGCACAAACACGTAGGACCACACACAGTCAGCTGATGGCTGCCGCCCTCAAGGCCAGACGCTCTAATATTTCTCCTACAACAATACTGTTTGTGGCGCTATTACGCTATATACACACACATTATATATAAGTATCTACCTGTTTTATTCACCATACTTGTACAAGTAAACTGGTATGGTGCCCAAAGACCATTGTGGTCATCAGAAAACAACATGGCAAGTCCTGCAGACGACGCTTCACCCTCACCAAAATGGCGGCTCCCAACCTTCTCCTCTTGCTGTTTATATCCTCTATACACACGTTATATATAAGTATCTACATTTGTGTTCACCATAGCGAACCACTAAGCTGGTATGGTGATTGCAGTCAATAAAAGGTGGCCACAGACAGTCAGAAGATATCGCCACCACCCACCCTCCCACAGCATTACTCCTCCCTCCATGGCGCACAGCGCTAAATATCACCACAATCCTGCTATTATCAGAACCCTGGTCAGTTTTATCACAGTCAGGGGTCTTCTGTAATATTATCATCGCTACATAATAGCATGAACATGAATATTATGGCATTTTTAGGCGATGCTGTGGTCACAAGCTGAACAGCAGTGCTGTGAGTTCATGTTGCGTGCATCAGGGGTGGTTGCTCACTCAATACTGAGGCCCCTAACACCTGGGAGTTTGGCCCATGATTTTTTAAAAAAATGGCGTCTGTTTACAAGAGCCCTGATGAAGGTGTGGTGAACCCTGTGTATCCGCGGGCCGTTTAAATCTTGCGTAGTACTCCAACACGTCATATGACGTGATGCGCAGTTGACTGGAACAACTTCCAACACGTCATATGACGTGATGCGCACTTTAAGGGTTAATTTTAACACTGTGTACACACTTAAATTTAACACTTGTTCTAACTGTTTACGCCACACACAATTTTTTTAGATGTTTGTATCAGCTTTGCTGGTGCTCGCTGTGGGTTCAGCTACTTCTGACCTGGTGCTGGCTGCTGTTGTACCAGTGCTGGGTACGGCTGTTCTCGTGCTGGGTACGGCTGTTCTCATGCTGGGTTCGGCTGTTCTCGTGCTTGGTACAGCTGTTCTCGTACTTGGTACGGCTGTTCTCGTACTTGGTACGGCTGTTCTCTTGCTTGGTACGGCTGTTCTCTTGCTGGGTATGGATGTTCTCTTGCTGGGTACGGCTGTTCTCTTGCTGGGTATGGCTGTTCTCTTGCTGGGTACGGCTGTTCTCTTGCTAGGTACGGCTGTTCTCTTGCTGAGTACGGCTGTTCTCTTGCTGGGTACGGCTGTTCTCTTGCTGGGTACGGCTGTTTTCTTGCTGGGTATGGCTCTTCTCGTGCTTGGTACGACTGTTCTTGTGTTGGGTATGGCTGTGCTCGTGCTGGGTACGGCTGTGCTCATGTTGGGTACGGCTGTGCTCGTGCTGGGCACGACTGTGCTCGTGCTGGTTGATTTTCTGCTACTAGTTCTTGCAAAAAATACTGCATCATTTTTGGCATTAATAAGGCACTATTAGTAAGCCCCCGAGACATTTTGTTTTATAACCAAAGAGCTGTAGTAAAAAAATGGTTAATCACACAATTATTCTTCCATCGGCAGATAAATACTGTACATTAATCACAGACAAGGCTAAGGGCACTGGGTGCATACTGTACAAACGCAGACTAAGTCTATACGTACTCCCTTCAGTAGGCTGGTGTTTAACCACCGTGCTGCGCGGAGTTTATTGTGAAATTCTCCCGGTGCGCATGAAATAAAGTGTTCCCACAAAATTCTTTTTTCTTCGTAAAATGATAAATTCCCTTCCCTGAAAATGTCTGTAAAAATAAATACCAAATTCCACTTACTTTGGCTGTGGGGACATGGACAAGGTGCGCTGTGACATCATCAGGGCCTGGTCGCCCGTGGGTGAATCGCCCAGACATGGTCGCGTAGGCCATTCAAGCACCGGGTGTTGCCACAAATATATTTTCAATTATTTGTTTTATGTATTTCCAATGCGATTTTTTTTTTTATCGTATATGATGCATATTTGTGTCCTTTACAATATGTATACAGTGGAACGTTCATAATGTTCCCTGGAACTGTGATACATGTGTCAGTAATGTGTCCACAATAAATGTTTATTGTTGCAATATTACCTGGTAAAAATTCACTAAAATTACAATATGTACAGTTTCACACACTATTTACACAGTAACACACTGTATTACACACTCAGTACTTCGGAACTGAGTAATAATCAACGAAGTAGCCCATGGTACCCAGCGCGACTTCGCTCTCAGTGCACCAGGTACAGATAAATTTTCGCTTCCTGTTTCTTCATTCTGTGTGCTTGCAAATAACGCACTCACATACACCTTTGGCTTTAGTGCTTGTAGGTTGTGTGTAGCCAAGCTTGTAAAGCATAAGATAGTATTGAAAAGATTATAGGAAAAGGTCAATTTGTAAGGTAATCTTGAAAACATTGCTTTGTATGGTCCCACACAGGAAGAGATTCAGCAAACCTCAAGAGTGTCCATTAGTTAGGAAGAGATTCAGGTATTCTTGAAAATATCTATGGAAAACACCATCACGGAAGCCGCTAACACTGTTCATCTATGCTATTTCCATCAGATGCATCATCACTGAACGCAGAAAACGATTCATCTATGTATCATCTAAATTGTAAATAGCATAGGATTGCAAAAGTGACGCTCAGAGCTACAACTGGATACGCTCGCTGTATCGTCCTCATAGGTGCTGTATCACTTGCATCCGACCTTTGTGTTAGGTCCTTATTGCGTCTAGCTTCCCCAATATTATGACCCATATCTTCTTATTTATTTATTTATTTATTTATATACAAGAAGGTACATTAGGTTTGTGAGAATACATAGCATAGTACAGTATTTACAATCTTGTAAAGCCACTAGTACGCGCAGCGTTTCGGGCAGAAACGAAACAATTCTTCAAACAATAAGGTTTGAATTTCACCAACAGGACATTATCTTTCAACGCCGCGTCGGACAGGTGTTTGGGAGCCAGAGGCGCATGCGCCACCCATGGTTGCTCATTCAGTACTAACCCTGCCAGCAGCCCTAGGGCATTCTGGGAATTTTTTCCAAGATGGCTGCCTCTCACTGGAGGTCCTAAGAGTCCATTTCATACACAACCAATTTCGCACACATTTAGAATTGGTTATGAAACACAAAGTTTTTTTCGGTTCGCGCAGTTTCCTGCCGACCGAGAATACTCGGTTGGCGCAGTTAGGTGGTTAAACCAGATCCAGTAACGTAAATTTCTCTTAAATATTCGATTTACATCAAATTATATATTTTTGGGTTACATATTTAGTTTAGTAACATGATTACGGTAATAAGAGCTATAAAAAATACTTTGCAACTGATTTATTAATTTTATTATTTCGAAGTTGTAGATCACTGAACTGTGGTGACGAAATTGAACAAAAGCATGGTGTTGTGTGGACAGGGATTAGACCCGTCCACTTGTAATTACCTAAGTGTAATTACCTAAGTGTAGTTACAGGATGAGAGCTACGCTCGTGGTGTCCCGTCTTCCCAGCACTCTTTGTCATATAACGCTTTGAAACTACTGACGGTCTTGGCCTCCACCACCTTCTCCCCTAACTTGTTCCAACCGTCTACCACTCTGTTTGCAAAAGTGAATTTTCTTATATTTCTTCGGCATCTGTGTTTAGCTAGTTTATATCTATGACCTCTTGTTCTTAAAGTTTCAAGTCTCGGGAAATCTTCCCTATCGATTTTATCAATTCCTGTTACTATTTTGTATGTAATGATCATATCACCTCTTTTTCTTCTGTCTTCTAGTTTTGGCATATTTAATGCCTCTAACCTCTCCTCGTAGCTCTTGCCCTTCAGTTCTGGGAGCTACTTAGTAGCATGTCTTTGCACCTTTTCCAGTTTGTTGATGTGCTTCTTAAGATATGGGCACCATACAACTGCTGCATATTCTAGCTTTGGCCTAACAAAAGTCGTGAACAATTTCTTTAGTATATCACCATCCATGTATTTAAAAGCAATTCTGAAGTTAGAAAGCGTGGCATAGGCTCCTCGCACAATATTCTTTATGTGGTCCTCAGGTGATAGTTTTCTATCTAGAACCACCCCTAGATATCTTTCTTTATCAGAATTCTTTAACCCTTAAATGGCGCATAGCTAAATACCATTTGACACCCACAGGCGCATACAAAAAAAAAAAAAAAAAAAAATTTTTTTTTCTTCCTAACCTGTTAATTTGTGTTCACTGATCACGGGAAAAATAATAAAAAATCGTAAGTGGCATATATTGCCCACTATAGGGCAGGGAATTCTGGCAAAAATCAGGCGCTGACTGAGCGTGCGTCGCAGGCGGTCTGTTGATCACCAGTTGTCAGGCCAGACTTTCCACAAAGAGATAATTACCTAATTATTTCAATGTCTCTGATTGATTTTTCGTAGTTTCTTTGCTGTAATATTATTCAATAGTGTGTAGTGTGATATATTTATATAATAAAATGAGTGAATCATCGCTGTACTCAAAAATATGGTGGGCATATTGTTGATTCAATTATGTTCATCAAACAGTGAACAAATACTTTATCGGTTATTACACTATATACACAGGTTATATATATGTATTTGCATGTTTTGTTCAACATGACGAACCACTAAGTTGGTATGCTGAGTGGCAGTGGCAGTGGCAGGCAGTGACTGGCTGCCACTGGCTGCCACTCCCTCCCTCACCTCACCTCACCTGACTTGCCACCATTCTCCACCCACCATACTGTTTTTGCTTTTATATACAGACGTTATATATAAGTATTTACATGTTTTGTTCACCATAACTGTACATCTAAGCTTGTATGGTGAGTAAAGGCATAAAGACGTAGCTACTCACACAGTCAGCTGGTGGCGGCCGCCCTCAAGGCCAGACGCACTAATATTTCTCCTACAACAATACTGTTTGTGGTGTTATTATGCTATATACACACATTATATATAAATATCTACCTGTTTTATTCACCATACTTGTACAAGTAAGCTGGTATGGTGCCCAAAGACCAATGTGGTCATCAGTAAACAACATGGTAAGTCCTGCAGACGACGCTCCTCCCTCACCAAAATGGCGGCTCCCAACCTCCTACTCTCGCTGTTATCTCACACTATACACACGTTATATATAAGTATCTACATTTGTGTTCACCATAGCGAACCACTAAGCTGGTATGGTGAGTGCAGTCAATAAAAGGTGGCCACACACACTCAAAAGACAACGCCACCATCCTCCCTCCCACAGCATTACTCCTCCCTCCATGGCGCACAGCGCCAAATATCACCACAATCCTGCTATTATCAGAACCCTGGTCAGTTTTATCACAGTCAGGGGTCTTCTGTAATAATATCATCGCTACATAATAGCATGAACAAGTATATTATGGCATTTTTAGGCGATGCTGTGGTCACAAGCTGAACAGCAGTGCTGTGAGTTCATGCTGCGTGCGTCAGGCTCGGTAGCTCACTCAATACTGAGGCCCCTAACACCCGGGAGTTTGGCCCACGATTTTTTTTTTAAATGGCGTCTGTTTACAAGAGCCCTGATGAAGGTGTGGTGAACCCTGTGTATCCGCGGGCCGTTTAAATCTTGCGGAGTACTCCAAAGCATCATATGATGCGATGAGCAATTTACTGCAAGTCGGTCAGAGCATCATATGATGCGATGCACAATTGAAGGGTTAAAGATTTCTCACATAATATATAGGTTGTGTGGGGTCTATGTTCTCCTATTCCACATTCCATAACATGGCATTTATTAACATTAAATTCCATTTGCCAAGTGGCGCTTCATGTACTTATTTTGTCCAGGTCTTCTTGAAGGGCATGACAATCATTTAAGTTCCTTATCCTTCCTATTATCTTATCATCATCAGCAAACATGTTCATATAATTCTGTATACCAACTGGTAGATCATTTATGTAGACAATAAACATCACTGGTGCAAGAACTGAACCCTGTGGTACTCCACTTGTGACATTTCTCCAGTCTGATACATTGCCTCTGATCACAGCCTTCATTTTTCTATCAATCAGAAAATTTTTCATCCATGTTAGAAGCGTACCTGTCACTCCTCCAATATTTTCCAGTTTCCAGAACAACCTTTTATGTGGAACTCTGTCGAAAGCCTTTTTTTAGGTCCAGATAGATGCAGTCAACCCAACCATGTCTTTCCTGTAATATCTCTGTTGCTCGATCATAGAAACTGAGTAAATTCGATACACAGGATCTTCCAGATCGAAAACCATATTGTCTGTCTGATATTATATGATGTCTCTCCAGGTGTTCTACCCATTTAGTTTTAATTATTTTTTCCAATATTTTGACTATTACACTTGTCAATGATACCGGTCTATAATTAACACTTTCGCGCTCTCGGCGAAGGTCACTCAGCCAACCGTATGTGCGCGCGGCGTTTTTATCGCTTAAGCGTAAAAACAAAAATGTGTATACTCTTTTTACTTTTCTGACCTTAGTTTTCATGCTACGTATTTCATTTTGGTACCAACGTGTTCGCAATAAAATTCTCTAGAAGAACATCAGTAAAAAAAGTCACGAAAGCTTTAGAGATACCAGCATGAAATAAATAACTACGAAGATGAGTCGCCGTGAGCGCTCAACAGCAACAAAATGTTTTTACTCTTGGGATTATTATCACCTCTACAATTGTCCTACAGCCTTAATTTTGGTATCAATGGACTCCCAATAAAATTCCCAACACGGTGATATGAATATAATCGTAGAATAATGGTCCCGGCCCACCCGCAAGAGTGTGAGAAGTGGGCGCACTGTTACCCGGTAACGGTGACCGGACGACACGCGCGCGAAATGTTGCTTTGAAAGTTTATACTTATTTCACTGTTCTGATATTATTATTGTATGTATGTCATTCATTTTTGTGGCAATGTTTTCGCAATAGAATGTTCTATGAGCTAAATTATACTACACAAACTTGGACCAAATAGGTGTACTTACCAAGGGAAGGCTGGTTGTGGAACAGTAAGTTGAGCATTTGTTCTTCACTCCACCTTCTTCAGGTTCTTCATTCCTGAAGTTGCTCAACAGATGGTTTGTAGGTGGAGTGAAGCTGTTGCGGGTGGTTACTTCTTCACCACCCAATACACCTGTTTCCGGTGGTAATTGGTGTAGCAGGGAACAACACAGAGTGCAACACCACAGGTCTTGCATCCATAGTTCGTGTCCTTCCTTTTACCGGACCGTGCGCATGCATGACACTTGAGACGTTTGGGCAGTCTGTAAATTTCATGTTTCAGTTTGTAGTTCATGCGATTTTCTGAATCAACAATAGGGCGGCCAGGTCCTCTCGCTGGAGGTGTAACAGGAGTTGCAGGAGAGTCAGATTCATCTGACGAAACAGTTTCGTCAACTGGCAGTGTGGCAGACATGTCGGGTTCAGATTCGTTGTCTGCTTCATCTTGAGGTGGTGTAGTGAACAAAGGCCGCCTCACACCAGATGGTCCGGGAGTTGGCATAGCGTCAGCATTGGCAGGAGCTGTGTCATCATTTATGTCTGGAGCATGCCGCAAGTGTTGAGATGATGATGTTGTTTTAGGCCACTCCTCTGTGTCCCAGTGCAATAGGGCCCAGATTGCCACTTCGTGGAACTGTAGCAATGTTAGCTTTTTTCTATCAGTTGTGTTGTATTTGTACAAAACATAGGCATTATGCAATGCCATTTGCAGGAAATAAAAGGTAATCTTTTTGGTCCACTTGTGAGTTTTCCTGGTAAAATGGTAATATTTAACCATTTGATCGAAGTGGTCCACACCTTTCATGAACTTATTGTACTCGCAAATTGCAGTCGGTTTGTTCACTGTTACCTGTTGTATTCCACTTGTTCCGTCTCGGTTGCGAATTCGCTTCCTTCGCTGAACTCGCTGAGTGTCTGCATTGTGGATGTTGGTAATGATTGAAACCACTCGCTTGTCTTTCCACAGGAGAATGAAGGTATTATATTTGCGGCGGTATACTGTGGTATCCAGTGGAAGTTTACCCTTGGCTAGAGCTTGCAATACCTTTGGGGCGCCACGTAGCATTCTAATTGTGCCACATGTGTACACCCCAAGTTCTCTCAATGTTTCTGTCAGGGTAACCGAGTTGTAGTAATTATCCATGTACAAATGGTAACCCTGGTTCACTAAAGGCTGCATCAACCCCGTTACTGTATCCACTATCGTCTTGCCAATACCTGAGTATACGTCAAAGTCATATATGTACCCAGAGACAGATTCAGCAAGCATATAAAGTTTCACACCATACTTGTCTGGTTTGTTTGGATTGTACACTTTGAAGGATAGTCGGCCTCGCCATGCCATTGTACCCTCATCCAAACACAACTCTTTCTTCGGGATGTAAACTTGAGCAAACCTCTCTTTCAAGTAATCCATCACTGGTCTCACTTTTATCAACTTATCACGATTGTTCACGGGCACTGCATTGGTATTGAATGTGTGGAAAAACTGGTTTATATGCTGGAATCGTCTGGACGGCATGAACAAGCTGAAGAAACGAGCATGCCATGGCTTTGCTGTTTGCCAATACATCCTCATAGTTGGGAGCCTAATTATGCCCATCAATATGAACAGTCCTAGGAATCGCGACATTTCACTCACCTTCACTGGGGTCCAAATATCTGATACATTTTTATTGGCCATCCGGAATAACTGCGAGGCGTACAAATTTGTTTCAACGGTAAAGAACTCAAGGAGGGCACGCGTGATGAACAATTGAATATAAGCCAGTGCACTAGTAGGCTTGGGAATTTTCAGTCCAGGATTTCCAGTAAAATCATCAACAACTGGAGAAGTATTGCTACGACTCCAGCCCTCACCAGCCCCAGCCTGCCGAGTACGTACTGTACATGTACGCCTTTCAGCAGGCTCGAATGAATCCTCATCACTTTCCTCATCACTTGTACTTTCAGAATCACTTGGTGCAATTTGTCGTGTGTTCTTACGACGAGTAACATGTCTGGTAGCTACTTTTCTAGGTAGCCTAGATGCACCACGTGTGCGCCGAGATGGAGGAGGGGGTCGCGGTGCCTCCTCTTCCTCGGTGAGGGCCTCAGTCTCCTCATCACTCGTTGCCGTATCATTCCCTCTAGCTCTAGGTACACTATAATCGTTGTGGGTTCCAAAATCTTCCTCCAATACCTCTACATCACCTTCAGCTTCTGATAAATCCTCCACAAGGCCTGGAATTTTCGTTGGTGTGAGCTTCACTCCGCTCCACTTCTTAAAAATTTGGGTTATTTTGTCCACTCTCGATGACCTGGAGGCTTCCTTGGGCGTAGAAGTGCTTGGGCCTTGACCTTGATCCATTTTTGATGAAGTAATTGGGTATAATCCACACGGAAACGGGTAAAAATGCTCGAGTTTGGCGCGCGAGGGGAGCGTGATCGACTCACGACACGTGACACGAAAACAATGGGCCCGTCACGTGACCGGGTAGGCCGACGCGCCAGGCGGCCTAGTGGTGAGAAAGAGAACTTCATGGCGCGTCGTTTGAAACAAACCCCAATGAAATCGGATTAAAATTGAATTTTATACAAATATTTTAAAAGAAGACATAACTTTATGTCCACTATGCGTTTACGTTAGACGAAACCGGACGCGCCGGCGCGTCCAGATAGCGCGAAAGTGTTAAGGGGCTGGAGTTGTACCGCCAATAATGTGAATAATTTCTCAAATAGCAGATAACTATCATATTACAGTATATTTTTTATTTTACAGAGCACCACTTGGTTTCCGAACTTTAGTTATCCGAAATTTCCAGTTTCCCGATTGGGGTTGGGGAGTCATGCTACCCGAACAAAGTTCGGGTAGGAAGGGGTCCGCCCAGCGTCACGCCGGCTTGTTGTGGTGGGTGGGAGATGGTCCAGTTTGCCCACTGTGACTTCACAGATTCACGGCCTATTATTCCTATTATTTTGAATTGCCATAAGGCTGGAATGTTCATTATGTGCTTTTGTTTTACATATCTGCACAATCAAGAAACATCTGTGCACCATGTCGGCTCCAAATGCACGCATTGCGTCAGTGATGGCTGACCGGTGGGTGGATGGATGAGGGAGCTTAGGTGGGAGGCAGTATGTGAGAGGGGGAGAATTAGTCAGAAAAGGGAGGGAGGGAGAGAGATGCTAGGAGGAAGGGGGAGGGAGAGAGAGATGCTAGGAGGGAGGGGGAGGGGGAGAGAGATGCTAGGAGGGAGAGGGAGGGAGGGAGAGATGCTAAGAGGGAGGGGGAGGTAGGGAGAGATGCTAGGAGGTAGGCAGGAAGGGACGGAAGTAGTGAGAATTAGGGAGGGAAAGGCAGGCAGGCAGGCAGGCACAGGCAGGCACAGGCAGGCACAGGCAGGCAGGCAGGCAGGCAGGCAGGCAGGCAGGCAGGCAGGCAGGCAGGCAGGCAGGCAGGCAGGCAGGCTAGCTTGCAGGCAGGCAGGCTAGCTTGCAGGCAGGGAGTGAGTGGTAGTCACGCGGTTGAACCGCGTGACCTTTAAGAGAGAGTATGGGATGTAGGGGGGGCGGGTGGTGGGGGCGAGACCGGCTCATTCCCGAAGATAAGCCTAGCACACACTACCCGTTAGCATGATGGCAGGCAGGCAGGCAGGCTTGCAGGCTGGGAAGGAGGCAGGCAGGCAGGCAGGCTTGCAGGCTGGGAAGGAGGCAGGCTTGCAGGCTGGGAAGGAGGCAGGCAGGCAGGCAGGCTTGCAGGCTGGGAAGGAGGCAGGCAGGCTTGCAGGCTGGGAAGGAGGCAGGCAGGCAGGCAGGCTTGCAGGCTGGGAAGGAGGCAGGCAGGCAGGCAGGCTTGCAGGCTGGGAAGGAGGCAGGCAGGCAGGCTTGCAGGCTGGGAAGGAGGCAGGCAGGCTTGCAGGCTGGGAAGGAGGCAGGCAGGCTTGCAGGCTGGGAAGGAGGCAGGCAGGCTTGCAGGCTGGGAAGGAGGCAGGCAGGCTTGCAGGCTGGGAAGGAGGCAGGCAGGCAGGCTTGCAGGCTGGGAAGGAGGCAGGCAGGCAGGAAGCGATATATGGGTGTTGAAGTGAACCATGAACCACGTGACCTTTGAGAGTGTGTGTGTGTGTGTGTGTGTGTGTGTATGGGTTTGGGGTGGGGGGAGAGGGGGAGGTGTGTCGGTGGTGGGGGAGGGACCGGCTGACTCCGTAAGCCTAACCACACTCCACAGACCTGTGACCCAGATTTGTTTCTTAAATGTACAGTACATCATCGTATATTTTAGGCAGGATGTGCCTGCAGGCTGGCAGGATGTGCCTGCAGGCTGGCAGGATGTGCCTGCAGGCTGGCAGGATGTGCCTGCAGGCTGGCAGGATGTGCCTGCAGGCTGGCAGGCAGGATGTGCCTACAGGCTGGCAGGATGTTCCTGCAGGCTGGCAGGCAAGCTGGCAGGCAGGCTTGCAGGATGTTCCTGCAGGCTGGCAGGCAAGCTGGCAGGCAGGCTGGCAGGATATTTCTGCAGGCTGGCAAGCAAGCTGGCAGGCAGGCTGGCAGGATGTGCCTGCAGGCTGGCAGGCAAGCTGGCAGGCAGGCTGGCAGGATATTCCTGCAGGCTGGCAGGCAAGCTGGCAGGCAGGCTGGCAGGCACGCAGGCTGGCAGGATGTTCCTGCAGGCTGGCAGTCAAGCTGGCAGGCAAGCTGGCAGGCAGGCTGGCAGGCACGCAGGCTGGCAGGATGTTCCTGCAGGCTGGCAGGCAAGCTGGCAGGCAAGCTGGCAGGCAGGCTGGCAGGCAAGCTGGCAGGCAGGCTGGCAGGATGTTCCTGCAGGCTGGCAGGAAACATGCAGAGGATGTTTGCCAGACGTCTTAATAATCAGTTAGGAACAATTAAGGACTTTTATAAAGCGGATCAGGACTTCACTTATTGGTGAGTACAAACAAAACACGGTCGCATTTACGCTATGAACCTGTCGATTTTTTCCCCTAGAGTTTTTTTCGTAAATTTTTCCGAAAAATTTCTTTTTACATTTCTAGTTTATTTTTTCCCCTCTATTTCTCGTATACGAACTTACATGTTAACCGACGGGTCTCGTCCCCAAGGGGTTCGGAAACCAAGTGGTGCTCTGTATTTAGTTTAGTTTAATTAGGATAATAAAGAGTTATTAAAACACCAGTTTTAGAAATGATTTATTAACCCTTTAACTGCGCAGCCTATATATATGACATCCCTCCAGTGCGCAGGAAATGAAACCTTGGGAAAAAATTATTTTTTCTTCGGAAAGTGTCAAAAACCCCTCCCTGTATATGGGCATAGCAACGCAAGTTCGAAATTGTACTTACTTTGGGTGCTATGGGGTCCGAAAGGTGGGCCGTGACGTCATAATTCCCCGTGAGCCAGAGCAGTATGCTCCCAGGGCCGGTGGGGCGGCAGGGGCGGGGCGTGCGAGTTGCCGCGAATATATTTTTGCACATTTTTTGCGTACAGTTCCAAATACATTTTATTACATTTTACGTGCCGAACCGATGTATGGTGATCACGTACACCATATTATGGCAGTAGAACATCCGTACTGTTCGTAGACACTGTGTTACATGCATCACAAAATGGTTCACTTATCTTGCACTTATTTCTAATATATCACGCAAATATATTGATATGTACATTATATATACACACTGTACAGTATCACACACTATATACACACACTATACACACACTCAGTACTCCGCGAGTGTGTGATATGCTGCGAAACAGTCAAAGGGGCAGAGTGGCACCTTGCACTACACACACCAGGTGCTGATGCATCTACGCTTTTGTGGTCTGCGTGTGGTGTTCCTGCAGACTATGCATGCACGTTTACCCTTCTCCCGTGATGCTGTGCCTGGCATATACTCCAGCCTATGTACCCCGAAGTTTTCATTACCCCGCAGTCTGTCTGGGGCTGCGTGTGGCATTGTTGCTTGCACCTCGCGGGGTACTACGGAGCCCTCCTTGCCATACTTTACCAGCAGCTGTGACTCCACGCTGGCACTGAAGGTACATATAGACGGTTTCCTGCCGGACTTCACCTGGTACGTATTGTAGCAGTTGAACACTGCAACATCCATGAGGTGGAAGAACTTTTTCGTCCACTTCACTGACCTGCGTACGCACTCCACACCACCAAGCATCATGTCACACTTATCGACGAGGCGCATGTTCACGTTATAGTCTATGACATAGTCCGGCTTGTACATGCAGTTGTATGTCTGATAATGGACCTTGCCAGTGTCTAACATAGCACCCGTGTGAATCGTTGTCAGCATATTCACTTCGCGTCTGTCCTTCCACCGCACTGACAGCTTCTTGTCACACTTGCGCAACTGGCACTCACCCACACCTATACCTATACCGAACACAGGCATTTCCTTCCTGATGAGCTTCACAGTTCCACATACGCCGGTGTTGTGGGCGAGGAGGTATCTGGTCAACAGGGGGCCGGTGTAATAGTTGTCGATGAAGAGTATATGGCCCTTGTTCAGCAACGGCTCCATCAGGGTTTTCACGACACTGCCGGAGAACCCGTGTTCATCTTGAGCTGGTATGTCGACGTCTGTACCAGAATACAAGATCATGTCCAGGACGATACCAGTCTCACAATCGCACAGCACAAAAACTTGAGGCCAAAGCGGTGCCGCTTGGAAGGGATGTACTGTTTGAATGCCAGTCTGCCTTTGAACAATACAAGCGACTCGTCGATAACGACATTCTGTCCAGGTACAAAATAATCCCTGAACTTCCCTCTCAGGTCGCTGAATACCTTGCGTACCTTCCACAGTCTGTCTTCCCTGTCCTCGCTTGCATTATTTTCGAAATGCAGGCACCTCAGAATCAACAGAAACCTATCCCGCGACATATAACGGTTGAAGATGGGCGATGGAACAAGGCTGTTTTTGTTCCAATAGTCCTGGACGACAGCTTTCTCAGAGTGTTTTATCATCATACATATAGCGAGAAACACGTACATCTCGTCCATTGCCATATCCTTCCATCGCGTGAGGCGTGAGGCAGGTAATATGCCAACATCTATGAGAGTGTGGGCGTATGTGTTTGTCTCGGTCACAAGATGGTCCATGAAGACATTGTTGAAATATGCCTGGAAATATTCCATGTCTGCCATATCATCACCGGTATACGGGAATAAAGCTGTAACACCAACATCGGTATCAACAAACGTTGGTATTTGGGGCACAAATATGGCGCAATCCTCCTACACAAGTACACCAGGGGGTTTGGTGTAGGCACCAACACCACGGCTACGTCGTCTGCTGCTGCTCCTGGAGCTGCGTGAGAGTATGCTTGACGCTGAGGCAGATTTCCGAACCGTATGCCTACCACGAACACCCGATGTTGAGGGCCCACTGTCGTCATGCTGGGAGACACGCCGCCGCCTTCCTGCACGTGTTGCTGAGGCAGCAAAACCCCGCCTGGTACCACCCCCACAGCTAGTACTGGGGTCGTCCACACTACTCGTATCAGAGCCAATGTCGCTGAACCCCGAAAACGATTCGTCACATGTACTGTCACTGAATAATGAACTAGCATCTGGGGACATACATGATGGTGGTGGTGATAACAGTGTTGACCCAGGGCGCCGAGACAGGCCGGGCAGGAAGCGTGTACCGTACACGCTTGCCACATCATCCACTTCTGTTTCCCCCTCACTCATATTGGACCTCTGTCAGATCTTTCTCAGGATCATAGTCCAGGTCATCATCCATAGCACCGTCGTCATACAATATATCGCGAATTTCCTCCTCAGAGAGTCATTTTCCATGACCGCGGGTCGCCGTGGAACGGGAGCTCGTTGACGATGCGTCAGACATGGTTGCTGCTTGGGAACTGGGGCTCCCCACGACCGCGGGGCATGCTGGGATTTTTTTCAACATGGCGGATGATCACTGGGGCCCCCAGCTACCCATTCCATACCCATGTCACCGCGCACCACTTTTAAATTGGAAATGAAAAATACAAACACCGGGAGGCGCGTTGCACACCCTAAGCCTGGGCCTGCAGGCGCGTTGCGCAGTTAAAGGGTTAATGTGAAACATTCAAAGTCATGGGTCACTGAACTATGACAACATAGATGAAAGTGAGTGAAACCTCACTGTAAAGTGAGATTTACTGTACAGTATTCCCTTATCTGTCCACCCTCACTCATCTTGTTTCATCAAAGAAAATGTATATAAGAAGATTTCAACACTGCTAGCTGTTCACGCTTCAGCCTTTAAATTAATTTACAAAGATACGTGTGCCACAAATCGGTGAACGAAAATCATTGAAACTCGGTCGTTCACTTGTGTGGACGACTCTGGCTGGTGTTTGATTAATATGCGTCACTTCTTGTGGACCATTCTGGCTGGTGTTTAGTTCGTATGATTCACTTGTGTGGTCCACTTGTGTGATCCAACTTGTCTTATGAAGGAATTATTAATTGTAATTTGTGATAGAATGAGACAGTTTTCCACCACTCTGTGAACTCTGTCCCAACATCGTAAGCTTGTGGACCACTTGTGGTTCTCTTGTGTGGTCCATTTGTGTGATCCAACTTGTCATATAAAGGAATTATTAATTGTAATTTGTGATAGAATGAGACAGTTTTCCACCACTCTGTGAACTCTGTCCCAACATCATAAGCTTGTGGTCCACTTGTGTGGTTCAATTGTGTGGTCCAACTTGTTATATGAAGGAATTATTAATTGTAATCTGTGATGGTATGGGAAAGTTTTCCACCACTCTGTGATCTCTGTCCCAGCATCGTAAACTTGTGGACCACTTGTGCGGTTCACTTGTGCGGTTCACTTGTGTGGTCCACTTGTGTGATCAAACTTGTCATGTGAAGGAATTAATAATTGTAATCTGTGATAGAATGGGAAAGTTTTCCACCAGTCTGTGAACTCTGTCTCGACGTCGTAAGCAAATCGGAACATACCCCGCTTCAGCGAACCATTGATCGTCGAACTGGGTGAGTAAATCAGTCCTGAAAAGTGTGTGAACTAGCTGGAGATTTGTTGAATTGGGGTACGTTGAATCCAGGTTGTACTGTAATATCAGACAGACAGTATGGTTTTCGATTTGGAAGATCCTGTGTATCGAATTTACTCAGTTTCTATGATCGAGCCACAGAGAATTTACAGGAAATAGATGGTTGGGTTGACTGCATCTATCTGGACCTAAAAAAGGCTTTCGATAGAGTTCCACATAAGAGGTTGTTCTGGAAACTGGAAAATATTGGAGGGGTGACAGGTAAGCTTCTAACATGGATGAAAAATTTTCCGACATAGAAAAATGAGGGCAGTAATCAGAGGCAATGTATCGGACTGGAGAAATGTCACACCCGGAGTACCACAGGGTTCAGTTCTTGCACCGGTGATGTTTATTGTCTACATAAATGATCTACCAGTTGGTATACAAAATTATATGAACATGTTTGCTGATGATAATAGGAAGGATAAGAAACTTAGGAAGGATAAGGATAAGATAATAGGAAGGATAAGAAACTTAGATGATTGTCATGCCCTTCAAGATGACCTGGACAAAATAAGTATATGGAGCACTACTTGGCAAATGGAATTTAATGTTAATAAATGCCATGTTATGGAATGTAGAATAGGAGAATATAGACCCCCACACAACCTATATATTATGTGAGAAATCTTTAAAGAATTCTGATAAAGAAAGAGATCTAGGAGTGGTTCTAGAAAGAAAACTATCACCTGAAGATCACATAAAGAATGTTGTGCATGGAGCCTATGCCACACTTTCTAACCTCAGAATTGCTTTTAATTAAATATGGATGGCAAAATACTAAACAAATTGTTCACGACTTTTGTTAGGCCAAAGCTAGAATATGCAGCGGTTGTGAGGTGCCCATATCTTAAAAGGCACATCAATAAACTGGAAAAGGTGCAAAGACATGCTACTAAGTGGCTCCCAGAACTGAAGGGCAAGAGCTATGAGGAGAGGTTAGAGGCATTAAATATGCCAAAACTAGAAGACAGAAGAAAAAAAGGTGATATGATCACCTTTTACGAGTGACGATTTACTATAAAACCAAGAAAACTGCCAACCTACTCATGAGAAACTCTCCAAACACAAAGCAGAATGCTTTGAAAGAGACCAATGTCGTCTATGCCTTCAAATGCCCACTTGGGGACTGTAAGCCTCAAAGAACTCAGTATATATGCAAGACAACAACATCTCTTTCCAGGCGATTAACGATGCATAAGCAACAGGGCTCCATTAAGGAACATATAATCTCTTCCCACAACCAGACCATCACCAGAGAAGTCTTAACAAAAAACACAGAAATCATTGATAGATACAGCGATAGCAGGCGACTTGATATCTGCGAGGCACTACACATTAAGAAGTCAACACCAGTAATCAACAGCCAATTAATGCACAACTATATTCTACCCACTTCAAGACTCCGCACCAATATAGAAGCATCAAGAAATATGGGCCAATAGGCCCTTTGCATTTACTTCCATTCTTCCCTTTAACTTACCCAATATTATACCCATTGTTTCGTGTTCTATCTTGTGTTGAAAGTTTGTTTTCACCTCATCCAAAACTGTTGTAACATATCACCTCACCCAAATGCAGGTATATAAAATGAAAAGCCGTTTGAATTATAGCATAGTAAGAAATCTGTTTAGTTTTTGCAGGTTATAGTTGTGTGTGTGTAAACTTAAGTCTTTGAAAATGTAATAAGTTATTACGAAACGCGTTCAAGTGTCGCGTCAGATTAGAAATAAAAATGAATTTTGGAGAACTAATTTTTCAATTACCATCGACAGTGAAAAGAAACATAAGAAATATTGAGAAAATTCGTGTTAGAATTATTAATCTTACTTTTTCGGTCATATTTAATAATAATATTATATATATATATATACTGTAACCCCGCGATTATCCGGGATTCAAACATCCGGAAAACGCCCTTATACGGCCAAAATCGCGATCGGATAAAGTTATCACAATATACGACCAAAATAGTCACAGGGACCGGATTAAAGCAGGTTTAGTCGGATAAAATGTTGGGGCCCGGTTAATTTTCTGCAGAAATTACACTATCCGGTCAGTCGCCCGGATAATCGTGCCTTTGTCCGTATATGAAAACATGAGGCGGGCCATACGGTATTAATCCCGTCTGCCCGAGACTCGAGGCGCATGGTGTAGGTGCGGGTGGGGTGGGTGGGTGGTGTCGGGAGAGAGGGGAGCGTTGGGAGGGACCACCTGGGGGGATTAGGGGGGGATGGGGAGTGGCCTATACACTACAGTACAGTAATTACTATCAATTTTAGAACAATTCATCATAGCCAAAATCAAAAGAAATACTAGTAATTATGTAATAAAAAATTCCATACAAGTTTCCTAAAAACAATTTGCACAGGCTGAAGTTTCCTTCAAAAATATATATTTTATTTCCTCCTGGCGGCCTACGTAACGTGCCTCCTCCCTGCCACGACCGGACCCGTCCAGGCCTGGTCAAGCCATGTGCTCTCTAGCCTCGTGTTACACCACAGTGCCGCGCCATTAGTGAAATATTTTTTTAAATAACTTTTTTATTTTCATAGTAACTTTGAACATTTTTGGCCAAGACTATGTCTGGTAGCAGCATGAATCGTTCTGGAGGTGGTAAGAGGAAGAAGGTTGTCCTAACACTTAAGGACAAGCTACGTGTTATACAACTTTGTGAACATGGCCGGTCGACCTCAAGTGTTGTCAAGGAATTTAATATAGGCACTAGTACTGTTTCTGATATAAGGAAACAAAAAGAGAAACTTATGCAATTCATTTCAACCTGTGAAAGTGAAGGTGCAAGCACTAGCAGAGGTTGTGGTAGAAAAACTATGAAAACTTCGACGCATGTGCAGTTGGATGAGGCTGTGTACAAGTGGTTTGCTCAGCACCGCACAGCTGGCGTGACAATTCGCGGCCCAGAAATACAAAATGCTGCAAGCAGATTTGCTGCAAGCCTTGGAATAAAGAATTTCGAAGCGAGTGAAAGGTGGGTTGCAAGGTTCAAGGGTAGGCACAATATTGTGAAGAGGAAAATTGTCGGTGAAAAACTGAGTGCAGATGAAAGCAGTGTAGAACCATTTAAACATAAATTATGAGAATATATTGTGGCAAATAATATTTATTCGTATCAAATTTATAATGCAGATGAAACTGGGTTGTATTGGAGGAGTTTACCAGAAAAAACTCTAGCAATGAGGAGTGAGGGTTGTGTGCCAGGACGTAAGGTTTGCAAGGACAGGCTCTCAGCCATGATGTGTGCGAATGCCGATGGCACAGACAGAATCACGTGTGCAATTGTTGGCAAATCTAAGAAACCAAGAGCCTTGCAACATTGCATGGACAGACTGCAAGTGAAATATTATAACTCAAAAAATGCATGGTTTACACAGGAGATCTTTCTTTCCTGGTTTCATGACATGTTCTGCAGGGAAGTTCGTGCCTATCAAATTAAGAAACTCAAAATAAGGCCAAGCGAAGTTCGGGCTTTACTGTTGCTTGATAATGCGCCTGCCCACCCCAGAATTGACACGTTAACCTCACATGATGGCAAGATAACGTGTATGGCACTTCCTCCTAACACAACCTCTCTCATTCAGCCTATGGATCAGGGAGTTATCTGTGCTACGAAGAGGTTGTACACCAAAAAAATGCTAAACGAAGTTTTGGTGGTTTTGCTTCTTCCGGAAGATATTGAACTCGGTGTGGATAACAGGGCTAAAAAAAAACTTCAGAATTTGAAGAACTATACAATCAAGGAAGCCGTCTATAACTGGGCCAAGGTATGGAGTGAATTAAAGGAATCGACTTTGAAAAATTCCTGGAAAAAACTCCTCACGTCTACGGTCAGAAATGATGAAGAAATGGATTTTGAAGGATTTACAGATGAAATCCATGGAATGTTTAGAAATGCCGGCGAAAACTTAGAAAGACAGGATGTGGTTGATTGGCTTGAATAAGATGCCAATGATCCAGGATATGATGTGATGAGTGAAGACGAGATTCTACAGTCTGTTACTGGTGAGGTGGACGAAGAGGATGAAGAAGACAGTGAAGAACCAACACCAATGACCACGAAATACAGTGTACTCATGACGTATGTTGACGGATTAATAAATTTTTCATCAAATTGTGCTCATCCAGAGGTTGGAAACATGTATCCGTACCTTAGGCGAACAAAAGAGCTGATCATACAACTGGCCAGTGAACACAGAAGGCAAGCAACACTTGATTCATATATGGTACGAAAATCAAACCAAGCGCCTTCAACAAGTGAGGCGACACGCGCAACCCAAGCGCCTTCAACAAGTGAGGCGGCACGCGCAACCCAAGCACCTTCAACAAGTGAGGCGACACAC
Source organism: Procambarus clarkii (assembly GCF_040958095.1). Classification (NCBI taxonomy): domain Eukaryota; kingdom Metazoa; phylum Arthropoda; class Malacostraca; order Decapoda; family Cambaridae; genus Procambarus; species Procambarus clarkii. The sequence continues at coordinate 25,715,734 of NC_091209.1, forward strand.
GCAACCCAAGCGCCTTCAACAAGTGAGGCGGCACGCGCAACCCAAGCACCTTCAACAAGTGAGGCGGCACATGCAACCCAAGTGCCTTCAACCAGTGAGGCATCCTCAGCAGACAGTGAGAACTAACTTTGCCTAATGAACTGTACAGTAATTTTAAGTGTTAATTTTAGTGTTGTGTTACTATAAGTTACGTAAATTGTCAAGAATTTTTAACTCAAGATGTGTCATCAATCAAGAAGACGAACAACAAAAAGGTAAGTTGAGGTTTCAAGTTGAATATTTAATAATTATATGTGGCATGTCTATTCAAATTATGTTATTTGTAGTATAAAAATAGTTGGAAATGGTTAGTTTTGGACTCGTAGGTGAAAAAGTACCATTATCCGAAAAACGTGCTAATCCGGCTGGGGGTCCTTCCCATATAGTCCGGATGATCGAGTGGAGACAGTGTGTATATATTATATTATATATATATATATATATATATATATATATATATATATATATATATATATATATATATATATATATATATATATATACATATATATACACATATATATACACATATATATACACATATATATACATATATATACACATATATATACACATATATATACACATATATATACACATATATATATACATATATATATATATTATTAAATATGACCGAAAAAGTAAGATTAATAATTCTAACACGAATTTTCTCAATCTTTCGTACATTACGCTTCACTGTTGGAGGTAAATCAAAAATCACTTCTCCAAAATTCATTTTTATTTCTAGTCTGACGCGACACGGGCGCGTTTCGTAAAACTTATTACATTTTCAAAGACTTCACAAATACACAACTGATTAGAACTTGCGTTTCCCTGATTTTATATCTACATTTGAGTGAGGTGGGAAGGGTGATGTGGCATTACATTTGAGTGAGGTGGGAAGGGTGATGTGGCATTAACACAAGACAGAACACTAGGGGATATTAATAGGGTATTAAAAGTATCAACACAAGACAGAACAGAAACAATGGGTATTGAATAGAAGTGTTTGTAGAAAGCCTATTGGTCCATATTTCTTGATGCTTCTATATTGGAGCGGAGTCTTGAGGTGGGTAGAATATAGTTGTGCAATAATTGGCTGTTGATTGCTGGTGTTGACTTCTTGATGTGTAGTGCCTCGCAAACGTCAAGCCGCCTGCTATCGCTGTATCTATCGATGATTTCTGTGTTGTTTACTAGGATTTCTCTGGCGATGGTTTGGTTATGGGAAGAGATTATATGTTCCTTAATGGAGCCCTGTTGCTTATGCATCGTTAAACGCCTAGAAAGAGATGTTGTTGTCTTGCCTATATACTGGGTTTTTTGGAGCTTACAGTCCCCAAGTGGGCATTTGAAGGCATAGACGACGTTAGTCTCTTTTAAAGCGTTCTGTTTTGTGTCTGGAGAGTTTCTCATGAGTAGGCTGGCCGTTATTCTGGTTTTATAGTAAATCGTCAGTTGTATCCTCTGATTTTTGTCTGTAGGGATAACGTTTCTATTAACAATATCTTTCAGGACCCTTTCCTCCGTTTTATGAGCTGTGGAAAAGAAGTTCCTGTAAAATAGTCTAATAGGGGGTATAGGTGTTGTGTTAGTTGTCTCTTCAGAGGTTGCATGGCTTTTCACTTTCCTTCTTATGATGTCTTCGATGAAACCATTGGAGAAGCCGTTATTGACTAGAACCTGCCTTACCCTACGGAGTTCTTCGTCGACTTGCTTCCATTCTGAGCTGTGGCTGAGAGCACGGTCGACGTATGCGTTAACAACACTCCTCTTGTACCTGTCAGGGCAGTCGCTGTTGGCATTTAGGCACATTCCTATGTTTGTTTCCTTAGTGTAGACTGCAGTGTGGAAACCTCCGCCCTTTTCCATGACTGTTACATCTAGAAAAGGCAGCTTCCCATCCTTTTCCGTCTCGTAAGTGAAACGCA